>NC_090756.1:24921951-25009451 GCF_036898095.1 Palaemon carinicauda
TAGGATCTCAACGGGAGAGAGAAAGAGAGAGAGACTGGTTTATTGACGCCAACCGTCAAGAATTTGACAGTAGAAGAAGGGAAGCCATGTTTAGTACACTTGCACCTAAAATTATTATTATTATAATATTTATTCATTACCTCTCATATAGTTTATTTATTTCCTTATTTCCCTTCCTCACTGGGTTACTTTTCCTTGTTTGAACCATCAAGCTTATAGCATCCTGCTTTTCCACCTAGGGTTGTAGATTAGCTAGTAACAATAATAATAATAATAATAATAATAATAATAATAATAATAGTAGTAGTAGTAGTAGTAGTAGTAATAATAATACAAAAACTAGTCTCAATAAAACTCGCTAGTAATAATAATAATAATAATAATAATAATAATAATAATAATAATAATAATAATAATAATAATAATAATACACAAACTAGTTTCAGTAAAACTCGCTAGTAATAATAATAATAACAATAATGACAATAACAATAACAATAATAATAATAAAATAATAATAATATTACAAAAACTAGTCTCAAAACCATAAGCCACAAGCGTGGTCAAGGCCATCTAGAAACTACTATTATATACAAACGGGTTTTAAAATCTTAACTTATATTTCCCCGTCCTTTATATAAAAGGTGTTGTGTCTATCACCCCAGCAGACAGGCGTCTATGGAAGAATTAGCCTGATGAAAACGGGTTTTTTTTTTAACTTACCTGTTCAAGTTACGTTTTTACTTAACTGATTGTAATGTTACTTATGATTCTGACTATCCTTTGCATTCAGAAGGTCCTTGATTGTAGTATCCTGTGCGTAGTACTATATGCTGTTAATTCTAAGTGATGCCTTCTCCATTATAAGACTTAATGCTATCCCTTGCCTCTGCCTATAGGTCTATTTGACGTTGTTAATAGTTTATATAGGACATATCTGTTTCGACGCTGTTACTGTTTTTAGAATGATTTATTGTTAATTTATTCTCATCATTTATTTATTTTCTTATTTCCTTTCCTCACTGGGCTATTTTTCCCTGTTGGAGCCCTTGGGCTTATAGCATCTTGCTTTTCCAACTAGGGTTGTAGCTTGGCTAGTAATAATAACAATAATAATAATAATATTGTTGTTATTATTACAAGCTAGGCTATAACACTAGTTGGAAAACCATGATGCTTTAAGCCCAAGGGCTCCAACAGGGAAAAATAGCCCAGTGGGGAAAGGGAAAACTGAAATAAATAATTTGAAAGAAAAGTATAGAGATCTCTACCCCAAGACAATGGAACGCCATGGTACAGAGGCTACGGCACTACCCGAGACTAAAGAACAATGGTTTGATTTTGGAGTGTCCTTCTCCTTACCATAGCTAGATAGTTTCGCACTGTTCAGTATTCTAGAAGCTTTATTCCAGCTGTGACCAGATTGTGGAATGATCTACCTAATCCTTTTCTCACTGGGCTATTTTCCCTGTTGGGGACCTTGGGCTTATAGCATCATGTTTTTCCAACTGGGGTTGTAGCTTAGCTAATGATGATAATAATAGTAATAATACCCAATTGTGTGTACTGAATTTCAAACTATGAGAGAGAGAGAGAGAGAGAGAGAGAGAGAGAGAGAGAGAGAGAGAGAGAGAGAGAGAGAGAGAGAGATTTAAGAACCAGAGCGGGCCAGTAGAACCTCGAGGCGGGACACCATACTTGGACCGGTGTCCCTGGACCCTGGATCAGTGGAATATATTAGTCTAGGTCTTCACTTTGCATTAGTAAAAGGTACATATTTAATCCGTAAGGTAAACAGATGTTTTTATTATCTTATTTTACCAGGATTCTTTCATTAAATTAATAATAATAATAATAATAATAATAATAATTTTAGGTGCAAGTGTACTAAACATGGCTTCCCTTCTGTCAAATTCTTGACGGTTGGCGCCAATAAACCACTCTCTCTCTCTCTCTCTCTCTCTCTCTCTCTCTCTCTCTCTCTCTCTCTCTCCAGGGCACCACCCACCCGTTGAGATACTACCACTAGAGTGTTACGGGGTCCTTTGACTGGCCAGACATTACTACATTGGATTCTTCTTTCTAGTTACGGTTCGTTTTTCCTTTGCTTATATATAGACTCAATTGGCCTATTCTCTGTCCTCACACACATGACAACACTTAGATTACAATTCTTTATTTCAAGGAATTAACTACTGCAATGTAATTGTTCAGTGGCTACTTTCCTCTTGGTAAGGGTAGAAGAGACTCTTTAGCTATGGTAAGCAGCTCTCGAGGAGAAGCACACTTCAAAATCAAACCATTGTTCTCTAGTCTTTGGTAGTGCCATAGCCTCTGTACCACGGTCTTCCACTGTCTTGGGGTAGAGTTCTCTTGCTTGAGGGTACACTCAGACACACTATTCTATCTAATTTCTCTTCCTCTTGTTTTCTTGAATTTTTTATAATTTATATAGGCTATGAAAGATCTATTTTAATATTGTTACTGTTCTTAAAATATTTAATTTTGATTGTTCATTACCCCTCTTGTAGTTTATTTATTTCCTTGTTTCCTTTCCTCACTGGGCTATTTTCCCCTGTTGGAGCCCTTGGGCTTATATATCCTGCTTTTCCAACTAGGGTTATAGCTTAGCTATTAAAGTAATAATAATAATAATAATAATAATAATAATAATAATAATAATAATAATAATAATAATAATAATAATAATAATAATAATAATCTGGGAACAGAATGGCCTTCTGCCCCGAGCACCCAGCCATATGGCCCAAACTCATAAGGTCATTATAGACCATGTCTAGCCCAAGGTCTATAGACCTTGGTCTAGCCCTTCGGCGTGTTGGCTAACCCGGGGTACATTGCTAAGTTCTATTTACAGAGTAAGGCTTAAAAGCTCAGTCAGTCCACGATCAAGGCTTAAGACAGATTAACTATGTCTGGGTGAGCAAGTTTCTTTGTCTGGGTACAGTGTTTTGTTTCTGTTATATTTGCAATAGATGGTTGAAGGATATTGCAACTGTTTTTATTATTATTATTATTATTATTATTATTATTATTATTATTATTATTAACTAGAACCCCTCGTTTGAAAGGTAGGATGCTATAAGCCCAAGGACACCAACAGTTAAAATAACCCAGTGGGGAAAGGAAATAAGTAAACAGATAGAATAGCATGCCTGAGTGCACCTTCAAGCAAGAGAATTCTAGACCATGGTACAGAGGCTATGGCACTACCCAAGACTACAGGGAAAAATAGCCCAGTGAGGAAAGGAAATAAGGAAACAGATAGAATACTGTGCCCAAGTGTACCTTCAAGCAGGAGAATTCTACCCCAAGATAGTGGAAGACCATGGTACAGAGGCTATGGCATTATCCAAGACTAGAGAACAATGATTTGATTTTGGAGTGTCCCTCTCCTAGAAGAGCTGCTTACCATAGATAAAGAGTGTCTTCTACCCTTACAAAGAGGAAAGTAGCCACTGGACAATTAGTGCAGTAGTTAACACCTTGAGAGAAGATGAATTGTTTGGTAATCTCAGTGTTGTCAGGTGTATGAGGACAGAGGAGAATGTGGAAAGAATAGGCCAGACTATTCGGTGTATATGTAGGTAAAGGAAAAATGAGCCGTGACTAGAGAGGGGTCCAATGTATTAATGTCAGGCCAGAGAAAGGGACCCCATAATTATATATTTCTTTGTTTCCTTTCCTCACTGAGCTATTTTTCCCTGCTGGAGCCCTTGGGATTGTAGCATCCTGCTTTTCCAACTAGGGTTGTAACTTAGCTTTTAATAATAATAATGATAATACTAATAATAATAATAATAATAATAATGATAATAATAGTATCTCAACGGGTGGCTGGTGCCTTGGCCAACCTACTACTAATACTAAAATTACTATTAATTAAGATACAATATAAAATAAAAAAGATTTTGCACGAAATATACTTTAAGTATCTTTTATCCCAACAATTTATTAAAAAAAAAACACCAAAACATTTATCTAAAACCATATCATCTCAGAGTATAGCTATTGGCGTCTAAAAACAGATGCGTGAATGAGTACAGGTGTTTCGAGTGGTTTAACATCTGTAATTTTACTCTGACGTATGACTTATTCTTAAGGTCATACGTGAAATGAAAATGGTGACCTAATTATCTAAGGAGGTTCATACTGAGAGAGAGAGAGAGAGAGAGAGAGAGAGAGAGAGAGAGAGAGAGAGAGAGAGAGAGAGAGAGAGAGAGAGAGAGAGAGAGACTATGTCAGGTATTGTGTCTGAGAGCACACATGTACAGTATATGCATATGCAGTACATGTATACAAATACATACATACACTACATGCTATACAATCAAATTTCTTTATATACATTTAATTATCATATCTATGTCTATCCACTGACCTAGTTATTATTCAACAGCTGAATTATAAATGTATAATGCTAAAAAGTCCAACAACATCATGAAAAACTATTTTTAGATGGTTCAGGAAACACAAAGGAAGGTAGAGAATTGTACATTATAAGCGTTAAAGGTTTAAATGACTATTAAATTGTAGTCTTCACTTCAACATAGCTTAATAGGACTAATAAATTGTAGCCTTCACTTCAACAAAGTTTAATAGGTCAAACAGATTGTAGCCTTCACTTCAACATAGCTTAATAGGACTAATAAATTGTAGCCTTCACTTCAACAAAGTTTGATAGGTCAAACAGATTGTAGCCTTCACTTCAACATAGTTTAATAGGACTAATAGATTGTAACCTTCACTTCAACATAGTTTGATAGTTCAAAAAGATTGTAGCCTTCACTTCAACATAGTTTAATAGGTTAAATAGATTGTAGCCTTCACTTCAACATAGTTTAATAGGTCAAATAGATTGTAGCCTTCACTTCAACATAGTTTAATAAGTCAAATAGATTGTAGCTTTCACTTCAACATAGTTTAATAGGTTAGATAGATTGTAGTCTTCACTTCAACATAGTTTAATAGGTCAAGTAGATTGTAGCCTTCATTTCAACATAGTTTAATAGGTTAAATAGTTTGTAGCCTTCACTTCAACATAGTTTAATATGTCAAATAGATTGTAGCCTTCACTTCAACATAGTTTAATAGGTTAAATAGATTGTAGCCTTCACTTCAACATAATTTGATAGGTCAAATAGATTGTAGCCTTCACTTCAAAATAGTTTAATAGGTCAAATAGATTGTAGCCTTCACTTCAACATAGCTTAATAGGACTATTAAATTGTAGCCTTCACTTCAACATAGTTTAATAGGTCAAATAGATTGTAGCCTTCACTTCAACATAGCTTTATAAGACTATTAATTTGTAGCCTTCACTTCAACATAGTTTAATTGGTCAAATAGATTGTAGCTTTCACTTCAACATAGCTTAATAGGACTATTAAATGTAGCCTTCACTTCAACATAGTTTAATAGGACTATTAAATTGTAGCCTTCACTTTAACATAGCTTAATATGACTATTAAATTGAAGCCTTCACTTCAACATGGTTTAATAGGTCAAATAGTTTGTAGACTTCTCTTCACCCTAGCTAAATAGGTCAAACAGATTGTAGCCTTCACTGCAACATAGTTTAATAGGTCCAATAAATTGTAGCCATCACTTCAACATAGTTTAATAGGTCAAATAGATTGTAGCCTTCACTTCAACATAATTTAATAGGACTAATAAATAGTAGCCTTCACTTCAACATAGTTTAATAGGTCAAATAAATTGTAGCCTTCACTTCAACATAGCATAATAGGACTATTAAATTGAAGCCTTCACTTCAACATAATTTAATAGGTCAAATAGATTGTAGGCTTCACTTCAACATAGTTTAATAGGTCAAATAAATTGTAGCCTTCACTTCAACATAGTTTGATAGGTCAAATAGATTGTAGCCTTCACTTCAACATAGCATAATAGGACTAATAAATTGAAGCCTTCACTTCAACATAGTTTAATAGGACTAATAAATTGTAGCCTTCTCTTCAACATAGTTTAATAGGTCAAATAGATTGTAGACTTCACTTCAACATAGCATAATAGGACTATTACATTGAAGCCTTCACTTCAACATAGCTCAATAGGACTACTAAATTGAAGCCTTCACTTCAACATAATCTAATAGGACAAATAGATTGTAGGCTTCACTTCAACATAGTTTAATATGTCAAATAGATTGTAACCTTCACTTCAACGTAGTTTAATAGGTCAAATAGATTGTAGCCTTCACTTTAACATAGTTTAATAGGTCAAATAGATTGTAGTCTTCACTTCAACACAGTTTAATAGGTCAAATAGTTTGTAGACTTCTCTTCACCTTAGCTAAATAGGTCAAATAGATTGTAGCCTTCACTTCAACATAGTTTAATAGGACTAATAAATTGTAGCCTTCACTTCAACATAGTTTAATAGGTCAAATAGTTTGTAGGCTTCTCTTCACCTTAGCTAAATAGGTCAAATAGATTGTAGCCTTCACTTCAACATAGTTTAATAGGACTAATAAATTGTAGCCTTCACTTCAATATAGTTTAATAGGTCAAATAAATTGTAGCCTTCACTTTAACATAGTTTAATAGGTCAAATGGATTGTAGAATTCACGTCAACATAGTTTAATAGGTCAAATAGATTGTAGCCTTCACTTCAACATAGTTTAATAGGTCAAATAGATTGTAACCATCACTTTAACATAGCTTAATAGGTCAGATGGATTCTAGCCTTCACTTCAGCATTGCTAACTGAATTAGATATCATGTCATGCCATGTTCCAGTTGCTAACCGTCACAATTTCTCCCTAACAGCAACCGTGACGTCATTAGCCATCGGTTCGACATTCTTCTTGTCGACGTTTGCAGGAATCCTGACGGACATCCTGGGCATCAGACTAACCACGTTCATCGGAGGTGCTATCGCCACTGCGGGGATGTTCATCTCGTCTTTCTTCTGTGACCAGGTCAGTTTTGCCATCTCGATATATCGACAAAAGATTCAGTATCGTTGAGCAAAGAAAAATTAGATTTAAAGAGACCAGAACTAGTGTACGACTGGGTTTGCAGATTCTTATTCACCAGGGAAGGGAATAATTGGAAACAAGTGGAGTAGCTATTTTTATATAGTGCCTACTGGACACTTTATAATATTTCTATTGGAGTAAAGACAAAATATTGGAAAACATTATTGATGAAAAAGTGTTCAGATTATTGTGAAATAAACCTTTACTACAAAATATGTGAAGGACATGATTAAAAGTCTATTAAGTATTTATGTGCAATGCTAACATCTTATACATGTGTCTGGTAGCATTTGGCTCCAGACTCGTTACCAAGTAGCCAATATTTTGCTCCAGTAAATGAAGATCTTGTACCCAATGTTACCACCTTTTAGCATACTCATTCGGAAACCTTTCATCACAGTCTGACCTCTCAACTTAGCGCAATTCTTGTAACAGTTTCTTGACTGGTAAGATGATTGGAGAGAGAGCAACCCAATTGGATTATATAATGATGAAATTGTTGGTAGTAACCCTCTTCTGGTGAATGGATTAAACCTCCAGCTCAACTGAGAACTTGAATGAATCTTCTCTAAGGTCCCATAACATTCCTGAGGCCTCCGTCATTAGACTTTCCATGTAAAAGTTTTAAGAACATTCAATTGATCAGGCTGGGAGTAGTCCCTTATAAGACTGATTCTATTGGCCACAAAAACAGGGAACCCTTTTTATGTTGCTATGAATATAGTGAAGGAGTGTTGTTGAATCTGTGGAATATACAACGCCACCAACAGTACACTCCAATGCCTTCAGGATGCGTTGAGCGACCTTGACAGATGCAGTTGCTGCTGTTAGTTCTAACTTGGGTAAAGTCATTACCTTGATGGAAGACACTTGATCTTCCCCTGGCAAGACTTGATTGAACTTGGTTGCCATCATGCAGAACAAGATATGCTGCAACACCATTACCAACTATACTTGCCTTGCTGATTAATACAAGACTTGAACTAGTCACATTACCAAAACCCACTTGACGTAAAGTATCTTGATATTTGTGATATTTTTTGCTTAGTGCTGTACTGTATAAGTAAAATACTTTCTAATTAAGATAGTCGTAGGGAATCAACATCCTCTCCTTGTAATTACTGTATCCTGTTTAATTGATTTGATTATGTGTATTGCTAGTTCTGGCTACATGATTATCTTTGGAGGTGCCATTTTAAGTCATATTCTGTAGAGAGCCATATATCATCATATGTATTCAAGAGCAGGGCTGTGGCATGACATTACTCTAGGGGCTCACAAAGTAGAATGCTCTTGGAAAAGTAAAGCAATTTTACATAGTGTGTATGACACATTAACTCTTTTACCCCCAAAGGATGTACTGGTACGTTTCACAAAAGCCATCCCTTTACCCCCATGGACGTACCGGTACGTCCTTGCAAAAAAATGCTATAAAATTTTTTTTTTTCATATTTTTGATATTTTTTGAGAAAATTCAGGCATTTTCCAAGAGAATGAGACCAACCTAACCTCTCTATGACAAAAATTAAGGCTGTTAGAGCAATTTAAAAAAAAATATACTGCAAAATGTGCTGGGAAAAAAATAACCCCCTGGGGGTTAAGGGTTGGAAATTTCCAAATAGCCTGGTGGTAAAAGGGTTAAAATATTGTTTAAACTATTTGACTCAAAGTTTGTGTTTATCTTTCCCCTTTGCAGGTAGAAATCCTCATGATAACCTACGGACTGATGTTCGGTGCCGGCGCGTCCTTTGCCTACACGCCGTCTCTGGTGATCCTGGGCCATTATTTCCAGCGTTGGATGGGACTGGTCAACGGGTTTGTGACGGCCGGCTCCTCCATATTCACCATAGCCTTGCCCTTCATTCTTCCGTATGTTCTTGAAACTGGTCTCCAACTGACATTCCAGGTTTTGGCAGGTCTCAATGCCTTTTTGATGGTACGTTTGATAATGTTCAACATAGAATTTGATTACTTTTTTCCTCTCCTCTCTCTTAAGCTTTTGGTGGCCACAAAAATTAAAAGGTAATGCTGTATCTTCATCATTGTGTAAGGACCATATCAACTGCAATAATTCTCCGAAAATCTCTCGTTCTTTCTCAATAGGGAGAAATAGATTATGTGTTTATTCTAATTTGCTTTTCATAAGCCTCAGCTTTTATAGTACTTCCCATTTATAGTTAAGAGACATGAAAAATTTTTCTTGGATAAAACACTTTTTCTCGATAACTATGTGTAAAGTAGCACTTTCCAACTTTTTATAATAGAAGACCAAAGAACATTAGAATTGATAACTGCGGGCAGAACGAAACTATGGATTCTCTAAGTCTCTGCAACTATGAAGTCCTCTTCTTTACAGTTTGCTGCGTTGGTGTTCAAACCCCTCATGCCAATGTTACCTCCGAGCAGACCTCAATATGACAATTCGTGCAAGGGGCAGTGCAAGAGCTTCTGGTCGCGGATCATCAACTTCGAAATATGGAAGAACAAGCGCTACGTCATCTGGACCTTCGCCATTCCCTCTGCGCTGTTCGGCTACTTCGTTCCCTACGTTCATCTGGTGAGTGTGATTCCTTGTTTTGTGTATAATAGGTTGGGAGATATGATTTCAACTTGCAGGGAAGCCTGATTATTATTATTATTATTATTATTATTATTATTATTATTATATTAGCTATGCTCCAACCCTAATTGGAAAAGCAAGATGCTTTAAGTCCAGTGGCGCAAACAGGGAAAAATTATTATTATTATTATTGTTATTATTATTATTATTATTATTAGCTAAACCACAATCCTAGTTGGAAGAACATGATGCTATAAGCCCAAGGGCTCCAACAGGGAGAAATAGCCCAGTGAGGAAAGGATATAAGGAATAGATAAATGATATAAGAAATAATTAACCATTAATAAAATGTTTTAAAATCAGTAACAACATCAAAACAGATATTTCACATGTAAGCTATAAAAAGACCTATGTCAGCCCGTTCAACATAAAAACATTTGCTGCAAGTTTGAACTTTTGAAGTTCTACCGATTCAGCTACCCGATTAGGAAGACCATTCTACAACTTGGTCACAGCTGGAATAACCAAGTTGGCACTGAATAGCCATATCAGACCTCAATGCAAGCTCAATCAAAGGGTCAAAATTTTAGAGATACTCAATCAATGTGGCATGTTGTTGTACAACGAATATTTCTGTCAAGTATAGATTAATTTTGACATCTGTACGGAATTTCATCTTCTGAATTTGTAGAATTTTGTGCGATACTGTAGGAATACTGTAGAATTCTGTGCAAACGTAAAATAGGAATGCTGTAAAATACTGTAGGAATACTGTAGATGGCTTTAAGAGTGGTTATTCACACAACCAAACATCGAAAATATAATCAGAATAAAACTGGCGCCTGAGACTCTCGCCAAAATACCAAACATTTTCATGATTTTACCCATGAAATCTCTCAGGCTACGAGCGGGGCTCGGACTTGGCGTATAGTTATTGATAAATGAGAGTACGAGAAAGACTTTCGGAAGTTTAAAACCTCACTCCTTGCTGGAAATTGATTATTACCACGTTAATTCGCTCTTGTTTCTTATGACCTCTCCTTGGGATGAAAAGAAATGATAATTTAGCTTATTATAAACACTCCTCAGGATAAAAAGAAAATGATAATCTAGCTAGTTATTTAATTGAACATTCCCAAGTGTCATTGACAATACACAGTAGAACACGTGAGTTTCCAGAATCTATTTTTCGACTAGTCTGTGTAGTACCCGAGACTTGCTACCAGAATGCAGTACTAGTATTTTCCACATTACTAATGTTGATATTGTTTAGAAGACAACCTGCTGCTTCCTCCGGTGCCTTAGATGACCGCAGAGGTAGCAGCAGTAGGGGACTCAGCAGTATGAAGCTTCATCTGTGGTGGAAATGTGGGAGGTTGGGCTGTGGCACCCTAGCAGTACCAGCGGAACTCGGCTGAGTCCCTGGTTAGGCTGGAGGAACGTAGAGATTAGAGGTCCCCTTTTTTGTTTTGTTTCTTGTTGATGTCGGCTACCCCCCAAATTAGGGGAAGTGCCTTTGGTATATGTATGTATGTATGTATGAATTTGACTAAGTGCTTTCCATCATTGTATTTTGGTATTGTTTTCTCAAATTATGTCTTAACTGGGTATTTTTAAAGTAGAGGTATGTTTTCTTATGCATATAAGATCAGGATTACAAAATGGAATCTAGAATCTTTATGAAAAAGATAGCCTTCAATTGTTCATGATTTAAAAATTAGAAAGTAATCATGCAGGCTCAATTTAAATTCTCTATGTTAAACAAATTCAACACTTAAGATTCCAAAAGAAGGATGTTGTTCAGATGGCGCTCGCGTCGTGGCGTGGTGGTGTGGCGCTGGTGGTTGGCTAGGGCCTTTGTATCGGCCCATCCCTTTGACGAAGGAATTAACTAAATGGAAGATAACCTGTGAATAGTGGTTTTCACGCGCCTTTGCTTTATACACGACACCCAAAAGGTGCTCGCGCGAGGGTAGTAACCTCAGCATTCCATGCTTTTATCTTTCTCTGGTATAATTGGAAGGTTTTATCAGAAAAGATATATAAGAAGGACTCTTTTCACCGGGCGCCACAGGTCTCTCCCCAGAAATAGATTTTTCCTTCGTCAAAATCCCTTTTTTAGATTTTTACCAAATTGACTATATTGAATGGAAAATCTATTAGAATGAAAATAAACTTGTAGGGATAAATTTTGGATTAATTTACCGAGATTCGTTACGAAACGATAAAGATTTTCTATGCATTGCCTAAGGATTATTTTATTAATAGTCATTTCTTTGGAACAATTATAAATTCTAGGAAATTTGTTTAATCCAGGACAGCTTGCAACATCTTTATCCAATCTTCAGGATTTCAGTAAATTATGGTATTAGGTTTATAAATATTTTAAGACTTTCAAAAAGGTAATTTTTGAGTGATGTCTCTTTGGGGTTTAACATCTGGCTTATGTTTTACATTAATTGATTTACTATAATATGAATTAACTAAAGGGAAGACAACCTGTGAATAGTGGATTTCACGCGCCTTTGCTTTATACACGACACCCAAAAGGTGCTCGCGCGAGGGTTGTAACCTCAGCATTCCATGCTTTTATCTTTCTCTGGTATAATTGGAAGGTTTTATCAGAAAAGATATATAAGAAGGACTCTTTTCACCGGCCGCCACAGATCTCTCCCCAGAAATAGATTTTTCCTTCGTCAAAATCCCTTTTTTACTGTGCACTGTTAGATTTTTTTTGATAGAAAATAAGTAAAGCTGTACTGTACCACAAAATTATTTTCTTTCCAGGTTCAATATGTGAAATTGGTGCTGGGTAAAGACACAAATTCGCAGCTTTTGGTCATGTGCATTGGTGCTACGTCTGGCTTAGGAAGGATTCTTTTTGGCTTCCTGGCAGATCGACCTTGGGTTAACCGAATCGTCCTGCAACAGGTAAAGAGCATGTTATCCCTTTTACCCCCAGGCTCTTTGGAAATTTCCAACCCTTAACCCCCAAGAGGTTATTTTTTTCCCAGCACATTTTGCAGTATATTTTTTTTAAATTGCTCTAACAGGCTTGATTTTTGTCATAGAGAGGTCAGGTTGGTCTCATTCTCTTGGAAAATGCCTGAATTTTTTCAAAATATCAAAAATATGAAAAAAAAAATTTTTATAGCATTTTTTTGCAAGGACGTACCGGTACGTCCATGGGGGTAAAGGGATGGCTTTTGTGAAACGTACCAGTACGTCCTTTGGGGGTAAAAGGGTTAAGTATATTGAGTGATATTCATGATTTACTTGATGCCCAGTGCACAGTGAGAATACATTTCGGGTATCCATTCCTGAGGTAGAGTTTAGTGCCCAGTGAGAATTCATCTCTCGTATTCATTCCTGAGGTTAAGGATCAAACAGCATCTCTCGTATTCATTCCTGAGGTTAAGGATCAAACAGCATCTCTCGTATTCATTCCTGAGGTTAAGGATCAAACAGCATCTCTCAATATCATGCACTGTATATTTTGACTTCTCAGTATTTTCTCGACAAGAAGAGATAAGATACGGAATGAGGTAATTAGGGGTACCACAGGAGTTAGAGAACTACCAGATAAGATCCAAGAAAGTAGACTGAGGTAGTATGGTCATGTCATGGGAAGAGATGAACAGTATATTGGGAGGAGAGTTATGGAAATGGAGGTACAGGGAAGGAGAAGGAGAGGGAGACCAAAGCGAAGGTGGATGAACTGTATCAAGGATGACCTTCGATCAAAGGGATTAACCGATGATGAAGTGTGGGACAGAGGTAGATGGAGAACGCCGGCCAGAATCATCGACCCCACATAAAAGTGGGAAAAGATGCTGACAAAGAAGAAGTTCTTTTCAGTATCTGGGGCGGTTGCATAAGATCTGAAATCGCTTTTGAAATCTCATCATAAAAGAAATCATTTATTCAAATACTGTATTCTAATATTAAAAAGTAATTTTTTGAGGAATGAAATGCATATTTGTACGACCCATCCTTCTATTGTGTATATCAGAAAAATTGTTAAATTCAGTGGCATTAACAGAGCAATTAGCTTCGGATGATATTGAGTTGCATGGCATGATTGGAGAATTTATTTTATGGTCCACTCAGAATCATGACATTAACCCTTTTACCCCCAGGGTATTTGGAAATTTCCAACCTTAACCCCCAGGGGGTTATTTTTTTCCCAGCACATTTTGCAGTATATTTTTTTTTTAAATTGCTCTAACAGCCTTAATTTTTGTCATAGAGAGGTCAGGTTGGTCTCATTCTCTTGGAAAATGCCTGAATTTTTCAAAAAATTATCAAAAAATATGAAAAACAAATTTTTATAGCATTTTTTTTGCAAGGACGTACCGGTACGTCCATGGGGTTAAAAGGATGGCTTTTGTGAAACGTACCTGTACGTCCTTTTGGGGGTAAAAGGGTTAATAGGGAATTATATTTCCAGGTGTCCTTTATCTGCATCGGCACACTGACGATGTTGCTGACCGCGTGCAATGCCTTCCCGTTATTCATCATCATCGCCCTTTGTATGGGTTTGTTCGACGGTTGCTTCATCTCGCTCTTGGGTCCCATTGCCTTTGACATCGTCGGGGCCACCAGCGCCTCGCAGGCGATCGGTTGTTTACTAACTATGTGTTCAATACCCCTTACTGCGGGTCCAGCTATCGCAGGTACGTATGTGTTAGATATGCAAAGAAAGGATGAAAACATATTCAATTAGGTGATTTTGAATAATAGCAACTAAAGAGATTTTCAAGATGCAAATACTGAAATAAATTTAGATACATTATGTAAGAAAATTTATGAATTATGTTTTTGTTACGTGATATAAATGAATACTTGGTGATGATAATTGTCGTTGTAACGAGTCCTGATCATATCCTGTTTTAATCCGTATATTTTGTGAGTGATTACTGTTGTGGAAATCAAGTTATTATTATTATTATTATTATTATTATTATTATTATTATTATTATTATTATTATTATAATTATTATTATATTATTATTATTATACAAAAGTAGCAAAGTTGTGTGTGCTTCTGAAAGTTACTAAACGGTATCCTTGTTCCCACAGGAGCTTTGTACGATCATTTGGATAGTTATTTAGTGCCATTCCTGTTAGCTGGCATTCCACCTATTATTGGTGCCCTGGCTCTGTTTTCCATCAGCTGCGTGAAACAGCCACCTCCGGTAAGTTGTCATTGGTCTGAGTTAGGCATTGGTATATTATAGAATAGTTTAATGAAACAATTGAGTTGCATTTCTTAACTATTGAAGAACTTGCCAAAATTGTTTGACCTCGATTGAGATACAAAGATTGGAGCAAGGTTAAGTCAAAAAGTTGGAAAATGGGGTGGAGATATACCAGAGGGAGTGAATTGACGTAAAATGTTGTTATTATCACGGAGGAGATTAGAGGGGACGCAGTGATAAACATTGGCCTTCAGCACGGCATGTCATTTCCGTGTCATAGGCATGCAAGAGGGCTCTCGAACTGGGGAATAATTTGTTTTCCTCAGTTTGACTCTAAATTTTCTTATACTATTTCTTCTACTTATTATTGCTTCAACCTCCTCCATATTTATTTGCTGTCTCCAACCTTGCTGTCAAAACTCTTTTACCCTTTTCACCTATTAGATTTTTTGGAGGGGACACCAGATTTTTTTGGAAGGGGCACCAAATATTTTGGAGGGGACACTAGATTTTTTTTTGGAGGGGACACCGTATTTTTTGAGGTGACAGGATTTTTTGGAGGAGAGACAGGATTTTTTGGAGGGGACACCGTACTGTATCCAGGATTGGAGCTTTTTCAGAAATCAATTGTGAGGGTTATGGTGGTCTTGCCGCCTACCCGATAATGTTTGGACCATAGGTGTCTCATCATTTCCATACTGGGACGCAGAACTATTCTCTTGTTGAAATTGGGCCCTCGGATTTCATGGATGGGCTGGTTTCATAGAGGTAGTACTCTGGCATTCTGTTTAGTTTGCCTACCTCTATGATTAAGATGGGGATGATTTCATTTTTGAAAGGCTCTCACTCCCATCAAGCAGGTTTGACTTACACTTGAGCAACTAATCATGTGGTACCATCCCTTTGGGGTATGGTAGAGAGTGGACATTTGTGTCAGTTGTCTTAGGTGTAAATGGTGGATGAATTAATTCCATGAGAGGATAATAGATTCTCTTTTAGGATGTCAGACAGTCTAATTTTTTCCATTCACTAATCTTATTTCTTTCATTCATTCTGTTAATTTTTATCGTTATTCCCTCTCCCTAAAAAAACAAAAATAATGATTGAAGTTAAAGTTTCTTGTACCCCTGTACCAAATGGTGAACCCCAGACACTGTTGATGACCGCTGCTACTTTTAAAGTTTCTTGTTCCCCTGTACCAAATGGTGAACCCCAGACACTGTTGATGACCTCTGCTACTTTTGAAGTATCTTGTACCCCTGTACCAAATGGTGAACCCCAGACACTGTTGATGACCTCTGCTTCTTCAAATAAGGAAATTTCTGGTAGCAACCTTGACTCTACAAAGGATCTCTCCACATATAAGTCAGTATCTAGTGTTATCATACTGGAACCTTTTGTTCTCTCTTCTCTGGGACCCCAAGGGGCTAAAAATGTTGGGTTGTAAAAATGAAAATATGAATGTTCTCTATTGTGTGGAAGTGTCCCGCAATATGATAAAGAAGCTTGTAGCAGACGCTCTTCATCTGGAAAAATTTATAGAAAAGTATAATCAAAATCAAAATGATAACCAGGAAGCAGATCATAATACAATTAAACATCAGGAAATTACATCTAAAGAATCGAAACCTAATCAGAAAAGTGATGTCAGCGCAGTTAAACGGAAACCCAACTGCCGCAAAATAAGCAAAAGTAACGCTCTACCCAATGGAAATCCAACTCCATTGCTGTAATGTTCAGTCCTTATGTAATTTCATGGAATGTTAATGGTCTTAAAACCCATTTACATCTAAGGGAAATTCAGAGACTATTAAAGCATACTAACGATACTGTTCCTTCAATAGGACGTTGCAACCTAGCATCTCTCCCAGTCCCTTCTGCCAATGCATTAGGAACTGCAATCTATATTCAAAATAAAGTAACTTTTAATAGTAAGAAATTTAACATGTCGGAATTTTAATTATCTGGAGTTAAAGTACATCTGAATAATAACTTTTAACTATAATCTGCAAAATTAAATTAGAGAACTCCCAGATCAGCAAGAAGTCCCAACTTTTTTCTCCAGTGCCTCATATCCTCCCCGCTGACTTTACTCGTTTGTCCTCCTCAGACGAGCGATGGAGCAAGAGCAATGTCTATTTAACGGATTTTGAAGCAAAGTGAAAAATCTATTTTTGGGTGAGATGGCCATGTCGTCCTGATGGAAGGTTCCTTTAGGCAGCTTTCTAAGGGATATTTAGCTACAGTAATACTCCCAGAGAATTAACCATAGGTCTCCAGAATTCTAACTCCTGGCGTGGGTATCCTTGAAAATTTTCTTAAGGATATCGCATAATATGAGGGGACATATTTCTTGATACGACACATGACAATCTTCACCCTGAATAGAGTTTTCGCTCTGAGGGGGAAGAGTGGTGAAATTGAAGGGAGCCGTCATCAAGGTTACCCGGTGGATCCCCTTCGCGTATTACTACAGGGCCCAATATGGCTACCCATTCCTTGTAGCAATTAAGCATGGTGGCTACAGATAAGAGTAGTTTCAGGTGGGGATTGTTACGTATGTACACTCCTTTTCTTCAAAAAAGGAGGGCAGGTCCATCAGGACGACATGGCCATCTCACCCAAAAATAGATTTTTCGCTTTGCTTCAAAATCCGTTTTTTGGGCTCAAGCCATGTCGTCCTGATGGAAGCTTACCAGAGAATTACTTGAAAGTACTGTATCTGTGGGTTTGTATAAGTGCCTTAACCTTGATTCAGCTTCTATATGGTCATCCAGACCACATAAATATATGACGGTACCGTTATTCGTTATATCCACTAAGCTTGGAACAATCTTAGGGCTTCCTGCCCCCTGCAGAGAAATGTCATCATTGACTATAGAAGCGACAAGGTTTGTACATATGTTGGAACAAATGTAATTATCTTTCAATGAATATGTTCATACATATGTGCACCTTCTAGTATTACTGTACTTTATTTTAGGAAAATAAGTAAATAAGAACTCTGTCTAATTTTATTCGTCTACTTTGGGGAAAATAAGACGCAAATACATTTTTATCCTTTATTTGTATAGACAACTTAAATGGAATAACGAATGTATTAAATTAGAATCAATTAACATACAGCCAACATTCTAAAGGTACATATATATTTATCACCTGAAAGGGAAGAAATATATATTAACCACTCGAAATCATTTGAAAATTATAAAGATAATTTCACTGTAAATGTTGGATGAATTTTAACACTGTGTACAAGTGTACACATGGCACTGGTGTCATTGGTATGATTCTACACCTATAAACAACAGTCCTAGGGGCACCTGGGTGACCCTTAATAAAAGGTATTACACTGCAAGGTGTTAACACCTTTTCACCCAAACTGTAACAGTCCCAAACAGTTCACTGTTCATCGCAGCACTAGACGACAGGTTTTACAACACTACTGCCGCCACCACAAAATGTTTCAAATCATGCACTTGCTTCACGTAATGTTTATAGGAGACTTTAGAGGATTTCTAACCAGTGTATGAGCAGAGTCTCTCAAAGTCCATATACTGAAAAAAGTTCAGCGAGGAAGCAATCTTTCTCGGATCATGACCCGCGGGTGTACCATCAGGATCCACTCTGCGAATGAAGTAGGTGAGCTTCGCCCTCAGTTGTTTCAGGGATAACTTTGATTCTGAGGTTTCGCCTTTGAAGAGCTGTCCTCCCTTGAAGTCTGAAGTTCTTCGAAGATAGACCTTTAGACACTCTACTGGGCATAGAGAGACTTCTTCCTTCAGAGGGCAGATTTCCAGGGACCCCACCTTTTGGTGGGTAGTTCGTTTTTGGCGAGAAAAGTAGGATCGGGAAAAAGATTCAGCCCTCCCACTTCTGTGAACCGAATATGGCCCTCGTCTCTTAATAGGGCTACTATTTCACTAACTCTAGCCCCTGAGGCTATAGTGAACAAAAATATCACTTTTTGTTTAGAGAGCAATCTTCATTGATCAAGTTCGAAGCATAGTGTAAGACTTTGTCCAGAGACCATGAAATGGGCTTTGGAAGGGCTGCTGGTTTAAGTCTAGCGCATGCTTTCGGAATCTTGTTGAAGATTTTGTTCGACAGGTCCACCTGGAAGGCGTATAGAAGAGGTTTAGTCAAAGCTGACTTACACGTAGTTATCGTGGTGGAAGCCAAGCCTTGCTTGTGAAGGTGGATGAAGAAGGATAGTCAGAAATCCATTGAGATTTCCGTCGGCTTTTTGTCTTTAACAAAAGCGATCCACTTCTTCCTAGACAATTCATATTGTCTTCTGGTTGACTTACACTTGTATTCTTCTAGAAAGTCTATCTGTCTTTCGAGTTCCCAAATCTCTTCTTGACTGCTAAGGCGAGAAAATCATGAGATGTAGGTTTTGGGTTCTCTGTGATGAAGTGAAGACAGTCGACTTCTGAACCAATTGGGATAGAACTGGGTTCGGTAGAGGAAACAGCCTCAACTTCAGTTCTATCACGAGAGGGAATCAATTGCTCTTGGGCCACTTGGGGGCCACTACTGCTGCAGTTCCCTTGAAGGATCTCAGCTTGTTGAGGACCTTCAGCAGGAGATTTGTTGGCATGAACAGGTAGATGTGAGTCCACTTGTTCCAATCGAGGGACATGGCGTCCGTCGCCTCTGCCCAAGGGTCCTCGTACGGGGCTGCGTATCGAGGTAATTTCTTGTCACTCGTCGTGAAGAGGTCGATCTGTAGTTCTGGGACTTTTTCCAAGATGAAGGAGAGTGAGTCTGCGTCTAGAGACCATTCTGACTCTATCGGCTTTAGCCCGGATAGAGTGTCTGCCATCACATTGCGGAACCCTTATAGGTGAACTGCTGATAAGTGCCATCTTTTCTTTCTTGCCAAGCGAAAGATGGCCAACATCACATGATTGCGCTGTCCAAGACCAGTCTGATGTGGGC
This sequence comes from Palaemon carinicauda, assembly GCF_036898095.1. NCBI lineage: Eukaryota > Metazoa > Arthropoda > Malacostraca > Decapoda > Palaemonidae > Palaemon > Palaemon carinicauda. The sequence goes on from NC_090756.1 coordinate 24,941,682, forward strand.
TGATCTGTGAGGGGATAGCTTCTTCAACATCAGGAGGACTGCCATGGCCTCCAGAATGTTGATGTGAAAGGTCTTGAACAGGGATGACCAGGTCCCTTGGGCTTTCCTTTGGTGGGAGTGACCTCCCCATCCTTCTGTCGAGGCATCCATGTGGATGGTCACCGATGGAGGAGGTGGTTGTAAGGAAACAGTCCTTGCTAGGCTCTTGACCTTCGACCACGGCTTGAGAAGCGATCGTAGTAAGGTCAGTACTGGTCTCTGTAGATCTCTTCGAGCATTTGATGCGTATCTTCTCCAGACTCCTAACGCATCTTTCAGCTGTGCTCTTAGCGCTGGGTCTGTTACTGCTGCAAACTGGAGAAAACCCAGTACTCCTTCCTGTTGGCGTCTTGAGATCCTGTTGTATTTCAGTAGTCTCTTGACAGAACCCGCGATCTCTCTCCTCTTCTTTGGTGGAATGGAGAGACGGTGTGACTGCAAGTTCCAATGGATTCCCAGCCATTGAAACTCCTGAGCTGGAGAGAGGCGAGACTTCTTGTGGTTGATCTTGAATCCTAGATGTTCCAGGAACTGGATCACTTTCTTGAATGCTTGCAGACAAGCAGTTTTGGATGCTGCCCACACCAGCCAGTCGTCCAGGTATGCAGCTACCTGAACGCCTTCTAGGGGTAGTTGTACGACTGCGTCCGCAAGTTTCGTGAAGATCCTTGGGGCTATGTTTAGTCTGAAGGGCATGGCCCTGAAGACATACTTTATCTTCTGTAACTTGAATCTTAGGTAGGAGGTGAGGAGGCGGTTGACTGGAAAGTGCCAGTAAGCATCTGCCAGGTCTATTGAGACTGTGTATGCCCCTTTTGGTAACAGGGACCTTATGTGTTGAAGGATTAGCATCCTGAACTTCTTGTTCTCGATGAACTCGTTGAGTGGTGGCGACAAGTCTGGAATGACTCTGAGTTTGTCCGAGTCCTTCTTGGGAACACAGAACAGCCTTCCCTGGAATTTGATGGACTTTGCTTTCCTTATAACCTTTTTGTTCAAGAGTTCTAAGTTATATTCTTCCAGTAAGGGGGTGGAGTGTTGGAAGAACTGTGGAAATGAAGGTGGAGATTTGTTCCATTTCCATCCTAGTCCATTCTTTATTAGGATGTGGGCCCAGGGATCGAAGGTCCAACGATCCTGAAAGTGGAGGAGTCTCCCTCCTACCTGGAGCATCTCATTGCTTGGATGGTCCTGAGGGTTTGCCACCCTGACCACGTCCTCCCCTGCCTCGTGAGGGGTTTCTTGAGGAGCCCCGTCTAGATCCTCTACCTTTCGGGTGAAAGGTAGTGGTGTGCCTCTCAAAACCTGGGTTGAAGGCTGGTGATTGGGCTACCAGCTGTTGAGGCACCACTTGGAAGGTGGTTTGTGGTTGAACAACCACTTGGGGCATCGTGGTCATGGTGACTGTGGAATGTTGCACAGGCCGAGAAGGTAGTCGTGGCTTCTTCGTCTTCCTCTTAGGTTGGGGACCAGCATCAGGGGAAGATTTTCTCTTCGAAGAAATGCCCCACTTTTGGAGAAGATTCCTATTCTCTGTGGCGGCTTTCTCGACGACTTCTTGGACTACTTCCTTTGGGAAGAGGTCCTTGCCCCAGATACAAGACGTAATCAGCTTCCTGGGTTCATGTTTGACCGTTGCGTTGGCAAACACAAACTCCCGGCAGGCCCTCCTGGCCTTCACGAAAGCGTACAAGTCCTTGACTAAAGTGGCCATGTGCATCTTGGCCAGGACTGTGTACATGTCTGGGGTACTAGGAATGCCTGCACACATCTCCATTCAGTTCTGGAGGGAAAGAGAAGCGGCTAACCTCTCCTTTGTCTCCTGTTCTCTTCTCAGGAAAAAGTCCGACAACTTCGGGAGGTTCTCGCTGAACTGCTGTCCTGCGATGTCCGCAATCGAGTTTCGAGACTGAGAAGGTTACGTGGACCTCCTTTCATTCCTTCTCATCTGTGGGCAAGGCCAGAGACAATGGCCTACGCTCCTCTAGCGTAGGACTTGGTTTGCCTGCATCAATAGCCTTCATTACACTTTGGAGAGCTTTTGACAAGAAGGGGAAAGCTCTTGATGAAGGAGCAAGAAAAGTAGGGTGTTTCTTGCTCAGCGCAGAAACTCTAGAGTTGGTATATTATTATTATTATTAAATGCTAAGCTACAACCCTAGTTGGAAAAGCAGGATGCTATAAGCCCAGGGGCTTCAACAGGGAAAATAGCCCAGTGAGGAAAGGAAACAAGGAAAAATAAAATATTCTAAGAACAGCAAAAACATTGAAATAAATATTTCCTATATAAACTATAAAAACTTTAACAAAACAAGAGGAAGAGAAACTAGATAGAACAGTGTGCCCGAGTGTACCCTCAAGCAAGAGAACTCTAACACAAGACAGTGGAAGATCATGGTACAGAGACTATGGCACTACCCAAGACTAGAGAACAATGGTTTGATTTTGGAGTGTCCTTCTCCTAGAAGAGCTGCTTACCATAGCTAAAGAGCCTCTTCTACCCTTACCAAGAGGAAAGTGGCCACTGAACAAATACGGTTTAGTAGTTAACCCCTCGAGAGAAGAAGAATTGTTTGGTAATCTCAGTGTTGTCAGGTGTATGAGGATAGAGGAGAATCTGTATAGAATAGGCCAGACTATTCGGTGTCTGTGTAGGCAAAGGGAAAGAACCGTAACCAGAGAGAAAGATCCAATGTAATACTGTCTGGCCAGTCAAAGGACCCCATAACTCTCTAGTGGTAGTATCTCAACGGCCGGCTGGTGCCCTGGCCAACCTACTTTAACCTTTTTTAGGCTACTCGTCAAGAGAGCCTGACCCTTGTCGTGGTCGAAAACCATGACCTCCTTTGGTTCCGTCTCTTCTTTAGATGCTGGCTCACTTTTCAGCCACAAAGTTTGGCCAAAATTCGATGTCGTCCAGGTGGATGGCTCCCATCTTCTCCGAAATGTAGAGTTTCCCATTCATAATTGGCATAAACTCTGCATACCTCCAGGGATTCGTTTCGGAGCAAGTTGGCAGGTCCTGCACTCTGGGTCACTTGAAAGACCCACAGGAAGTGACTATCCGAGTTGCTTCGCGGAACTCCTTCGTCATTTCCTTCTTCATATCTACGTTTTCCTTACGTAGAGTATCCATTAGCATCGTAATTTGGGCCATAACCGCTTGACCCAGCGAGTCTAATGGAGTGGTAGGAGCCGAAGACGTGGACGGTGCTGTCTGGAATGTCGACACAGACAGAAGGGGATCCTCCACTTCCGTCGACTCAAGGTCCTCGTCTCCTCTGGGTGGCAGGGCCACCTCTTCTTCAGGATCCTCTTGAAGGAGATCCTTTTCTGTGTCCGAGGACACTTCAGACATCTTCTCCTGATGGATGTCCATGCCTTTCATTGCCTCGTTGAGGTCGGCCTCAACTGCAATTTGGATGCAAGGAGGCCTGGGTCGTGCCTGGGGTTCGACGGCATCAGCTGTTGCCTTCTGGAACAGCATGCTTCTCATCATGTCGTTGGGAAGGTGCGGTATGGCTACATTCCAGCTGGGCTTAAAACATATATCCATAGTAAAGATCTCAGGTTTGTGTAGTTAGAAAAAATATACAAATTATCTCTTGAGGTTGGTAGATGATGAAAAGAAAGTTAAAAGACTTCTCAAATTATTAGAAGTAAGGTATAGATAGTCTGAGACAAACTGGTTATATTTTGACCTTACACAACATCATAGGAAGCAAGTTGGAAAAATGTTACTTGTTTTAATTCTCATTTGCAAATTTATTTTATTACAAATTCATCTCTTAATTTTGCATATAGCATTGCTTTTATTATTTGTGTATTATGTGATCTTTTATGTTTAATTTGCAGAGTACTTTTTTTAATATATTTACATGTAAAGTATCAAGAATTTTTGTCATTTGTATATGCAAATGGGTTTAGTTTGTTAACCTCTGATAGCTTGCATAAGGTGAAACCTGCAAGGATGTAAGTTTGTTAACCCTTTTACCCCCGAGGTATTTGGAAATTTCCAACCCTTAACCCCCAAGGGATTATTTTTTTCCTAGCACATTTTGCAGTATATATTTTTTAAATTGCTCTAACAGCCTTAATTTTTGTCATAGAGAGGTCAGGTTGGTCTCATTCTCTTGGAAAATGCCTGAATTTTCTCAAAAAATTATCAAAAAATATGAAAAACAAATTTTTATAGCATTTTTTTGCAAGGACGTACCGGTACGTCCATGGGGGTAAAGGGATGGCTTTTGTGAAACGTACCAGTACGTCCTTTGGGGGTAAAAGGGTTAAAACCTGATTGAAACATTCTTTTTTGTACTTATTTCTGATAAAAGATAGACTTTCTTTAGGTTTATGTGGATTCTAATAACATGTTTTATGCTTAACAGTGTTAGTTTTAACTTTATTGTGGGTTTGTTTGTTTTTAGATTACTTTTGTTCCTCATATTATTAAATACAAATATTTTACTTTATTTTACCCTTCAGGGAGCTCCAGGCTCTCCAGTAAGAGAACCGCTTGAGAAGCAGAACAACGCGACTGCGGTCGACGAGCCGAGAGAGACCCACACGCTGATGTCAGGTAAGCACTCCTCACGCACCCGTCTCTCTTACCCGAGTCGCTGACTTATTAGTCCCTGCACAAATAGTGATAAGTTGAGTATGAAGTGGAATGTAGTTGCATAAATTGAGTGACCCTTATCCACAGACCCTGCATTCAGTTGGAAGTAAATTATTGATTTCAGATGTTTCAAAAAAAAAAAAAAAAAAAAAAAAAACAGCTTTACCAACCTCTTGGAGAGTTTACTAACATTATTTATTGAATGATAAAGCAGTTATTTTCCCCCGAAACTATTCCAGGAGAAATGCAGAGTGGAGTATAGCAGAGTTGGAGATATAGTGGAGAGGCTAGGGTGAGAAAAATTAAATTTAAAAGCTTCCATTGCCTGCTTTGGGAGGATTTGGTTGAAGTGATGACATTGTGAGACACTAGGGTAGCTATACAAGTCATATTCAGAGCATATTGTATAAATTGTAGAATACATTAACTGCTTCTTTGGGTTGTAGTTCACTATTCTGTTGATTGTCCATGGTATTCGCCATTTGTTTTGTTGCGTTTTTTAACACTGGTGTTTTTTTTTTCTGTTTACTTGATTTTGTGTTTGATCATTTTTGTAGTGTTAAGGGAAGTATTTGCTTTCAAAACTGACAAATCAATATACGTACATATACCTTTTTCCGCCGTCAATATTCTATGTACATTCTATATACAGTAATTAAGAAAATTTATTCCTATCTGTGATGTTAATTTAAAAGAAAGGCTCATGTAATGACTATACATGATAAAACAATTTTGAGACTGGTGCTTCAGTAGCGCTCGAGGGTTTACCATGAGATTTGGAATACAGTACAGTACGTACTTAATTTCATAATGCGGAAATATTAGTTTTCGCAAACAGAAAGACCTTATATAATCAGTGCAAGCAGTGCCCCTTCTCCTTTTCCATGATGTACAGCATAATAAATCTTGTAGCCTATGCTAGGGTTCCCAAGACTCCATCCCAGCTTGTGCAAATGAACACAAAGTCATTAAATTGTACGGAAACCATGAAAGTGAGAACAGCATAATGTATAGAATATATCCAGTATGTACTTAATTTCATAATGCGGAAATATTAGTTTTCGCAAACAGAAAGACCTTATATAATCAGTGCAAGCAGTGCCCCTTCTCCTTTTCCATGATGTACAGCATAATAAATCTTGTAGCCTATGCTAGGGTTCCCAAGACTCCATCCCAGCTTGTGCAAATGAACACAAAGTCATTAAATTGTATGGAAACCATGAAAGTGAGAACAGCATAATGTATAGAATATATCCAGTACGTATAATTTCATAATGCGGAAATATTAGTTTTCGCAAACAGAAAGACCTTATATAATCAGTGCAAGCAGTGCCCCTTCTCCTTTTCCATGATGTACAGCATAATAAATCTTGTAACCTATGCTAGGGTTCCCAAGACTCCATCCCAGCTTGTGCAAATGAACACAAAGTCATTAAATTATACGGAAACCATGAAAGTGAGAACAGCATAATGTATAGAATATATCCAGTAAAATCATACTTTACATGGTATGCAATATACATGTTCAGATATTCTCCCTCTGAAAAATAATTTCTCATAAACTTAGAGAAACAAATATTAAGATACATAATATTATTCAAATCAACTTCCTACGCAGTGTCGTGACACCTATCTTAAACTCTAATCCCTCTGAGGAAATATGAAAACTTGAATTCCGAATTGACATTGAATTAGGATAGTACAGTAATATGAAAATTGTAGGATTTCTAGTAGTTTTGGTCTTGTTCATTATAATCATCCTTCCATTATTTTGATATAGAGTCTTTTGAAATAATGCCATACAAAATTTTGTAGTCTAATGAGTTTGCATCACAAAACTCAAACCTTCTAGCGTGTATAACAATTTTTTATACGTCCTCTACTGTAAATATTTTGTTTTAAATGTTTTGATTTATACACCACTGCCTGTACTGTTGTATCAAGTGCTTTTACGTTTGGGCAGTTTTCGAAGTAATTCTAGGAAACCACTTAGGATAAGCATGTCATGTCAGTTGTTTCACACAACATCAAGAATCTCGTTGACCAATATCTGAAATTTTACGCTCTCAGTAAAATTCTTCTTTGATCGTACAGTCATTCTTACGGAGGGAGAGAACTCAAGATTTTTACGTTTGTAAATCAACGCCAGGCTGTAATGCTATCGTGAAGCGTTGCATGCTTGTCTTTCAGTTTGGTTCAAGTTATTTTTGTCTTCATTTTAGTTTTTATGTAGTTACTTGAATAAGATTCATTAAATCAAATCCATGATATGTCTACATTCAACATAATGTGGATAATGTGTATGAAGTACTTTACGTATAACATAACATTGGCTTATTTTGTTATGTTTGGCAGCTTAGATCTTCTCATTGATTTCTGTGAAGTCTCAACTAAAAATACTCTTTCAGCTTTAGCGAGATAGTTTCCTTTTGGTTAAGCTGCTTTACGGCTGACAATGCGAGGATAATTGGATTGTTTAAAGTCTTATTTTAAGAATGCAGTCTGTTCATGTGGTGTAGCCAGTGATTTATCCTTCAGGAAACATTATAGACTGGAGAGGCTCTTTGAGGAAAGAACTGCAAGTGGTTTGAGCTTCTGAAACCATTGCAAACGATGGTCAGGTCTTAGACATTATACGGTCTTCCTTGTTTATCGTTCGAAAACCCAATTTTCTGAATTTAGTTCTCATATCCAATTATGGCGGTGACATTTCCCAGAGTTGACGTTATTAGAAGTTTAGGTCAATTTAATGGATACCCTCTCGAATAGGTTATTCGTAATTGATGAAAAGTGTTTATTACATTACAGTATTATCTTTTGCCAAGTTCTACCAAATACAACAGTACAGTATTATCTTTTGTCAAGTTGTACAAAGTATTACAGTACAGTATTATCTTGTACCAAGTTGTACTATTACAGTACACTATTATCTTTTGCCAAGTTATACCAACTATTATAGTACAGTATTATCTTTTACCAAGTGGGCCAAAGTATTACAGTACAATATTATCTTTTACCAAATTGTACTAAGTATTACAGTACATTATTATCTTTTACCAAGTGGGCCAAAGTATTACAGTACAGTATTATCTATCACCAAGTTGTACCAACTATTACAGTACAGTATTATCTTTTATCAAGTTGTACTAAGTATTACAGTACATTATTATCTTTTGCCAAGTTGTATTTGATTTGTTAAGCATTTTCCTCCATGTAAAACATTTCCACCCAGCTTTGTTTCATGTAGCCTTACAACTTAAAAACAACTTGAACACCCCCAGCATTGATTTCAATATATCTGGTATAGGTCACTTCAGTTCTCACAAGTCTTCACTTTAACGAGATCAGTTTTCTTGTACGACCCTCAAGGATGGTCATGATAACCAAAGTGCCATGTCGAGTCTCTGTCAGACACTGCTCTTGGGTTGCTTCGTCATTTGCCGTTAACGGGTCTCTTTGTCAATTGTGGTACTGTGTGGGTTTAACCTCGTAATAGTTGTAAATACAATATATTTTCACTGCCAGCGGTGAATTCAACAAAACTTCTGATATAGCCAATTCTTTCAAGACCACACAAATCCTATAGTCCATTTCTTTTAGAGATACATATTTGCACCGACTCGCAGCGGTGCCCTTTTAGCTCGGAAAAGTTTCCGGATCACTGATTGATTGGACAAGATAATTCTAACCAATCAGCAATCAGGAAACTTTTCCGAGCTAAAAGGGCACCGCCGCGAGTCGGTGCAAATATGCATCGCTAAAAGAAATGGACTATAGCTCGTTGATATTTATTTGAAAGCTCTCATCAAGACCTTTCTAATAGATAAAATCTTGCACGGCTTAGGTGGTTTTAAAAGATGCTTCCTTTATTCAAAGTTTGATTAAGTCACCAATGGCAGTGAGAGGCCTAATAACAAAAAGGACTGCCATTAATACAAAATTATGTTAGTGCAACTAAGGGATAATATTGATTTCTCATTATGGGTTTCTTAAGTTTAGGTAACTGAAGTATAAACATTTGAATAACAAAGTACCAAAGAGATTTTAAGTATTTGCCTTTGATTGAATATAATATTTTCGAGTTGGTTTTACTGCCATTTTATACCATTATACAGTGTAGGGAAATTTCCTTACAGAAACTTTCATATATTAGGGTCACAGCAAGTGTTTTTTCATGTTCTCATATTTATAGAATCTATTAACCCTCTTACCCCCAAAGGACGTACTGGTACGTTTCACAAAAGCCATCCCTTTACCCCCATGGACGTACCGGTATGTCCTTGCAAAAAAATGCTATAAAAATTTGTTTTTCATATTTTTTTATAATTTTTTGAGAAAATTCAGACATTTTCCAAGAGAATGAGACCAACCCGACCTCTCTATGACAAAAATTAAGGCTGTTAGAGCAATTTAAAAAAAATATACTGCAAAATGTGCTGGGAAAAAAATAACCCCCTGGGGCTTAAGGGTTGGAAATTTCCAAAAACCCCGGGGGTAAAAGGGTTAAAATCTATGAAGAGAACTGTACGATAATAGAAATTTCAAATGCTAGTTATTATTAGCATTAGATTTTGCACCTGTATTCATCACCTCCATATGATTTTTTGGTGGTTAGAAGTCAATCTCAGCTCTTGTATACTGTATAGCTTCACAACATTATGATGAGTACCGAAGGTCCCCAACTTTCAAACGTTCGCCTTGCGAACATTCAAGAGTTACAAACACAAATCCAACTGAAAATAACGAAGATAAGATAAAGAAATACTATAATAAAAAAATGTTACATCATTTAATACAGTAAGCAAGACAAAATTTGTAGTGACCTGATATCGGTTTCATATCCCTTTTACCCCCAGGCTCTTTGGAAATTTCCAACCCTTAACCCCCAGGGGCTATTTTTTTTCAAGCACATTTTGTAGTATATTTTTTTCAAAATGCTCTAACAGCCTTAATTTTTGTCATAGAGAGGTCAGGTTGGTCTCATTCTCTTGGAAAATGCCTGAATTTTTTCAAAAAATTATCAAAAATATACAAAAAAAATTTAAATAGCAGTTTTTTGCAAGGATGTACCGGTACGTCCATGCGGGTAAAGGGATGAGTTTTGTGAAACGTACCAGTACGTCCTTTGGGGGTAAAAGGGATATGAAACCCGACTATTTGTTGACTTTTGTAGCTGGTAATCATAGGCAGGGGATTCAGGTTAGGTCTACCCTAGGCCAAAATGTAACAAAATTTGACATACAAACAATTCGACATACAAACAGTTTCTTGAAACCTATTAAGTTTGTAAGTTTGAGGACCTTCTGTATAGTACTTATGGGACGCTTTGCAAGCTGTAACAGCAGTGATTTCTATAGTCAATTTTATTTAGCGAGGCAGATTTGCACCGACTCGCAGCGGTGCCCTTTAAGCTCGGAAAAGTTTCCTGATGGCTGATAGGTTAGAATTGTCTTGTCCAACCAATCAGCGATCAGGAAACTTTTGAGCTAAAAGCGCACCCCTGCGAGTCGGTGCAAATCTGCCTCGCTAGAAAAAATTGACTATAGTTATCAACTTTATTTTTCAAGTCAGCTTGTTAGGCAAGGGCATTATTCAAACACTTTTGTATTTGGTACTTTGTTGTTCATATGTACCTCGTAACACAGTAATTGTGACGAAAGCAATGTAAATAGCTAAATTCCGTATGACTGAAGCTTAACGATGCTGCTGGTATGACTAATACAATTACTACCGCTTCGGCTAATACTACGTCAGTAGTACAATCGCAGATGTAATGGTTGTACAGTATATTTAGAGTAATAAGGATGTTTATATATTTATGGAAATGGAAGTTTGGTTTGTTTTAAATTATTGCTATTACTATTTTTACGGCTACCTCTGCTAATGCGGCTGTTGTTTCTACTAATAATGATGAAAATTAAATACTAATAGTAAGATCAATAACATTAAGATGAAGATGATGGTCTTATAGTCCATTTCTTTTATCGAGGCAGATTTGCACCGACTCGCAGAGGTGCCCTTTTAGCTCGGAAAATTTTCCTGATCGCTGATTGGTTAGAATTATCTCGTCCAACCAATCAGCGATCAGGAAACTTTTCCGAGCTAAAAGGGCACTGCTGCGAGTTGGTGCAAATCTGCATCGCTAAAAGAAATTGACTATAGTAAATAGGTCTATTATAATATGATGGTGATTTTATTTTGTTAATATATATGAATTAATGGTACTAATAATTGCTGTATTAGTTAAAGCTTAAAAAAAATGCCCTTGAAATATATGTACTGCAAGCAGTACAGTATTTTTTTTTTTTTTTTTTTTTTTTTTTTTTTGCTGTGAATAATTATACTTCATCTACAAACTACCTGAAGATCAAGGACATTTTAATATACACATCCATGAGTTGAAATGCCTATCTAAACTCTAACGTGGAAATAAATGTTAATGTTATAAGATCAACTGTTATAGAATGGAATATCTCCTTTTTTATATCCTCATGGACGTAGTTTATTAAGACTACAGAATCACGTATCCCAACATTTCGCTACTTGGGAAGTTTTCTTCTCATGTGTCTGGTGAAAATTACAGCAGAGCAGACTGAGGTAAATTGGACACCTATGTGGGAATTGGCAAAAGGATTGGACGAAAATTAAAAGCGGGGAATGATATCTTATATAATTTGAGTCTTTATGATACAGAGACATTAACCCTTTTACCCCCAAAGGACGTACTGGTACGTTTCACAAAACTCATCCCTTTACCCCTATGGATGTACCGGTACGTCCTTGCAAAAAACTGCTATTTACATTTTTTTGCATATTTTTGAGAAACTTCAGGCATTTTCCAAGAGAATGAGACCAACCTGACCTCTCTATGACAAAAATTAAGGCTGTTAGAGCAATTTGAAAAAAAAATATACAGTACTGCGAAATGTGCTTAAAAAAATAACCCCTGGGGGTTAAGGGTTGGAAAGTTCCAAATAGCCTGGGGTAAAAGGGTTAACATTTATGGATGAAATTAAATGGAAAGAAATTATTTGAAGTAGATAAGCATAAAACAAACTGGTAAATCAGGAGTTCATGCAAAATAGTAATAGCAATTGTTAATAATTGATACAAATTCCTGCCAAGATTCATCGTACGTTATTGTAAGTAGGGCTGACTGATTTCATTACTGATGACTATGATGAATATAATAATTAGTGTTGAATGTTACTGGGAAGTATAAGATTTGTAATACCTAAAGATACTATAATGGTATCGCTTGTCCTTGACTCCTCGGGAGAAACATACTCTCATATTGTCATCCTTTTAATGTTTCCTAAAGCAGTATCAAAGGAAATGAGTCACAGGATTATCATAATGACTTTAATTGATTGATTTAAAATTCTTGGCCTTTGTGACATCAAGGATTATTGACACAGAAACGGAGCTATTTACCGAGAGGAGGAAAGATGGGTGTAGTTATGTCCCTTTATTATTATTATTATTTTTATTATTACTTACTAAGCTACAACCCTAATTGGGAAAGCAGGATGCTAAAAGCCCAGGGGCTCCAACATGGAAAATAGCCCAGTGAGAAAGGAAACAAGAAAAAATAAAATGTTTTAAAAAGATTAACAACAGTAAAATTAATGTCTCTTATATAAACTATAAAACTTTAACAAAACAAGAGGAAAAGAAATAAGATAGAATAGTGTGTTCAAGTGTACCCTCAAGCAAGAGAACTCTAACCCAAGACAGTGGAAGACCATGGTACAGAGGCTATGGCACTTTTCATGAAATTCACTGAGCTTGGCTACTGTAAACCGGGAAATTTTCGCTGCAGTTTTGTTTTCGCGGTAACAGTTTTAATGCGAAAATAAAACTTCCACTAACACCAGGGAATTTGACCAAATTACCCACAAACAATAATAGACAACATATGAACCAAAACCAACACAGATGACAACCTTGTCAGAATAATCTGATTACAGAGTATGGAAGATACGCATTTGCAGATCAGTTTTCTACTACAATATATTTGAGTAAAACAATGCCTAATGATAAAACAGTACAATGTAATTTAGTTTTTTTTATGGGACATTCGAAAATCGTGAATTTAAAACTGCGAATTCAGATAACGTTGACAAATCACGAAATAAACAGGCGTGAAAATTTCTTGGATTACAGTACACTATATATCATTAAATTCTCCAAGTTGTCTGATGTACAAGGCTGTAAAAGGAATGATGAGAACTAATCTCAATTTTTAAATGAAATGTTGGATATAATCTTAAAACAACCTTAGCGGTCTGGTATGATTGGAGCAGATCAATAGGATTGGAGTCACAATATGACAGTATATTTCAAGAGGAGTTTGAAACAATGCATTAATGATCATAAGACTTTAACTTCAACACTAATAATATGGGAATACTGATCTACAGATGGTAGAAATTTTGTGTGCAAACTACACACCTGTTGTTTTAACAAAAGCCATTTGCCAAATTTAATCAGATAACACTTGGGATTTTTGATATGATGGAATGGGAAGTTGAAAATAAAAACGAAACAGATTCTCGGTGATATATTTTCTTTCTCTCGTTTTACTTTTAAATTTCATTATGATTGAATTTCTTCCGGGAAATTGGTGTCGTGTCTTTCTTCCCTTGTCAATCTTGCTTCTGTTTTCTTCATTGCCACATCTCTCAAATAAATTTGGCTTTTCACAATTAAGACTTACTATGTTTGCTGGCAGCCCTATCCAGAGGTTTTTATAATTAGTATAAGTAGACTAAATTTTTATATTGTTTGAGTGTTGTTTTTAAGTTTCTCTTGGGAGTACATTTTCTATCTTTTATTCATGCTGAACGCTTTCTGAGTTCTTGGACTACAAATGAAACCTTTCACTGAATTGAATGAATAAGAGCAATTAGAATTGAAGGGTTTTATTCTTAGAGTTGCTAGTCAGATAGAGGATAATTCAATATGTCTGCAAACTCATCGTACATTATATTTGAATGTTCACTCTAGAGACCAAAAATATTGATTCAATTTGCATTGGCTTTTTCTTATCAAAAGAAAATTTTAATTCTAATTGTCAGACCTTCTCCATCATAAGACTCAATACTAAACAGTACTCTAGAAGTTTTCTTCCATTTGTGACCAAGTTGTGGAATAATCTTCCTAATAGGATAGTTGAATCAGTAGAACTTCAAAAGTTCTAACTAGCAGCAAAGGTTTTTATGTTTAATAGGGTTACATAAGTCCTTTTATAGTTTATATATGAAATATCTGTTTTAATGTTAAATGTTTTTAAAATATTTTTTCTAATTTTTCATTACTTCTTATATCGTTTATTTATTTCCTTATTTCCTATCCTCACTGGGCTATTTTTCCCTGTTGGAGCCCTTGGGCCTATAGCATCTTGCTTTTCCAACTAGGTTTGTAGCTTAGCTAATAATAACAATAATAATAATAATTTTGAAGGAAGGATCAGCCAGTCACTATCATTAAATATGTTGGTCAAATTATTAAGTTAAGAAAATTACAGCCAAAGATACAAAGCAACTTTCTCAGAAAGTGCAGTAATTGTTGTAGGCCTACTTTACATGAACAAGAACTTTGTTGAATTCTCCCCCCCCCCCTATGAATCATACATCATACATATACCAAGGCACTTCCCCCAATTTTGGGGGGTAGCCGACATCAACTATGAAACAAAACAAAAAAGGGGACCTCTACTCTCTACGTTCCTCCAGCCTATCAAGGGACTCAACCGAGTTCAGATGGTACTGCTACGGTGCCACAGCCCACCCTCCCACATTATCCACCACAGATGAAGCTTCATAACGCTGAATCCCCTACTGCTGCTACCTCAGCGGTCATCTAAGGCATCGGAGGCAGCAGCAGGGCCTACCTGAACTGCGTCACAATCGCTCGCCATTCATTCCTATTTCTAGCACGCTCTCTTGCCTCTCTCACATCTATCCTCCTATCACCCAGAGCTTCTTCACTCCCCCTATGAATGAGTGAGAAAATACGGCTCACACCATCCCCACAAGAAGTCCATTGGGTTCATTTTTAAAGTTTGAGGTTTGTCGAGTCTTAAGAGCTTTTGTTAAAACAATGGTTTATGTGTAGTGTAAAAGCTAATCTTAAATTTTAGTTTTTACTAGAAATGATATATATATTATAAACAGCCTTAAAGAACATAGGTTATCATAGTATTTCCTAGCCAAATATTCCAAAAGGATTATAATTCCAGTGTTTATGTGGACGTTATTCTGTTAGAATTCAAATTATATCCCAGTCTGATTTACTGATTTGTATTAACTTGGGAAAGAGATGAATAGAATTGGTAGGAAGTCAGAGATCTTTTAAACAGAATCTGAAGTATTTAGCATTTGATTTCAGTTCAGTATTGAAGATTAGTAATATTGGTAAAGAGACCTTTGAAAGAGCTTCCATATTGTTTGAATTGTGAGTTATTGATGATGCTAAACTACGTTTTGGGCTTAGGCTGCTGTGCGGTCCCCAAGGACTGTAATGTCAGGGGATAATGTACCAAAGAAATATTATATTCCTGTGCCTTGGAGCCAGTGTATTAACGTACAAAATACTGACTCAGTGTGTGTAAGGGTGATGTACAATTGGGCTTTTGAACCTGTCATAGCACTTACTATGCTGAATCTGTTTGGTGATGACACGTCACCCACCGAGAACAATCTAACATGGAAGACAATGTATACCCTGGTGTTTGTTTCTCGTCTGGCGACCATCTTTATTCGTGTCT
Source organism: Palaemon carinicauda (assembly GCF_036898095.1). Taxonomy (NCBI): domain Eukaryota; kingdom Metazoa; phylum Arthropoda; class Malacostraca; order Decapoda; family Palaemonidae; genus Palaemon; species Palaemon carinicauda. Next base: position 24,957,110 of record NC_090756.1, read on the forward strand.
CGACAGAGTTAGTACGTATTATTGCGTGCTGAAGTCGATAAATTGAGGCTATTTTGTTTAAATGTACACATGATATACATGTATGCTAATAGTGGGTAATTCCCCCTCTTTATCTGAAGCTTTGTCCCCATATCCAGTTTTTAGGGATGGGTACCTTGGGAGTGGAAAGACTACTCGATTTGGAAGTGATTTCTGGCAACATGGGTTTATCATGCCTACTCACTGGCTTTTTTTAAACCTTTCTTAACCAATGTTAAATTTCAGGGCATCCAGCGATTTAAGGATTAGTCTGGGCATATGGTGTTTATAAGACACTACCTGAAACAAATTCAAGTAGTACTACTGTATGGGCATGAGGGGTGCTCGGCTTGTTCGTGGTGCCTATGAGAGGAAATTGGTAGAAAATATTTTTCTTTTCACATGTAAGCGTGAATTGGGTGTTCGCTTGATTGTAAATGACCTATGTGGTACATGAGTCTAACTTTGTTTATCTCTGGTATTCGTTCTTGGGGACCACAAATTATCCTACCGCACACATGAATTAGGTGTTTGCTTGATTTTAAGTGACCTGACCTATGTGGTACATGAGTCTAACTTTGTTTATCTCTTTTATTAGTTCTTGGGGACCACACAATATCCTTCCCCCAAGAAAGTGGTTATGCTGAAGGAAGAATTTTTGTGCAGGTGGTATGTGGTCCCCAAGATCCTCCTACATCCACGAGACTTGTTATTGGAATTGGGATGAGACCTACTACTGGAATGGTAAGTTGGTCACTGAGAAAAAAACAAATGCCGAGGTCAGCTCTTTCTCTAGTGTTAGTATTGTTTCTCAATGGTGACATGCCACAGTATTGTTTCCCAGTGGGTGACATATCATAGTATTGATTCTCAGTGGGTGATATGTCATAGTATTATTTCTCAATGGTGACATGCTAGTATTGTTTCTCAGTGGGTGACATGCCATAGTATTGTTTCCCAGTGGGTGATGTGTCATAGTATTGTTTCTCAATGGTGACATGCCATAGTATTGTTTCTCAGTGGGTGACATGCCATAGTATTGTTTCTCAGTGGGTGACATGCCATAGTATTGTTTCCCAGTGGGTGATATGCCATAGTATTGTTTCTCAGTGGTTGATATGTCATAGTATTGTTTCTCAATGGTGACATGCCATAGTATTGTTTCCTAGTGGGTGGTATGTCAGTTAGGAAATTATTTCAGCATTGGACGTTCTGCGACGGGTTCATTAGAGCCTGAACTTGTAGGTCGCCCCTATACATACTGAGTTTGTGAATGCACGTTGGTATACTTGCCTTAGGGCAGGGAAAATTAAATTTCTTTATGATATTATGTAATATTGGATTCCCTGTTTTAGCTTAATAGAAAACTCCCTTGGGACCTCACAGCACCTCCCCAAAAAGTCTTTTCCTTCGTCAAAAGCCCTTTTTTTGACAGATTATTGATAATTAATGAACTCTATAAAAGCCTTAATTACAAAAGAAATGAAGCTGAACTTCGGAGACAGTAGTGTATAGTATCAAATGTGAAAACACAAAGTTTGATTGAGTTGGTAATATTAGCAAATTACAATCGCTTGGCGTGGCAAAGTACCATAATCTTTAGTACTGTTATTTTAGATTTCACACTCCTAGCACTTGTATTTTAGGGACTGTGTCACTTCACATTCAAGGTATGTAGGTTAGTAAATACCTTGAATAATATCTTTACAAAAATTTATACACTTTGAGTTGAAAACACCTTGAAATATATTAGATTTGGCATTTGAAGAGCTTACATTAAGTTGTAATTTTTAGTATTAGAATACTGTATATTAAAGAATGTTTGATGAAACACTAATGTAATTACAGAGTCTGTATTGCATTTATTGAAAATTATAGTAAGCTTTTGTCTCAAGTCTATCTAATCCTCTAAAAACTTACGTGTTACAGTAGCACTTTATGATAATAAAACTCCGATACAGTTACATTAGATTTAATTTAATTTGTAACAAATAGTGTCTGCAGTTATGCATACACAGCTTGAAAAGGCATTTCCTCTGTGTGTGTGAATGTTGAGAGGACATCTTCTATCTGGTGCAATGTGCAAAGAGAAGGTTTATACAAGTGCTATTGGACTAATCTTAGCGGCGCATTCTGTGAGCAAGTCGCTGTGTATCTCAAATAAGTAAGTGGATCTTTTGGTCATTTAGTGTAATTGTGATGTGGCAATTGATATTTTTATGATCATTGTGTAATGCTACTCCTTTGTGAGGTGTACCTTCTGCGTCCTTTATAACACTGGTAAACTTCACATTTTTAATTAGTTTCGACTGTGTTTCTTTTGGTTGAATAATAGAATAGAAGTGACTGAGGCAAATTATCTGATGGTCCTAGTGAGGAGAAAGTCTGATATAGTGAACTAAAGTTTTTTAGACAATCTTAATTGTGCTCGGAAGAGCAAAATTATAAGTTTTTTTGGGCTCAAGCCATGTCGTCCTGATGGAAGGTTCCTATTGGTAGCTTTCTAAGGGATATTTGGTTACAGTGATATTCCCAGAGAATTGACCTTTAGGTCTCCAGAATTCTAACTCCTGGCACGAATATCCTTGAAATTTCTCTTAAGGATATCGCATAATATCAGGGGACGTATATCTTGATACGACACATAGCAATCTTCACTTCGAATAGCGTTTTCGCTTCGAGGGGGAAAGTGGCTAAACTGAAGGGGAGCCGTTATCAAGGTTACCCTTCCTCCCATACTACTACAGGGTTCCAAGATGGCACCCATTCCTATTTCAGTAGCGATTGCACACGGTGGTTTTCCCTGTTATCTAATGTTTCGATCGTTATTGAGAGGATTTAATATGCAATTTTCAGCTTCTTCTGCCTCTGAAAAGTTGAGTATTAGTCTTTACAGTGTATATTTTTTTACCTCCTGCTTCACAGTGAAATTAGTTTAATATAATGTGTTTTGGAGCTTGGCCAGTCACTGGAGGCACCATGGGCACTGTCGTTTGTTATGCGTGTGTTGTTTAGTTAGCAGAACTACATTCCCGGTGGTAATAGCATTAATAAATTATGATAGCTATTTAGGCACAATTATACTAGTAAAGATATATTATGCATACAAATTTCCTCTTATGTCGATCATATATGTTAGAGTTTCGGTGATTTAGGTAACCGAGATCTCGCCCTGCGCTAGGCTACCTAGCCTATGCGCTTTAGTATACTTTCATTATCCCCGGTTACCCTCGTGTATTGTTTTATCAATTCAACAGGAGATAGTATATCTCTTAGAATTTATTATATAACTCGATACTCGTCTCCTGTGGAGATTTAAGGGTAATCCCTCCTTCCCTCTGAGTTCCGCCGTAGGCGACAACCCTATCTTAGCCGTGCCATAGAGTAGTTCACTCAGGCTTGACTAGACTAGTGTTTTCTGTCTCCCACCCTTGCCGGCGAGTATGCCGGCTTGGGTTTGCGACAGAACTTCAGAGTATTCAATCTTTCTGCCGGCAGCCGAGCAACAGGATGAGTAGTCACTCCCCTGCCGGCTTTCAGCTGTCGGCATAGGAGGCTAAGCCTCCCTAGGCTGCACTTGAAGTGGTAGTATGATGCTGCTACCTTCTCCCCTGCAGTCTAGAAGACTAGTCCTGTTTCGGTAGACCCTAGGCTGAAGAATAGGTATCCTTCTGCCGCTTAGGATGGCGCCGATACTGAAACAATGTTTCAGTCTTGTGTGGAAGTGGTGGCGATCCTACCGCCTTCTTCTACACTTGATTCAGGACCCTTTTCCCTGCCCCTCTCTGTCCTTTAGCGATGGCCTAGCTATCGCAATCTTGTGGCCGTTGTCCTGCAATCTCACCGCTTGCCGGGTAGATTGTGGTGACGGCCGGGCTCTTACATAGCAGCTGTATAGTCACTCAGTCTTTCTCTTATGGACACAAGGCTCCGGGAAAGGTTGTGCCGGCTGTGACGGCTGCCGGTGGGAGACCCCTCTGCTGCTGAGTGTTCTTCAGTCCTCTCTTGGACTGCCATCCACAGTCCTGGAACCAGCAATGGATCTTGTTGCTGGATGGAAGCTTGAATCATGCATTCTCCCCTTCCATTTGAACCCTCATTCTGGAGGAAGGCAGTAAGGTTATATACTTACACCCTTATTTATTGTATACATAGATTTTAATAAGGCATCCCTTCACTCCATGCTTTCTTTCTCTCTGTCAGCTAGTGCCGCCAGGTACTAACCCAGCTTGCAGCATGTCGGCTGGACCGGTGCCGTCAGGTACTTACTCAGTCGGCGGCATGCCGGCTGGACTGTGCCGCCAGGTGCTAGCCCTGCTGGCAATATGCCGGGTGAACTACAGTATATGATTATACAGTAGCCAGTATATTTGCAGTATAGTATATACTGCAGATAGAAAACTATAGTATATATTATACAGTAGTTATTTTCCAACATGCCTTGTGTATTCTTGCACAGTCTATTGCTGAGACCAATCCTATATTGAAAGAATAGAATTCCTTCAATACTCTGATTAGAAATCAGTTAATATTTGATAAATTAAGAAGGGTCAGTGGTAGTGTACACTTTTTCTATCCCTAGAGGTTAGAACCCTTCTCTTTTAAGTTTGCCCTGAAAAAGGAAACTCTATAACCTTAATATTGGGGGAAGGTCACAACAATTGGCTGGTAAGGATACACAAGTATGTGTCTTTCCTAATTTCTTTCTAGGTTACTATCCTAAGCTATAATGGTTAAAACATTAATATTTTGCATAATCTGTTTATCATGTGAGATAAACAACTGCATACTCATTTAATTTTCCTTTCTTTACAAGAGGAACCCCAGATGAAATTCGATGCGATCTTCTGCAACCATAGGAGTAGGAACTTCTACGGTCACAAAGCGTGCAGGTCTCATGCCCCCTGCACCATTACTACCAAAACCCTGCGGTACTGGGACCCCCAAGACTGCAATATCTGCCGGACCTTGGTGACCAAAGTTTTCGACGACCCCAAGTCAACAGAGTCGAGGGATGCGGCACGAGAAAATCTGCGCAAATGGGTACGAGGGTTCCAGAAGAACTTTCCGGGACCATACCTACCTAACGATAGGATGGGTAGCTTGCTGTTCCCGAAAGCGGATAGTGAAATTGTCATGCCCCAAGCACGACTCGGACCTCCCTGCGTCCAGATTCCCATCAAGACGGATGTCAGCGAGGCATTGCAAAGCATGGACATCCACCAGGAGGAAAGGATGTCGGAAGTGTCTACGGACACTGAAAAGGATCTACTTAAGGATGATCCCGAGGAGGAGTCTACTCTACCTCCGGAAGAGGATGATGATGTCCAGTCGGAGTTCCTTCCGTCCGTGCCGGCACCAGAGCCGTTACCCTCGACATCTTCAGCTTCTACCCTTCCATTGGACAACAAGAGCCAGACACTGGCCTATTTTATGGCCTTAATGGAGAACATTTGCAAGCAAGGCGAAGCAAGGGAAGTGAGAATCGAGAGAGAGCCCCGTGAAGCTCGACTTACCGCCTCCCGAGGGTCATACAAGCGACCCAGAGTCTAAGACCTCCCAGCCTGCTCCAAAACCAATCCCTGGAGGTATGCGGAGTTTATGCCGATTACTAACGGCAAACTCTATATCTCGGAGAAGATGGGAGCTGTCCCCTTAGATGACATCCAGTTTTGGCCAAGCTTTAGTGCTTACCCTGATAGCTTCATTTGACTGAAGCCTGATTCAACGCCCAAAGAGGAGACGGAACCAAAGGAGGTCATGGTTTTCGACCACGATAAGGCACAGGCTCTCTTTTCGAGTAGCCTGAAAAAGGCGGGCTATTCAAACTCGAAAGTGTCCGCCTTGAGCAAGAAACACCCTACCTTTCTTGTTCCTTCTTCAATAGCTTTCACCTTTACGTCGAAGGCATTTAAAGCTGTTGCCAAGGTAGTGGAGACAGGCAAACCATGCCCTGCACTAGAGGAGTGTAGGCCTCTGTCTTTAGCCTTGCCCAAGGAAGAGAAGGAATGGAAGGAAGTCCACCTAACCTTCTCAGTAGGGAAACTGGACGCAGACATCGTTGGACGACAGTTTGGCGAGAATCTCCCTAAACTTTATGACTTTCTTTTGCGCAGCGAAAAAGAGACGAAGGAGAGACTTGCTGCATTGTTATCCCTACAAAACTGCATAGAGATGTGTGCAAGCCAAAAAAGTACCCCAGACATGCTCACGGTCCTGGCCAAAATACATATGGCCACCCTAGTAAAGGACCTGCATGCTTTCACGAAGGCTAGGAGAGCCTGTAGAGAGTTCGTGTTCGCTGCTGCAACAGTGAAACACAAACCCAGGAAGCTGATATCTTCTAACATCTGGGGTAAAGACCACTTCCCGAACAAAGTAGTCAAAAAGGTAGTTGAGAAAGCCACCACGGAGAACAGAAACCTTCTCCAGAAGTGGGGCATCTTCTCAAAGAGGAAGTCTTCCCCAGATGCGGGTCCCCAACCTAAAAGGAAGACGAAGAAGCCTAGACTTCCCCCTCGGCCTGCTCAACAACATCCCACAGTCACCATGACTGCAGTGCCCCAACTACAGACCACCTTCCAAGTGGTGCCTCAAGAGCTGGTTGCCCAGTCGCCAGCATTCAATCCCGGGTTTGAGAAGCAAACCACTACCTTTCGACCGAAAGGTAAAGGATCCAGACGGGGCTCCCCTAGACATCCCTCAAGAGGTAGGGGAGGATGCGGTCGAAGAGGTAAACCCTCCGGACAATCGAAGCAAGATGCTTCTGGTAGGAGGGAGGTTCCAACATTTTCAGGATCGATGAACCTTCGATCCTTGGGCCCACAGCCTAATCAAGAATGGACTAGGATGGAAATAGAACAAGTCTCCACCATCATATCCTCAATTCTTCCAACACTCCACCCCCTCATTAGAAGAATATACCTTAGAGCTCTTGGGCAAAGAGGTTACAAGGAAAGTAAAGTCCATCAAATTCCAGGGAAGGCTGTTTTGTGTTCCCAAGAAGGACTCAGACGAACTCAGAGTCATTCTGGACTTGTCGCCACTCAACAAGTTCATAGAAAACAGCAAGTTCAGGATGTTAATCCTTTAACACATAAGGACCCTGTTACCTGGCAGATGCTTATTAGCACCTTCTAGTCAGTCGCCCCCTCTCCTCCTACCTAGGATTCAAGTTACAGAAGATAAAGTATGTCTTCAGAGCCATACCCTTCGGACTAAACATAGCCCCAAGGATCTTCACGAAACTTGCAGATGCAGTTGTGCAACAACTATGCCTAGAAGGTGTTCAGGTAGCAGCGTACCTGGACGACTGGCTGGTGTGGGCAGCATCTGAAACGGCCTGTCTGCAAGCATCCAAGAAAGTGATCCAGTTCCTGGAAAATCTGGGATTCAAGATCAACTTCAAGAAGTCTCGACTCTCTCCAGCTTAAGAGTTTCAATGGATGGGATTCCATTGAAACTTGAGGTTACACCGCCTCTCCATTCCTCAGGGAAGAGGAGGGAGATCGCAAGGTCTGTCAAGAGTTAAGACGCCAATAGGAAAGAGTACTGGGCTCTCTCCAGTCTGCAGCAGTAACAGACCCAGTGCTAGGAGCACAGCTGAAAGATGCGTCAGGAGTCTGGAGAAGATACGCATCAAACGCTCAAAGAGATCTAAAAAGACCGATACCGACCTTACTACGATCACTTCTCAAGCCGTGGTCGAATGCCAAGAGCTTAACGAGGACCGTGACCTTGCAACCACCTCCTCCATCGGTGACCATCCACATGGATGCCTCGACGGAAGGAGAGGGAGGTCACTCCCATCAAAGGAAAGTCCAAGGGACTTGGTCATCTCTGTTCAAGGCCTTTCACATCGATATTTTGGAGGCCATGGTAGTCCTCTTGACGTTGGAAAAACTCTCCCCTCGCAGATCAGTCCACATCAGGCTGATCTTGGACAGCGAAGTGACATTGAGATGTCTGAACCGATAAGGCTCGAGATCGTCCCATATCAACCATGTGATATTAGCCATCCTTTGTCTAGAGAGATGGCACTTATCAGCAGTTCAATTACAAGGGTTCCGCAATGTGCCAGCGGACGCTCTATCCAGGTTCAAGTTGATAGAGTCAGAATGGTCCCTAGAAGCAGACTCATTCTCCTCCATCTTGGAACAAATCCCGGAACTGCAGATCGACCTCTTCACGACGAGCGACAACAAGAAACTACCTCGATATGTAGCCCCATACGAGGACCCTCTAGCGGAGACAACGGACGCCATGTCCCTCGGTTGGAACGAATGGACCCGGATTTTCTTGTTCCTTCCATCCAATCTCCTGCTAAAGGTCCTCAACAAGCTGAGATCCTTCCAGGGAACGGCAGCCCTAGTGGCCCCCAAGTGGCCCAAGAGTAACTGGTTCCCTCTAGTGATGGAACTGAAACTGAGGCCGGCCCCTCTACCGAACCCAGCACTATCTCAATGGGTTCAGAAGTCGACTGTCTTCACTTCATCCCAGAGAACCCAAAACCTTCATTTCATGATTTTCTCACCTTAGCGGTAAAGAAAAGATTTTGGATCTCAAAAGGCAGTATAGACTTCTTAGAAGAATACAAGTCTAAGTCAACTAGAAGACAATATGCATCGTCTTGGAAAAAGTGAGTTACTTTCGTTAAAGCAAAAGGACCGAAAGAAATCTCAAGAGACTTCTGTGTGTCCTTCTTTATCCACCTTCATGAACAAGGTCTGGCCGCCAACACGATAACTACGTGTAAGTCAGCCCCGACTAGACCTCTTCTATACGTCTTTCAAGTGGACCTGATGAACGAAATCTTTAACAAGATCCCGAAGGCATGCGCTAGACTTGGGCCTGCAGCTCCTCCGAAGCCCCTTCCTACATTATGCTTCATCTGTGAACAATGAAGATTGTTCTCTCAAGGATCTAACCCAAAAGGTTATTTTCCTGTTCGCTATAGCCTCGGGGCTAGAGTTGGTGAAATAGTAGCCCTATCAAGAAATGAGGGCCACATTCAGTTCACAGAAGTGGGAGAACTGAATCTCTTTCCTGATCCAACCTTTCTCGCCAAAAACGAGCTACCCACTAAAAGATGGGGTCCCTGGAGAATCTGCCCTCCGAAGGAAGATGTCTCTCTGTGTCCAGTAGAGTGTCTAAAGGTCTATCTTCGAAGAATTTCAGACTTCAGGGGAGGACAGCTCTTAAAGGAGAAACTTCAGGATCAAACTTATCCATAAAACAACTGAGGGCGAAGCTCACCTACTTCATTCGCAGAGGGAATCCTGACAGTACACCCGCAGGTCATGATCCGAGAAAAATTGCTTCATCACTGAACTTTTTTCAGTATATGGACTTTGAGCGTCTTCGCTCATATACTGGATGGAAGTCATCCAGAGTGTTCTACAAACACTATGCAAAGCAAGTGCACGAACTGAAGCATTACGTGGTGGCGACAGGTAGTGTATTAAAACCTGTTGTCTAGTGCTCCGATGAACAGTGAATTGATTGGGACTATCAATTAGGGTGGAAAGGGGTTGACACTTCCAGTGCGATACCTTTTAAGTGGGTGTCACCATGATGACACTAAGACTGTTCAAAATCTCAGGTGTGGAATTATACAGATAACACTTGTGCCGTGTGTACATAGTACACAGTGTTGATAGGATACAACATTTACAGAAAATTATATTAGAAAATTTTATAAAAATTTTCAAATTTTAGAGTGGCACTAATCATTTATTCCCTTTCAGGGAGAAAAACCTTTTATGTATACATTGTACATATAATTCCCTTAACAGGTTACACTCGTTATTCCATTTGGTCATTTATTCGAAATAAATGTCTATTAGAGTGTAATTGCATCATAATTCGCCCTGCAATTAGCACAATAAATATGGCCAGAGTTTTCTTTCTTATTTTACAAAGTAAACCTCATATCATTGTATGCTTACAAACAATGGATATAGTTGATACTTAGTTGTTCCGACAACATATACAAACTGTGAGACTTTTGTATATCTAGTTGATACTTATGTTTGTTCATACAATATATGCAAACCTTGAGACCCTTTTCTACTGCCTAGTATGAATCTTCCCTGCAGGGGACAGGAAGCCCTAACATTGTTCCATGATTAGTGGTGGTGACGTATAACGGTAACGTCATATGTCTCAGTGGTCCGGATGGCCATAGAAAAAATTGTCCCAAGGTCAGGGCACTTATGAAAATCCTCAGATACAGTACTTTCAAGTAATTCTCTGGTACACTTCCATCAGGACGACATGGCTCGAGCCCCAAAAGCGGATTTTGAAGCGAAGCGAAAAATCTATTTTGGGTGAGATGATCATATTGTCTTGATGGACCCGCCCTCCTTTTTCCGTATAAGAAAAAGGCTTAGGCAAGATCCCTCCCGAAACTACTATATCTGTAGCACCATGCTCAATGCTACAAGGAATGAGCGCCATCTTGGACCCATGTAGTAGTATGGGAGGAAGGGTACCCTTGATAACGGCTCCCCTTCAGTTTAGCCACTTTCCCCCTCGAAGCAAAAACACTATTCGGGGTGAAGATTGCTATGTGTCGTATCAAGATATACGTCCCCTGATTTTATGCGATATCCTTAAGAGAAATTTTAAGGATATTCGCGCCAGGAGTTAGAATTCTGGAGACCTAAAGGTCAATTCTCTGGGAATATCACTGTAGCCAAATATGCCTTAGAAAGCTACCAATAGGAACCTTCCATCAGGACGACATGGCCATCTCACCCAAAAATAGATTTTTCGCTTCGCTTCAAAATCCGTTCTATAGACAATCTTAACCCTTTTACCCCCAAAGGACATACTGGTATGTTTCACAAAAGCCATCCCTTTACCCCCATGGACGTACCGGTACGTCCTTGCAAAAAAATGCTATAAAAACATTTTTTTTTCATATTTTTTATATATTTTTTTTTTAAATTCAGGCATTTTCCAAGAGAATGAGACCAACCTGACCTCTCTATGACAAAAATTAAGGCTGTTAGAGCAATTTAAAAAAAATATACTGCAAAATGTGCTTGGAAAAAAATAACCCCCTGGGGTTAAGGGTTGGAAATTTCCAAAGAGCCTGGGGGTAAAAGGGTTAATTCCAAAACTTTTATGTCTTAATCTTTGGCATATTAGTTGGGAAAAAATTCTCTCTTTAATCCCATATTGAAGAATGTCACAGAAAATGTGATGAGTGCAGAAGAGTGATGTGAAGTGAATTTTAGTCTGGAGTTGTTACTTCCAAAGGCCTGCTGTAGGCTAAGCCAAGAACTTTGTTGATGTGCATTTCCCATTAAAACATACCACAAATTCGCAAGAGTTCATAATTGTGAGGTACTACTGTATCACGAAAAAAAGTATTTTAGTAGGGTTGTAAGTTTAGTATTCATATAACATCCTGCTTCGATTCTTTAACACAGAGAATATTATTCAAAGGTATTTTCTACACTAGCGTGTTTTCACAGAAGTATTAGGTACACAAAATTGCTGAATTTTTTTTTCTGTTTTCCGCTGATTCACAGAATTAATTCCCGCTGAATGTCAGCATATTTGAGTATTTTTAGTTGTCGTTATTTTAGTAAATGCTGGGATATCTAATCTCAGTGCACAATAGGACTTCATTGCTGGACACTTGAAAATGGACACAGGAATAAGAAAAGGAGTTTCATTCCGTGTTGACATTGAATTATTGCGATGGCGAGGCCTCTCTTTTGTAATGTGTGTGCTGTACATTACAAGAAAGTGTCTTGTACAGTATATTGATTTTACTTAGTTTTTAAAAGCAGACACTCAAAATTTGACAATTTTTGGGCAGCAAATATAAGCAGATTAGGCAAAGGGTCTTTTTATTTTACTGTATGGTGGAAATGTGGCTTTCGCAAACTTAAGTGTGGTTATTGTGACAGCAAGGCCTCATTGTTGAGCACTTCTTTTTCAGTATCGTGTATTTGTGCGCCTGCATGTGTTTATGTGCTTGCACAAAACTTACAGTATGAGCGTGTTTTGTACATTTGAGTAATGATGTTGCACTTTAAATTGACTTATAAATTATGAAAATAATATTGTACAAGGAATGCAGGGGTACTGCGTACACAAACTTATACGTAGATATTATCCTTGGATTAAGGGGGGGGGTTAGCTTTTCTATAACAACTCACTTCACTGTCCTTAGGTAAAGTGTCCAGCAAATTCATTGCCAGAATAGTAGGGCTCTCTGTCTCAGAGATATTTTGAAGTTATATTATCAAGTAAAGAGAAATTCTGGTCTTTTTACATTAAAAAAAAAGAATTTAGATCTAAATAATAACCAAATATGTAAATAATAATGGAGATTGGCTTTAAATTAATACATTTTCCTATTCTTTACTTGTGACTATATTAAATATTTGCCTTGAGTATTGCATGACCATTCTGTCTTCCAGGGCTCTATATTTGTAGCGTAGACTTTAATTCACATTGGGATTGGTAGGTTCTTCATTATATGATTGAATTCATTCTGTAGCAATACAGCTGCAGTATTCCTCATAGTTATTAAATATTAAGTGAGACTTGATGCTATAACATCCATTTCTTCAAGGTACAAATGTGTAGTTAATGTTAACATGATTTTTCCTTTTCATCAAGAAACGTATGTAACGTAACGGTAAGCGGTCTTTAAAAAGTGTCTTGTGTTAGATTATGATGGTTGTCTTTTTGCCACAGTCCTTTAGCTCTAGTTAGAAACTCCTGTGGCACAGGAATAGCAAAAAAGATGATCATAATTGCCTAGAGTTTAAGGACTGATAGCTTTAGATAAGTTTCAGAAGGCTTGGTATGTCCGTAGCTGTTGTCATTACGAGTCGCAACACCATTAATTTTTCCTAGATAATTTTGACACTTGCAGGCACGTCAGAATCTGCCTTTTTTTTCTCTCATTAATATTGAAGAATTATAGCTTAGGTACCTTCAAGAAACACTGAGGAGCAATTTTAGCACTGTATTCGCAGTTTTTTATGGTTTGTTTTGTAATGTAGTAAGAGATTTTTGAGTCATACTTTGCAGCCAACAACAGTTGAAAGTATCTGCAAGATTTCAGCATGAACTGATCCAATCCTGATATTACTTTTAACCTTTTTTTAATCTCTCATCCTTAATTGCAGAATGTGATTTACATTTTCATGTATGTTTTCCCACTATTCCCCCATAGGTTATCTGCTAATGCAACTTAGGATAGAGTAGTTATCACTGAGCATTCTAAATGAGCTCATGTGGCAAAATAAAAACACTGAGAGAACACTTGAAGCATGATGCAGTACATTGCTTCTTTTACTTTCTTAATGGTAACCTGTTGTGATTTTATTGTGATGAAAGTTCTTTTATTCTAGTTTATTTATTGACTTTTTTTTATTACAGGAGATTAGTAGATTTTCAAGGTAATTTGTATTACTGTAGTTAGTTTCAAAGATGGCTTGATTCACTTGCTGGCTTGTTTCTTTCATAACTTGTCTTAAATGCTGAAGTGTGAGCCTTACCTTTATTAATTGCACAAATGTAAATATTCTATTTCCTTCAAAAGTAATTCAAATGGCATCTATTTTTCTCTATAATATTAGATTTACATATGCCTTTTTTTAGATGATAGATATAAAGTACTGTAATTGCTACCAAAGTTACGACAAAGAGTTTATTGCTAAATTTACCCAAAAGATTTCTTTAAAAAAAAAATTTCAAGTAAACTTTTTGGGGTTAACCCTTTTACCCCCAAAGGACATACTGGTACGTTTCACAAAAGCCATCCTTTACCCCCATGGACGTACCGGTACGTCCTTGCAAAAAAATGCTATAAAATTTTTGATAATTTTTGGAGAAAATTCAGGTATTTTTCAAGAGAATGAGACCAACCTGACCTCTCTATGACAAAAATTAAGGCTGTTAGAGCAATTTAAAAAAAAAAAATATATACTGCAAAATGTGCTGGGGAAAAAAATAACCCCCTGGGGGTTAAGGGTTAGAAATTTCCAAATAGCCTGGGGGTAAAAGGGTTAAGGTACTGTGTAGTACAGGACCCAAGGACTTTCCTATTAAATGCTATAACAGGGAACCTAATACAATTTGCAATCCCAAAGAAATATTGTCATACCTTTCCAGGGCTATTATTTCAAAGTGTAAAAGCATGGACTAAGTGTTCATAAGGGAGACCCTAGGGTTCGGTATCAATTAAACCCATCATGGCACCTCCAATACTGAAATTCGCCTCGCCATCCTTACGAGCTAAGGATGGAGGTTTTAGGGCAGCCTATACATCTATCTGCTGAGTCATCAGCAGCCATTGCCTGGCCCTCCTTGGTCTTAGCTTGGATGGAGTGCGTTTGGGCGCTGATCATGTGAATATATGGTTAGCCTCTGTGGCATTGTCCCTGTCCCTTGCCTCTGCCATTCATGAGTTTCCTTTAAACCTTTGAACTTCCATTATTTGCATGTGTTTGCATCTACTTTTAAGCTAAGTAACATTTAATAGATATTTGACATACTTTTCTATTCTTAGTGATATTGTTAACAAAATAAGGGTGTTTTATTTTATTGATCCATATTGCTTTTAGTGATTTTTTAATTGTTTATAAAGCAGGTTTCCATTTACACCCAGATTTTTTGTCTGCATAGAAGTGTTTTAAGTTTTCGTATCTTATCACCTATTCAACTTTTATAAAGTTTTCCCAATTTTCTTATAGTTTGTTAACCTTATCTAAGTCTTGATCCCTTGTGGTAGTTTTTAGGCTAACACAGCTTAGAGTTGTTTATAGTAACTGGTGTATAGTGTCCTTACAGCTTTGGAGTGCTTTAGAATAAATTAATTTGTCACCTCTTCCTTTTTTAAGTTCAAGATAGTTTTATAGGGTTTTCTAGACTATTTTAAGTTGCTGACCCTTTTCAGGTAAGTCTTAGGGTAGTGTAGCCAAGTTTCTTTTGCGTATATTCAGGTTAATATACAAATTTTTTTAATCCATTTGTAAGTTAAAACATGGTTATTGTACTGTATAGGTAACTTTAAAGTATTCAGCTTAAGAATTACACCCAGAACTTATATGCTTGAGTTTTCTCTCATCTGTACGAAAGAGAATTTTCAACATACTAAGCAACACATTTAAAAAGTTAAAAAAAAAGTTAAAGTTGCGGGTTTTAGGTCTCCACAGAGACGATTTACATCGTCCTCCTCGGGCGACCATTAGCCAGCTGGGACTATCACTAGTCCCCTCTAACCTCCCCCCCCCCCCCAGGCGCCACGTGGGAGTACCCCGGGTAGAAGGTCTCACGGTATTCGCGTCCCTGGCGGGGACCGAACTCGGGACCTCTATAATAGAGATCCGCGACGCTACCAACCTTGCTATCCGGAGTATAGCAGAATTTAATGGGTTATAAGAGGCTTTCCTCAGCCTGACAAAACTATATGATGTAGCAGTCATGAGTGGTCCTTTTTAAGGGTAGGTCTCAATGCCAGATAACTCAAAACTTCTTGGTTTCCTTTCTGGTCCACCTCTTTGAACATAGGAAGCTTAACCCATCAGTAATCTTTTCATACAAATCTGCATTGATAGAACCTCTCAGGCGTACTTTTAACATGTGGATTTAGATCCAGACATGTTCCACAAGATTACTGTCCTTTGTTTTAAAATGACCATCCTTACCAACTCCTTCAGTTTCTTGGCCTCTTGATAGTGTTTTAGTTTTAGGAAAAAATTGGTAATTCTATTTCTCTGAAAGAGTTATACCTTCTGGCAATTTTTCTGATAGCATTAGCTTTGAGAGCATGACTCGGTGACCTTGCAGTACTGTATTATGTAATGAACATAACTTTATCACCATTACTGCAGCCTGTCTCCTTATCCTAACTCTGGGTCTCTTTATGCTACAACTTTACAGTCTGTGGATGGTAACCTCAGTGCAGTGTCTACCCTGTAATCATATCTTCAGAGATTCACATTTGTTCCGACACAGAGGCTTACCTCGAAACACTTTCTTAAGAGTTACTGGAACCTCCTCTCAAATGACCAGAGTTTTTTGTAGTTTACCCTACTCCCATTTTCTATAGCGGTAGGTCTCGTGGGGGAAAACGTGCCCCGAGGGCAATGCCCTAGGTAGGCCACACGTTAGCCGGGTCGTATTCTTCAGTAAGTTTTCTGGTCGCATCGTGTTATCACACGCTGCTCCTCAATTCTCAGTGCAACCCCCTTTGTGTTCATCGCCACGTGGTTACCACATGGACTTTGCTAGTCTGTTTCAAAATAAGCAACAAACAAGACCCTTTCTTCAGAGGCTATCTGTATTCAAATAACCTCTCTCATCAACAATTTTTTGGTAACATGTGATTTAGTGACATGCACAGATTTACGGGTTGGTTAGGGCATAGGGTGTTTACAAGTTACTATCTGAAACAGATCCTAGCAGTCCAGCATGCATGTGTGGTACTCGGCTAGTTTGAGTCACCTACTAGGGGAAATAGAGTAGAAGAGGGAACCCATCAACTTGTTCCCTTTCCAGAGACAATGTGACAGCCATCTAGCTCTTTCCTCAGGGATTTTCTCATGTGACTTGTTAGTTTTTCTTCTCATCCATACACACATGGGTGTTTGCTTTACTGTAAATGAAGTTTCAGTTATGGTACATGAGTGTGTCTCTGGTATTAGTCCTTGCAGACCACACAGCACCCTGACCCCAAAGAAGGGGTAATGACATAGATTCGGGCACGTAAAGAGAATGGAAGAAGAACTAGTATCCTATGTTGGGAGGAGGATACTAAGCACAGAGCCACCATGTGGAAAGGGGAGAGGAAGTCCTAAGAGGAGATTTGTGGGTTCTTTAAGAGATGATAGAAGGACAGTTGGTGTGAATAGGAGAATAAACAAAAGAAAAAGAAAAGGAAGATATTTTACAACTAAACATGTTTTTGGTAGGTGCTGTGTGGGACTCAAGACTCATCCTTCTTCCTAAACTTACGTAGGGAAAGGGGACATATGAGTATTATACCAAATAATAAAGCATGTGATGACGTTTCATCGATTGTCAGACAAATTTCTGCATCGGTAATGCTATAATGGATTCAATCGAGCTTGAACCTGGGGGTTTCCCATATACACACTGAGTCTGTGCTTTGCACATTGAAACACTGACCCTAGGACAGGAATGATGATATTTCTTTGGTATTTTTAGTTGTACTGGGTTCACTGTTCTAGCCTATAGCAGGAAAGCCCTTGGGACCCCATAGCACCTCCTAAAAATAAGGTTTCCCTTCATCTTAACCCCCATTTTTTAAAACCTTTTCATGGTAATAAACAGAGAGGGGGCTAGTTTTTCCTTTAGATTAGAATGTAATATGGTTGAAGGTTGCTCTTAGACAAGGGTTATATGTCATGTGTTGTTCATACTTGTATGAAATACAAAATTTATATTGAAAGAATATAATACTTCAGAATTATGTACCATTATCCACAAAAAAAACATTACTGCAGTACAAAGGGATGACCAGCTAAGTTTCTTCTTCTTCGCTGAGGGTTGAAAGATGGCCCCTAGGATTTAGAAAATCCTAATCATTTACCTTAATAGGATATTTACTTGAAGTAGTCTATCATACCTGATGACATCATTTGATGTTCCACAAATGAGGAACTAAGTACTTGGGGAGCTATATTATTAAGGCAAGATGAAAGCTTTGATAAAGGTCTAAACTCACAAACTTGACCTAGCAGCATAATGCCAGATGGCAAAGGGAAACCTTGATGACTTGACAAGCATGCTGATGAGTCTCGGAAGTATCCTGGCTCTCGGCTCTGTGCCTATCCTATGCTGTACTTCATCCTCAGGGAAGCCAAAGCCTTTTTCTTAGATGACTGACCCACAAGGGAAAACGTAGGTCCATTCCAGTAGTTTACGTCCTTAACGTATCCTGCGCAATCAGGACAAGGATTCAATTTTGAATTGATGTTTCTGAGCCTCATGTGACGAGGAAAGTGGATAGACCTTTACTTAACCCTTTTACCCCCAAAGGACATACTGGTACGTTTCGCAAAAGCCATCCCTTTACCTCCATGGACGTACCGGTACGTCCTTGCAAAAATATGCTATAAAAATTATTTTTTTCATATTTTTGATAATTTCTTTTAGGCAATTCAGGCATTTTCCAAGAGAATGAGACCAACCTGACCTCTCTATGACAAAAATTAAGGCTGTTAGAGCAATTTAAAAAAATATACACTAAAATGTGCTGGGAAAAAAATAACCCCCTGGGGGTTTAGGGCTGGAAATTTCCAAATAGCCTGGGGGTAAAAGGGTTAAGGTAGTAATTCGAGAGATCTTTTATGAGGCAAAAAATTGTCTAAAATTTCACTTCTATTGAAACCACTCCTGATCCTAACTATGGGTCTCTTTAGATACCATTGTATTTACTGTTCTAGCGTATAGCAGGAAAGCCCTTGGGAACTCTAGAGTACCTCCCTAAAATAGGTTATTCCTGCACATATACAAACTTATGGGTCTTTAAAATGGTTACTCCTAAAGTCAATTTTCTACAACCAGATAATAAAAAGTAAAAAAAAAAAAAAGAGTCTAGTTGTAACCGTAATAGGTTACTTGGCCACTCTGCTGCTGTGATGCAAGCTTCACTTCTCTCCCGGTTGCCAATCCATTAAGAAGTGTTCTCTCTCCACTCTACGATCACAGTTTCACTGAGTCAAGGTACATGATATTAGGAGTGCAGATACTCAATGAATTTTTTATAGAAATCTATCTTTAGCAAGTTTATAGCAGAACTTTAATGGTGTACCAAGAAGATGTGTGTGAAACATCTCAACAAGCCAATCTACTTTACAGTAACTGTACTGTATTTTTGTTTAGTAAACAATCTGGAATCCCATATTTTAAACAGTTTATCAAAGTCTTTTAAACATGTAGACATGTAACTTAGACCAGGTAACCCTTAACCTCATTGAATTACTTGTACTTAAGATTATCCCCCTCTTTCTTTCAATTGCACCCCACCTCCAACAAAGTGTTGAGTCATCAATATGAACATGTGGGGAGATTCATAGAAATAAAAAGGCTTTTACTAATAAAAATTTCTTATTTCTAAACTCCCCTGATTTCCATATACATGCCCATTTTTCTCCCTCCTGACTCATCAAGAGGAAGGGGTTAATGTTGACGCCGAAACTGAAGACTAGATTAACAGCGGCATCAACCTGGGCCTCTCGCTCTAGCCACACGAGGGTTCTATTCCATTGTTAAGGGCTTTTAACCCCTTTTACCCCCCAAAGGACGTACTGGTACGTTTCACAAAACCCATCCCTTTACCCCCATGGACGTACTGGTACGTCCTTGCAAAAAACTGCTATTTAAATGTTTTTTGCATAATTATGATAATTTTTTGAGAATATTCAGGCATTTTCCAAGAGAATGAGACCAACATGACCTCTCTATGACAAAAATTAAGGCTGTTAGAGCAATTTAAAAAAAATATACTGCAAAATGTGCTGGGAAAAAAATAACCCCCTGGGGGTTAAGGGTTGGAAATTTCCAAAGAGCCTGGGGGTAAAAGGGTTAAAAATGAGAAAAATCTAAATTTGCAAGTTTGAGTGTCGATTAAACCTGGCCTCTGGAGAAGCAATATGAACATCATGCGTGTATAGAAATCAGAAATATTATTAAGATTCTCTTTATTTGTTGGTGTGGCGCTGGTGGTTGGCTAGGGCCTTTGTATCGGCCCATCCCTTTGACGAAGGAATTAACTAAATGGAAGACAACCTGTGAATAGTGGATTTCACGCGCCTTTGCTTTATACACGACACCCAAAAGGTGCTCGCGCGAGGGTTGTAACCTCAGCATTCCATGCTTTTATCTTTCTGTGGTATAATTGGAAGGTTTTATCATAAAAGATATATAAGAAGGACTCTTTTCACAGGTCTCTCCCCAGAAATAGATTTTTCCTTCGTCAAAATCCCTTATTTGTGCTTGTCAACCTTTGTTCTTGCAATATGTTTGTAAAGCATATATATTTCTTTACTCCTGATGTAAAACATATACCTGTATATTTGTTTATCCCTAATTTGACCATTGGATTTCCTGCCGACTTTTCTTTACTCGGTTTTCATATCCATTCAGTAATACAGTACTTTACAGTTCTCAAATTATTCCCTCGAAAACTGTTATTTTAGTAATAGATTATCTATGATACCTCTACCTGTGAAATTGTTATATTAATTTGGTAGTTGCTGAATAAGTTGTAGAATACATACATACATACATATACCAATGCACTTCCCCCAATTTTGGGGGGTAGCCGACATCAACAAATGAAACAAAAACAAAAAAGGGGACCTCTACTCTCTACGTTCCTCCCAGCCTAACAAGGGACTCAACCGAGTTCAGCTGGTACTGCTAGGGTGCCACAGCCCAGCCTCCCACATTATCCACCACAGATGAAGCTTCATAATGCTGAATCCCCTACTGCTGCTACCTCCACAGTCATCTAAGGCATCGGAGGAAGCAGCAGGAGTTGTAGAATACAAGAAATTATTTCCCGATTTTGGTGAAATATATGGCTGGTGGGAGGCATCAGTATTACTAGGCTAGTTGGGTGACATACAATTTATTTACATTTACAAAATTCTGTTGCTCAGTTTTGTAAAACAGCTTATTGTTTTTTTCTTCAAAATATTTACAAAAGAGCTTTAATCATTCTGCTTTCACTTATTCTCTGAGATTTGTCAGTTTTCCATCATAGACATATTGTCTCGAGCGTTTTGTTGGCTGTAGTTTATTTGCATTAGCAGATATTGTTTACCAGAAGCATTGATAAAGACAGGGTTCCCCTTTCATTAGGATGTAACCTATATTAATTTCTAACATGATTAAATGGAAGGTACATGTGCACTGTAAAAACTTTCTCGTTTTGCTTTTATTTTCTGGATAATCAAATGTCTTTACCTTAACCCACAGCTGGCAAACCAAAGAAGTCTCGTAGGGGTAAGCTATTTGTATGCCATGTTGAGTTTGTGGATGTAATTATTTTTAGGCTTAAGGTATTGTGGATCTGTTAATATGAATGTTTTCAAGAGATTTTTTAGATGTTGTATAGAGTAGAACTTTTATTCGAAATAGTATTGACAGCTTTAGCTTCTTGTGGGTTGAATATGAGTTACTAAAAGTTGTAATAAATTCTGAATTGAGGTATTACCAGTATGCCTCTACTGTAGTTTAAAGAAAAAGCCATTGAGTGGGTACTTACTAGTAATGGAAGCTTGCCTATTATTGTTCTCGTGAAGCACGTACCTTTTCTCTGTCCAAGACTTATTCTATTTTCATTTAGCCATGTAACTGCTCTGTTGTAATCCCATAATTGCAGTTATTACTTTATCAGCAACAATTAATTCAACAAATTCTGCTTAATCGTCCATTGGATGTCAATTTTAAACATCCAAAAGACATATTGGCAGTAAAACAAGCCAATGCTTGATAAAAAACATTTGTAACATTATCCTGAAGCGGAACATTTCTTGATAGTTTTAGTCCTTTTTTTCAGGCTAATTCCATTACAGTACAATGCTGTACTGTGCTTGTACAGTACTTAGTTTATAGTTTCTGCTAGAGCTCTTTACAGAGGGCAGTTTTTTTTTTGTTGCAAGGCTCCCTTCCAGAGGGTGGTACTTAGCAAAAAGGTATAACGCAGTAACAAACCTTTTAATCTCAGACTCAAGTTTTTGAGAATACTTAACAGGTCAAAGAGCACTTGCTTCTTTCCAGCTGAGAACCCCATTATTTTCTCCATTTCTTCTTTTCCATTTTCTTTTCCTGCCCAGGGGTATATTTGGGTATTTTGTTAGCTTCTCCCTTTGCCGCAAAAGGTAAAATATAGTGCTGATTTAGCAAACCAAAAATTTGGTTGTCATGCGTATGGTTTGTATACGTGGAAGATTGATTTGGCAATTTCATGTACGTTTATTTTTTTGCAAGTCAAGTGATATGTACCACTGACTCATGCAATAAAAACGGATTTTGAGTGAAGCGAAAAATCTATTTTTGGGCTCAAGCCATGTCGTCCTGATGGAAGGTTCCTATTGGTAGCTTTCTAAGGGATATTTGGCTACAGTGATATTCCCAGAGAATTAACCTTTAGGTCTCCAGAATTCTAACTCCTGGCGCGAATATCCTTAAAATTTCTCTTAAGGATATCGCATAATATCAGGGGACGTATATCTTGATACGACACATAGCAATCTTCACCCCGAATAGCATTTTTGTTTCGAGGGGGCAAGTGGCAAAATAGAAGGGGAGCCGTTATCAAGGTTACCCTTCCTCCCGTACTACTACGAGTATTTAGATGGCGCTGTATCCAAGATTGCGCTTATTCCTTGTAGCATTGAGCATGGTGCTACAGATATAGTAATTTCGGGAGGGATCCTGCCAAGGCCTTTTCTATAGAAAAGGAGGGCGTATCCATCAGGACGACATGGCTATCTCACCCAAAAATAGATGGGCTCAAGCCATGTCGTCCTGATGGAAGTTTACCAGAGAATTACTAGAAAGTACTGTGTCTGTGGATTTTATAGGTACCTCAACTTGGGACAAGTTTTCCTATGGTCATCCAGACCATTGAGACATGTGACGTTACCGTTATACGTCATTACTACTAATCATAGACAATGTTAGTGCTTCCTGCCTCCTGCAGGGAAGTCATACTAAACAGTAGGAAAGGGGTCTCAAGGTTTGCATATAATGTATGAAGGAACATAGCATCAACTATATATACAAGAGTCTCACATTTTGTATTTGTATTGTGTTGTAATATAACATCACCTAGATATACAAGAGTCTCACTTTTTGTATATTTATGCTGGAACATAGCATCAGATAGATACAGTATACAAGAGTCTCATGGTTTGTATAATGTTTCGGAACATAGCATCAACTAGATATACAGAAGTCTCACTGTTTGTATCTTGTGTTGGAGCAAAAGTATCAGCTATATATATTGTCCAGACATACAATATTATGCAGTTTTACTTAGGTTAGAAAAACTCCGGCCTATACTTTATTTTATCAAGTGTAGGGCGAAATAAGACCCAATTACACATTGATATACATTTATTAACAATAAATGACCAAACATAAAGTAACGTGTAATATGTTAATATATGTAATGAGAAATATACCTAGTCAACATAATACAGAAAAAATTTGTTTCCATCTGAAAGGGAAAAAATGATTAGTGCCACACTTGAATTTGAAAATTTAATGAAATTTTCTAGTATAGTTTTCTGTAACATTGGATATTATCAACACTGTGTAAAGTACACACGGCACGGGTGTTATCTATTTATTTCTCCACCTGAAATAATTTGAACACTCACTTAACAAGTATTGCACTGGAAGGTGTCAACACCTTTCCACCCTAATTGATAGTCCCAATCAATTCACTGTTCATCGCAGTACTAGATGACAGGTTTTAACATACTACCTGATGCCACCACAAAATGCTTCAGCTCATGCACCTGTTTTGCATAATGTTTATAAAAGACTCTGAATGACTTCCATCCAATGTATGAGCGAAGACGCTCAAAGTCCATATACTGAAAAAAGTTCAATGATGAAGCCATATTCCTTGGATCATGACCTGCGGGTGAACTGTCAGGATCCGCTCTGCAAATGAAGTAGGTGAGCTTCTCCCTCAGTTGTTTTAGGGATAAATTTGATCCTGAAGTTTCTCCTTTAAAGAGCTGTCCTCCCCTGAAGTCTGAAGTTCTTCGAAGATAGACCTTTAGACATTCCACTGGACACAGCGAGACATCTTCCTTCAGAGGGCAGATTCTCCAGGGACCCCATCTCTTAGTGGGTAGCTCGTTCTTAGCGAGAAAGGTTGGATCAGGAAAAAGATTCAGTTCTCCCACTTCTGTGAACTGAATATGGCCCTCATCTCTGGATAAGGCCACTATTTCACTAACTTTAGCCCCCGAGGCTATAGCGAACAGGAAAATTACTTTTTGAGTCAGATCCTTAAGGGAGCAATCTTCATTGTTCACTGTTGCAGCATAGTGTAGGACCTTGTCCAGGGACCATGAAATGGGCTTCGGAGGGGCTGCAGGCCTGAGTCTAGCACATGCCTTAGGGATCTTGTTAAAGATTTCATTCGATAGGTCTACTTGGAAGGCGTATAGCAGAGGTCTAGTCAGAGCCGACTTCCACGTAGTTATTGTGTTGGCTGCCAGACCTTGTCTGTGTAGGTGGATAAAGAAGGACAGACAAAAGTCCATTGAGATTTATTTAGGTCTTTTTGCTTTGACGAAAGCAACCCACTTTTTCCAAGACGATTTATATTGTCTCCTAGTTGACTTAGACTTGTATTCTTCTAAGAAGTCTATACTGCCTTTTGAAATCCCAAATCTTTTCTTTACCGCTAAGGAGAGAAAATCATGAGATGAAGGTTTTGGGTTCTCTGTGATGAAACGAAGACAGTCGACTTCTGAACTTGTTAAGATAGTGCTGGGTCCGGAAGAGGGACCAGCCTCAGCTTCAGTTCCATTACCAGAGGGAACCAGTTGCTCTTTGGCCACTTAGGAGCCACTAGAGCTGCCGTTCCCCGAAAGGATCTCAGCCTGTTGACGACCTTCATTAGGAGATTGGTCGGAGGGAACAGGTAAATCCGGTTCCATCTGTTCCAATCGAGGGACATGGCGTCCGTCGCCTCCGCTAGAGGGTCCTCGTACGGGGCTACATATCGAGGTAGTTTCTTGTTGTCGCTCGTCGCGAAGAGGTTGATCTGCAGTTCCGGGACTTGATGCAAGATGAAGGAGAATGAGTCTGCGCCTAGGGACCATTCTGACTCTATCGGCTTGAGCCTGGATAGAGCGTCCGCTGTCACATTGCGGAACCCTTGAAGGTGAATTGCTGACAAATGCCATCTCTTCTTTTCTGTGAGGCGGAAGATGGCCAATATCACTTGGTTGATCTGGGGCGATCTCGAGCCTTGATGGTTCAGACATCTTATTATCACTTCGCTGTCCAGGAGCAGCCTGATGTGGGCTGATCTGCGAGGGGGAGGTTTCTTCAACGTCAAAAGGACTGCCATGGGCTCCAAAATGTTGATGTGAAAGGTCTTGAATAGAGAAGACCAGGTCCCTTGGACTTTCCGTTGATGGGAGTGACCTCCCCATCCTTCCGTTGAGGCATCCGTGTAGATGGTCACCAATGGTGGAGGTGGTTGCACGGGCACAGTCCTCTTTAGGTTCTTGGCCTTCGACCATGGCTTGAGAAGTGATCGTATTGGTCTCCTTTGATCTCTTCGAGCGTTTAATGCGTATCTTCTCCAGACTCCTGACGCATCTTTTAGTTGTGCTTTTAGCACTGGGTCTGTCACTGCTGCAAACTGGAGAGAGCCCAGTACTCTTTCCTGTTGGCGTCTTGAGATCCTGTCGGATTTCAGTAGTCTCTTGACAGATCCTGCAATCTCTCTCCTCTTCCATGGGGGAATATAGAGACGGTATGACTTCAAATTCCAATAGATTCCCAGCCATTGAAACTCTTGAGCTGGAGAAATTAGAGACTTGATGTTGATCTTGAATCCCAGATGTTCCAGGAACTGGATCACTTTTTTGGATGCTTGCGGACAAGCCGTCCTGGATGCTCCCCACACCAGCCAGTCGTCCAGGTACGCTGCTACCTGAATGCCTCCTAGGCGTAGTTGTTGAACGACTGCGTCTGCAAGTTTTGTGAAAATCCTTGGGGCTATGTTTAATCCAAAGGGCATGGCTCTGAAGATGTACTTCCTCTTCTGTAGCGTAAATCGTAGGAGAGGGGGCGGATGACTGGAATATGCCAGTAAGCATCTGCCAGATCTATCGAGACTGTGTATGCCCCTTTTGGTAACAGGGTCCTTATGTGTTGAAGGGCTAACATCCTGAACTTGTTGTTCTCGATAAAATTTTTGAGTGGCGACAAGTCCAGAATGACACTGAGTTCGTCTGAATCCTTCTTGGGAACACAAAACAGCCTTCCCTGGAATTTGATGGACTTTGCCCTCCTTATTACCCATTTGCTCAATAGTTCTAGGGTATATTCTTCCAGTAAGGGGGTGGAGTGTTGGAAGAATTGTGGAAATGATGGTGGAGCCTTGCTCCAGCTCCATCCAAGTCCGTTCTTGATTAGGCTGTGGGCCCAAGGATCGAAGGTCCAACGATCCTGAAATTGTTGGAGCCTCCCTCCTACCTGAAGCATCTCATTGCGTCTGTTTTCCAGAGGATTTACCTCCCTGACCGCATCCTCCCTTACCCCCCATGCCTCGTGAGGGGTGTTTTGAGGAGCCCCGTCTAGAGCCTCTACCTTTGGGACAAAAGGTAGTGGTCTGCCTCTTAAACGTAGGGTTAAATCCTGGTGACTGGGCAACCAGCTATTGAGGTACCATCTGGTAAGTGGTTTACGGTTGAGCAACCACTTGGGGCACCGCGGTCATGGTGACTGTGGGATGTTGTTGTTTGGCAGACCGAGAGGGTAATCTAGGTCTCTTAGTCTTCTTCTCAGGCTGGGGACCCTCATCTGGAGAAGACTTCCTTTTAGATGACATGCCCCACTTCTAGAGAAGGTTTCTATTCTCAATGGCGGCCTTGTCAACTACCTCCTTGACCGCTTCATTTGGGAAGAGGTCTTTACCCCAGATATTGGAAGCTATCAGCTTCCTGGGTTCGTCTTTTACAACAGCTGAAGCAAACACGAACTCTCTACATGCCCTTCTGGCTTTAATAAAGCCGTACTTCTTTACCAAGGTGGCCATGTGCATCTTGGCCATGACCATGTTCATATCTGGGGTGCTCTTTAGGCCTGCGGTCATCTCCAAACAATTCTGTAGGGATAGAGATGCCGCTAGTTTTTCTTTCGTTTCTTGCTCCCTATGCAAGAGAAAGTCTGACAGCTTTGGGAGATTCTCGTTGAACTGACGTCCAGCGATATCTGCCTCCAACTTCCCAAGCAAGAAGGTAAGGTGGACTTCCTTCCAATCCTTATCCTCCATGGGCAGGGCTAACGACAAAGGTCTACACTCATCCAGTGTAGGACAAGGTTTGCCTGCCTCTATTACCTTGACAACAGCTTTAAGGGCTTTCAATGTACTGTAAAGGGGAAGGCTATTGAAGCTGGAGCAAGGAAGGTAGGATGTTTCTTGCTGAGGGCAGACACCTTGGAATTAGTGTAGCCCACCTGCTTCAGGCTGCTTGACAAAAGAGTCTGTGCCTTGTCATGGTCGAATACTATGACCTCCTTGGGTTCCGTCGCTTCCTTCAACGCTGGTTCCAGCTTCAGACGAATGAAGCAGTCTGGGTAAGCATTGAAGCTTGGCCAGAACTGAATGTCATCAATAGGGACGGCTCCCAACTTCTCCGAAATAAAGAGCTTACTGTTGGTGATCGGCATGTACTCCGCATATCCCCAGGGATTAGTTCCGGAGCAGGGCGGGAGGTCTTGAACTCTGAGTCTCTTGTGAGACCCACGGGAAGCGGAGAGTCGAATGATTTGTCTTTCAAGTTTCGCTTCCCTTTCTTCGCCTTGTTTGCGAATGCTCTCCATCAGCACCGTAAGATTGGCAAGTGCCTGTCTCATGTCATCTGATGGAGGGGCGGAAGATATTGAGGGTAACGGCTCCAGGGCCGGCACCGACGGAAGGAACTCCGAATCAACTTCATCATCTTCAGGAGTCAATGTAGACTCCTCGTGACCTTCCTTGAGAAGATCCTTCTCAGTGTCCGAGGACACTTCAGACATCCTCTCCTCTTGATGGATGTCCATGCCTTGTAATGCGTCACTGACTTCCATTTCGACGGCAATATGGACGCATGGTATCTCAGGTCGTGTTTGGGATATGACAGCTTCCATACCCCGTTAGGGAACAGCAAGTTGCGCATCCTTTCGTTAGGAAGGTACGGGCCCGTCGAGTTCTTCTGGAACCCATGGACCCATCTACGCAGCTTTTCTCGTGCTGCATCCCTTGACTCCGCTGACTTGGGGTCATCAAAAGCTTTGGTAACCAAGGCCCGGCATATGTTGCAGCCTTGGGGGTCCCAGTACCGTAGAGTTCCTTTAGTGGTAGTGCAGGGGGCATGAACCCTGCACTCTTTGTGGCCGCAGAAGTCCTTACTCCTGACATTGCAGAAGATGACTTCGCACTTCACTAGGTCCTCCTGTAAAGAGAGGAAATTTAAATGAGTATGTGGTAGTTTATCTCACCTGATAAACAAATATGTAAAATATTACTATTAATATTTTAACCATTATAGCTTAGGATAGTCAAGCTAGAAAAGAACTAGAAAAGACACATACTTGTGTTTCCTGTCTAGCCAATTGCTGCGACCTCCCCCAAAATTAAAGCCATAGAGTCTTCCTATTCAGGAAACCCAAGAGAAGGGTTTTAACCCCTAGGGGTAGATAAGTGTATCTTAACACTGACCCTTCTTAATGTCTTTAATATTGTGGGGTAAATTGCTAACTGATTAGTTATCAGTGTATTGAGAGAAATCTTTTCTTTCAATATATGATTGGTCTCAACAACAGACTGTGCAAGGATACACAGGTTATGTTGGAAAATAACTACTGTATAATATATACTATAGTTTTTTGTCTGCAGTAAGATCTATACTGCAAATATACTGGCTACTGTATAATCATATACTGTAGTTCAGCTGGCATGTTGCCGGCTAGGCTAGCACCTGGCGGCACGATCCAGCCGGCCTCTCGCCAGCTGGGTTAGTACCCGGCGGCACTAGCTGACAAAGAGAGAGGAAGCATGGAGTGAAGGGCTACCTTATTAAATGTTTGTTAACAATAAATAAGGGTGTAAGTACAGTACTTAATCTTACTGCCTTCCTCCAGAATGAGGGTCCAAATGGAAGGGGAGAATGTATCATTCAGGCTTCCATCCAACCACAAAACCCGTTGTCGGTCACTGCCGGCTCCGGGGATGTGGATGGCAGTCTAAGAGAGGACTGAAGATCACTTGACAGAAAGGGGTCTCCCACCGGCAGCCGTCACAGCCGGCACAACCTTTCCCTGAGCCTTGCGTCCATAAGGGAAGACTGAGTGACAATACAGCTGCTTATGTAGGAGGCCGGCCGGCACCACAACCTACCCGGCAAGCGGTGAGATTGTGGGACGACGGCCACAGGGTTGCGACGGCTAGGCCATCGCTAAAGGACAGAGAGGGGCAGGGAAAGGGTCCTGTATTATGTGTGGAAGAAGGCGGCAAGGTTGCCCCCACTACCACACAAGGGAGAAACTCTGTTTCAGTATCGGCGCCATGCTAGGCATCAGAAGAACATCTATTCTTCGGTTTAGGGTCTGCCGAAACAGTGTTTGGAGGAGGCGGCAGAATTGTCGCCACCTCCCAACAGAGGAGAAACTTTGTTTCAGTATCGGCACCATCCTAGGCGGCAGAAGAATATCTATTCTTCAGCCTAGGGTCTGCTGAAACAGGACTAGTCTTCTAGACTGCAGGGGAGAAGGTGGCGGCATCATACAACCACTTTAAAGTGCGACCTAGGGAGGCATAGCCTCCTATGCCGGCAGCTGAAAGCCGGCAGGGGAGCGACTACTCACCCTGCTGCTTGGCTGCCGGCAAAAGAGTGAATACTCTGAGGTTCTGTCGAAAAAACCAAAGCCGGCTATCCGCTGGCAAGGGTAAAAGACAGAAAACACTAGCCTAGTCAAGCCGGAATGTCTACTCTATGGCAGGACCAAGATAGGGTTGTCGCCTATGGCGGCACTCAGAGGGAAGGAGGGATTACCCTTAATTCTCCACAAGAGACGAGTATCGAGTTATATAATAATTCTAGGAGATATCTATCTCCGCATGAATTGATAAAACGATACACGAGGGTAAACTGGGAACATGTATGAAAGTATACTAAAGCGCATAGGCTAGGTAGCCTAGCGCAAGGCGAGATTTCGGTTACCTAAATCGCCGAAACTCTAACGTATACTGTACAATCAAAATAATGAAGAGGAAATATATGCAAAATTATGTATATCTTTACAAGTATAATTGCGCCTAAATAGCTTCATAATTTATTAATGGTACTACAACTAGGAATGTCGTTCTATATTATGTATGAAAGTAAACTGAAGCGTGTAGGCTAGGAAGCCTAGCGCAGGGCGAGGTTCGGTTACCTAAATCGCCGAAACTCTAATGAATATAATCAACATAATATGTAACTTCCTAGTATAATCTTAATTGAATAGCTTCTTAATTATTCATGCTATTACAACTGGGAGTGTCGTTCAGCTAACTAAGTAACACATGCTTTATGAACGACAGCACCCATGGCGCCTCCGGTGATCGGCTAAGCTCCGAACACTTAAAATTAATCTAATTTCACCGTGAAGCAGGAGCTAAAAATTATGCACTGTAAAGAATAAATACTGTACTCAATTTTCCAGAGGCAGAAGAAGTTGGAGATTGCATGATTACTCCTCGGATAATCGAACACAAATGTTAGAGCAACGGAAAACCACCGTGCGAATTTGCTACGAAAATAGGAATAAGCACTATCTTGGATACAGCGCTATCTAGATACTCGTAGTAGTACGGGAGGAAGGGTAACCTTGATAACGGCTCCCCTTCTATTTTTGCCACTTTGGCCCTCGAAACGAAAACGCTACAGTATTCTGGGTGACGATTGTCATGTGTTATATCAAGATATACGTCCCCTGATATTATGCGATATCCTAAAGAAAAATTTTAAGGATATTCGCGCCAGGAGTTAGAATTCTGGAGACCTAAAGGTTAATTATCTGGGAATATCACTAGCAAAAATGGTCTAAACCTTTAACCTCGATCTTGTGACAAATGACAGGAAGGGGAAGCCCGCCTGCCCGCTCGCTATGCTAGAAAAAAAACCTGCATTATCGCAATCTTCAGCAAACCAGACTCACTTGCAAGAGAAAAAGAAGTTTAGTTTACAGGCATTAAAGATTTTTTATTAAGAGTTAACGGGAGAGTGAGACAGCACGTCTTCATTCTGCCAAGCCAAACTAAAAGGGACGTAATACACTCAGCAAGTGTATGAACGGAGTGGGTAGCCCCCCCCCCCCCATCTAATCTAGGGTAAATTGCAGCCATGCTGAAAAACTTATATCTATAGTAAAGAGCAATTTGCATTTATTGTAGAAACAAATAAGAAATAATCCCTCTACAGTACAGTAAATCATGATAGGACGGAAAAAGGTGGCTTTATATGCCCCTCTCTCCCATAGTTTATAGTATGATGCTGATTTTCTGTCCATGTAGATGTGCTCACCTGAACCCAGTGCAACATTGCTAACTGTAACACTGGCTCACATTCCACTAGAAAACAGACCCTGAAGGTATACCGGTTAGCGGATGAGTACTTAAAGTTAAAGTTGCGGGTTTTAGGTCTCCACTGAGACAATTTACATCGTTCTCCTCGGGCGACCTTTAGTCAGCAGGGACTATCTCTAGTCCCTTCTAACCTCCCCCCCAGGCGCCACCCTGGGAGTACCCCCTGGTAGAAGGTCTCACGGTATTCGCGTCCCTGGCAGGGACCGAACTCGGGACCTCTGCAATAGAAATCCGCGCCGCTACCAACCTTGCTATCCGTACTTCCACTCCATCCCGAAGTAGAAGAACAATTGCTAAGATTCCCAAAGAGCTTTTAAGCTTAAGGCCTTCCCTTGTTACTATCTCATTCGTTTTCTTCTCAAGGAAGAGGAGAAAACGTTGATAGATGAGGGAAAGAGTGAACTTCCTGTACTACAACTTTCTAACCATTCCTCCTCGATGTCATTGAGGAGTTGTGGTTTGGACAACCAATAATAACTGGATGTCATTGAGGAGTTGTGGTTTGGACAACCAATAATAACTGGATGTCATTGAGGAGTTGTGGTTTGGACAACCAATAATAACTGGATGTCATTGAGGAGTTGTGGTTTGGACAACCAATAATAACTGGACTCCCTTTGGGAGATCCCCTAAAGACATATCTCTATTTCAAAGAAATAAAGGTTTGAATATGTGTAGGAATAGATTTTATTTTGACAGTAAATTTTTAAAGATTTTTTTTCATATTCTTTTTGGTTAAATTTCCTTCTTGGTTTATCTATAAGAATCATCATGTTCTGTAAAAATTAGCTAATGAGTCCTATCATCAAAAAGCTAGTGACAAATACAGTAATACATAATTGTAAAACTATTTTGGGCAAAGCGTATTATCCATTACGAATAAAAAAACAGTTTTCAATTTTATGTGTTTATGAAATGTTGATTGCACAAGGCAAGATCTTTATTGGCCCATGATAAATATTCATCACACCTTCTGCTGTCTTTCATTCGTTGTCTTAGTGATATGTGTAAAAAAGAGCTTTGATGTTACTATTCCTGTAGAATAAGAATTTTTACTTGGAGTATCATCATCATCATCTCGTTTATGGCCTCAGTTAGATTTCGCCAGTCTTCTCTATCATGAGGTTTTAAATCAATACTTCTCCATTCATCATCTTCTTCATAGTCCTCAGCTATGTAGGCCTGGGTCTTTCAACTCTTCTAGTGCTTTAAATCCTCAATGGATTTAATCAGTCCACGGAAAGCAAAAATGACTTAAAGTATCGAATGACTGAATTATTTTATAGACCTAACAAAGACAACTTTCATTTAGACACCTCTAGCATTGACCTTGTTAGTTCTCAATAGTTCTTAGAGGACATTTTACTTAATCAAGTGCTGTACTTATGAATTAGCTTGTATATTACTCATTCCACATATGAGGATGAAATCTATAAGTGTAAGAGCTTGCTTTCATGCAAGCAAACCTGATTAAGTCTTTGTTACTGTTTTAAGGCAGACTTGTAAGTTTTCAAAGTGACTTCTCATGATTTTTCCTGTGAGTTTTGGGTAACGAAAGCTTGTTAAGTATCTCTTGAAGTATTTTCAAAGAGTTTTTATAAGAAATGGGATGCAATGAACCCTGCCTTCCTCAGCAAAAACTGTTAGTCAAAAGACTGCAAATAGTTAAGCGATACTTGCCCTGCATGCAACAGGTCTTTGTTTGTTATCATGAATTCAGTTAAATGTTGTCCTGTCACTGTGAGTGACCAAGAGTAACCTATGTTGAGACGGCACAGCTACACGTCTACCATACTAGTTGACAAAAATGTTTATTATGGAACAGTCACTGACACTAGAATGGAATATGTTTGGCCTTCTGAAGACAGGATTGATAAAGTGGCAGTGACCAGTGGGCAGTTTTGTAGGTATGCTTTCCCAATAATCAAGTCACCATAGGACTTATGGCTCCGTAAGAATCTTGGAAATGGCAATAAGAATACAAGGGAAAACTGAATTTTCACTAATAATAAAGGCCTTAAGAAAACCAAATGCATAAAAAATGAAACTAGTATTAAGAGATGGGAAGTATCTATAGGAAATCAACTACATACAAAGAAAATGAGCAGATAATAAATACATGGATAATTTATTAAAAAAATCTAAACAAATAGAAAGTAAAATACCTGTCAATCGCAATGTTTTTTTTATTATTATTATTGCTACTTAACAGGCTGCAACCTTAGTTTCAAAAGTATATAATGCTACATGTTCAGGGCCTCAGCAAGGAAAGCCACACCATATTGAAAATAAATGAAGTAATGAATAGATTAAAGAAAATATAATAATAAACACTTTATTGGGAGTTACATTGAAAACAATCTTCTCTTTTCTCTACTTTGCTAAAAGAACAATAACAGTCAGATCATCAGAAAGGAAAGGTAATATTAGAGAAATTATTTCTTTGTCAAGATCTGGAAAATTAAGATTTCAGTTCTTATTATTTTATGTTTAAACCTCTCTTGTATTTTATATGCTTTTGTCTTATGATTGTGAACTTTCTTTTCATTTGCTAAAAAGGATTTAAAATGTCGTCTCAGCCAAAAGGTGAGCAGAATCATCAAAAGTGGTTAGCAATGTTTTTCGTTTTTAGACAATGCATAGAAATTACCTTCAGACACGTCCCGATTGTATCCTACGAGTACACTACTTCTCCACAAACATTATTCAATGCTGACAATGTGACCCTGTACATACCGTAAACTGTATTTGAGCGATACCTGTTCCGTACGTCATGTGATATTTCTTACTTTGGCTTTTGGTAACTGAACTTGACAGTCCTATTAAGGAAAGCATTGGGGAATCACTATAAAATTTGAATTTGTCAGTACAGTATTTGAATATGGGATGTTACGTCTGTTGAAATGCTTGTGGGAAGTTATCATATAACCCCATTGTAAATATTAATGATAAAGTTTTCTGGTGGAATAGCATGGTAAATACTTCATTTTTAAATATAGAAAATACCATTATATAAATTACTTTACTCCAGATTATTTTTTTATTTTCCTTTACCTGGAGTGCTGTATAGTATCTTGGAAAGTCTTCACCCTCTTGAATTTTTAATAGCTGAGAAATTTGTAACAAACTTTTTCTGACAGAAAATATCTGAAAAGCAATATTTTTACAATTAACATAATGTTGTATATACAGTAGATATTTCTGTGGTTGGATGACTTTAATGAAAAATCAGTAGTTCTTTGTGTTGAAAGTGCATCATCAATCATTAATCCATGTTGCACCTGGTCCACAAAAATACCAGCCATCATCACTTTGTCACATGTGAGAATCATAATGGAATTTTTGACATCTGAATCACGTCCTTACAAATAACACCACAGCACTGCACATCCGCACATTTTGCTCTCTCGAGTTTCTTTAATTACAGTTTGGTCTTTCAGATTACCGCATCAGCAACGGAGACGTGAAGGAGCCTCGTCCCCTGTCGGCCTGCGGTTCAGATGACGCCGTCAAAGTCGACGTCAGAAGATTAGCAACACTTCAGAGAGAGAGTTGTGTATAGAAATACTTGACCATTTAGGCTAAATATTTTCTCACTGCAATCACAGTTTTAATATAAATACATAGCTATTTATTATGCCTTAAACTTCTAAATATACCAAAAGTATATTCAAGTAAGAATAGTGGGTTACTCTTTGTTGGAAGAAAGCCAGGATTGCCATAAGCTTGGTCATTTTATATACTTTCTAAACTGTATATATATATATATTCTGCATCTTAGGGACTATTCCATTTTAATAAAATTCTACAATGCATAAAGGAAACTTTAAAAAATCAAGTAAAACTTGGTCCGCAGTTTGTAGAGTTGTTAAGACATAGGTACTTTTAGAATCCTTAATCTACTTCCCATAACTACAAACAACTTGAATAATACATAGCACGTAGGAGTATCCGCTTCATTTTTACAAAGAATGACCCATTAGGCTGCCAGTGTTGAAAAAAATCCCATGAAACATTATATCTTGACTGAGGAATCTGAATTGATCATAGAATACTTCCTTGTTTGGAAGATTGAATATTTACGTTTTTGCGAGAAAATTACGTTTCTTTTTTATTCATCTTTCTGACATTGACTATATATATATGTATATAAGAAAAGTAGATTCAGAAGTATCTAAACCTTTTGGCAGCTTAAGGATATACCTTTCTTATTAAGCTGCTTTGGGCTTTTAATCTCGTTTTCAGTTTAATATTCTGTTCATGTTTTATTTGCGCAAAAAGATATTTCTCTCATAAGGAATAACTGATCAGAAGACAGCTTCAGGACTCGAAATATGTTATTCCGGTTTTTAATATTTAGCAACACCTTGAAAAGGACCATTATCTTTAAAGATATTTTTCAAATTCGTTTTGATCGTGTATCAGTGACACTTGCAACCGCAAAGACAAACGTGCTCGATTCAGGCTGCTGTGAAATTGATTTTTGTTTTCATGGTGATTTTCTGTTGACTTCCAGCTTCTGTTTTGTTTTTATCAGGTTTTACAAAGGTGAGGAAAAGTATATATAGAAAATTAACTAATTTTTCATATCTGTAAAACAGACTTTAGACATAGTTTGTATTTGAATTTCTTTTACTGTATTGTACTGAATACAAAACAGTATTGTGGACCGTTTTTATGATGCTATCGACAAAAAACTAAAACTCCTAATTTCAAAAGCAATTCTCTTAATGAGTGAATATTAAGAAATAATGAATTGAATGATAAACTGTAAAATTTTTATCAATAAAGGTTTGTCACTAAAGGTAAATAAACTTTGTTAGTTTATCAAAATCACAGAGCGAGGATTAAATTTTAGGATGAAATACTCAGATTCTCAGTCAGGTATAGTTTATTGCTGTGATTATCCTTTCTAATCATGTAGGAGAATAGCATATTTAAGACATCATACGATGATAATCTAAGCCGTAGATGCCGGAAGTTTTGCTTCGGATGAATTTTCTTGCTTTTGTTTCTCTCGCAGCTTTTGTGTTTTTTTTACATGAGTGTACATTACCTTAGTCTAGTAGTTTAGCGTAAGCCCTTACTTTACGAGTCTTACAGACGTACGAACATGAACAAATACACCGTTTACATGCGTACGGTAATCTTCTGAATGTCGGTTGAAGCTCCATTATGAATTACTCTCATGTCCAGAAACTTTAAACTTTACTCTTTAGTAACATTCAGCAAATTACTCGTTGGAAAAACCAGGAACAGAACCAATGCTTCCTCCATTTCCAATAACATTTGCATGATAATGTTTTAAATGTTGTCAGTATCCAGTATCGGTGCAGTAACCTTTTTTATATAATATTTAGAGAATTTCCAGTTTTGTATCGGCTGGATATGTTTTTGATTTTTAACATACTGTACTTTGAAGTTTAAAGAAAAATATTTATTCGTTAGTTGACCATTGTGATTTGACGAAAGATTTTAACCACAGAATTTCTGTTTGGTCTCGAGCAGTGAGAAATACTTTTCTCGTATGGCATTTAATTGTTGAAAAAATATGCCTATTTTGTTATCTTGATTAAAGATTATTTGGTACATTATTTAGATTTCACATACTGACTAATGAATTAATGAAGTTAAAATATATTTAGCTTGGAAAATGTACTTCCCATGGCATTTGTTATGGAATCTCTACACAAGCATTTAAAGACCTTTTCAGATACTGACAGAAATTCCAGTAGTAGTTTCCATTGTGGTTTACGACGGCGAATGATCATTTATTTACTCAGTTGTCTGTTTGTGTAACTCGGAAGCATTTCCTTATAGAAGTTTTGTTTCCGTATACAAACTTTATTGATGGTCGTATATATCATGTCTAAATTACTTTTTAACACTTTATCAGTTAACCCTTTTACCCCCAAAGGACGTACTGGTACGTTTCACAAAACACATCCCTTTTACCCCCATGGACGTACCGGTACGTCCCTGCAAAAAAATGCTATTTACAATTTTTTTTTTTTTTTTTTTTTTTTTTTTTTTTTTTTTTTTTTTTTTTTTTTTTTTTTTTTTTTTTTTTTTGAGAAAATTCAGGCATTTTCCAAGAGAGTGAGACCAACCTGACCTCTCTATGACAAAAATTAAGGCTGTTAGAGCAATTTGAAAAATATATAATGCAAAATGTGCTTGAATAAAAACTAACCCTTGGGGGTTAAGGGTTGGAAATTTCCAAAAATAGCCTGGGGGTAAAAGGGTTAACTGTATAGTTTTGCATCTGATCAAGGTTCACTCAGATGGAAGTCGGAGGATATACAAATTTGCTCAGGCTTGGCTGTGCTGTTAATTACTGATTCTCTTGTACAGTAGAAAGATTTGTACGTCATATCTCGGATGAGGCACAAATCATGACCAAAGCATACTTAGAATTTGCTGTAAACATTTATATGTTTTAAAAGATATTTAATTTTTAATTTTATTGTGTAATGTAGTACTATCCTGTTTACGTTTTTCCTTGCTGAAAATCTTTACAGTTCCAACTGTCAGACAGTTCTGTTAATTCTGTGAGTGGCGAACACTCATCTAAATAATTATCACCCGAGTCCCCGGCCTTTTCTTTTAGAAATTATTTAACTCATCTAAACACAAAAACTATGAAAGATAGTAATTTACAATACTTATTATCATATAGCTGAATGAATTTCTCATAAATTGATATATGATGCTACATATTTTGCAAAATTTTCTCATACTTAATAATAGAAAAAAAGTAACAACTGGATGTAAAATAGTGCTCAGAGGGTTATCAGATTGTGTGACTGTATATGCTGCATATGAAAAGAGTATTGAAATTGATATACAGTAATGACAAGGAGAAACTTCTTCATTAGCATTGCTATATTGTACAAGAAAAAGGCTTCAAAAATATGTTTTGGAAATTTATCTTGTTTGAAGCACTGCTAATGTTAACAAGATTTTATTTTTTATTTCTTATTTAGATCTATTTTAACCAATTCCAGATAATTGCACAGTTTTTAATACTTTTTTTTTTTTTACATTTATGTAAATGTTGCTATTAAATGTTCTTTACTGACATTGTGACCAACTGAAGTGGATACATCTTCAATTCTGTTTTGCTACTATAATATTCTATGTAGCAGCACTGCTAACATAGTTGCTGTCTGTATCCCAAAGTATTAGATCCCTTTCAAAATGTCTGTGCAGTATTCTATATTGAAGGAAAATAATTTTTCATGATTCTATATGCTATATTACAAAGACACCTTTCGATTGTTTTATTCGATTCATAGAAATTAGTCCCTATGGCCAGTGCTGTGGCTAAGGATACCATTCAAAGCCAAGTTTAAGAGGTTGGACAGCAAGATGGAAGAAAGGAAATGGGAACAGCCACATTAATGGCCACTGCCTCGTTTTCACTTTGTCTCGAGACTGTACGCATATTGTTTACGTACTTTTTAAGAGGTTGGACAGCAAGATGGAAGAAAGGAAAAGGGGACCACCCAGTTTATGGCCACTGCCTCGTTTTCACTTTGTCTCGAGACTGTACGCATATTGTTTACGTACTTTTTAAGAGGTTCGACAGCAAGATGGAAGAAAGGAAATGTGAACAGCCACGTTAATGGCCACTGCCTCGTTTTCACTTTGTCTCGAGACTGTACGCATATTGTTTACGTACTTTTTAAGAGGTTGGACAGCAAGATGGAAGAAAGGAAAAGGGGACCACCCAGTTTATGGCCACTGCCTCGTTTTCACTTTGTCTCGAGACTGTACGCATATTGTTTACGTACTTTTTAAGAGGTTGGACAGCAAGATGTAAGAAAGGAAAAGGGGACCACCCAGTTTATGGCCACTGCCTCGTTTTCACTTTGTCTCGAGACTGTACGCATATTGTTTACGTACTTTTTAAGAGGTTGGACAGCAAGATGGAAGAAAGGAAAAGGGGACCACCCAGTTTATGGCCACTGCCTCGTTTTCACTTTGTCTCGAGACTGTACGCATATTGTTTACGTACTTTTTAAGAGGTTGGACAGCAAGATGGAAGAAAGGAAATGGGAACAGCCACGTTAATGGCCGCTGCCTCGTTTTCACTTTGTCTCGAGACTGTACGCATATTGTTTACGTACTTGAGCGTTGCTTCTTTTATCACATGGATGTACAGTCATATGGAAACTTGCCATTACTGAACATGCAATTTCTGTTCATCCTTGATTTTCTATTTAAAGTCATAACTTTCTGATAAGCCGAATGTCTTGAGTAAACTCCTTGTGGTCAGAAATATTTCTGAACCCTTTGTCATTATGTGTTCTGTACTGTATTGGCCAATTTAATCTTCTCTCTTTAACCAAAGCTACTGAGGTATATTTTTTTTTATATTATCAATTACAGACAAAATTTATATTGTCATTACAGTTATGCGCTATAGTTTTAGTACAATGTTTTTATTTTACACTCGAGACATAGAAAATACCACACACAAACCCCTTCTTAAAGATTGAATTTTAAATTTTTTCATGCTGTTTGCATGTAATTTTTTTTCACACGAATTTTTTTATATATATATATATATATATATATATATATATATATATATATATATATATATATATATATATATATATATACCTTCTTTAAAAAATTTTTGTGACGGAAATTTTGTTTTCAGTTATACAGTAGTATTGATCGAGTTTGATACTTGAATCTACCAAAAACAATACTTTTGAACACAATTCTTTATACTATTGTACAGTATAGTGCCATAGAATTATTTAATGTTGAAGTATTACCTTTTAAGGCATTTTACTGCTGATACGTGAAACACATCACTCTAAGAAATATCAGGTATTTTTCATTGCTATTTACTGGAGAGTTGTCAATTAAAACACTCAGGAGTGAGGTAAAGAAGGGTAATCAGGTTTGAAATTACAGTCGATGACCGTGCGTTACGAGGTGTCTGTATCAGCATGGCAAATATCAACCCAGATAAGCATGCCTTAATGAATAACTTCAAATTTCATGTAGCAAGTGAGGGTATAAAACAAAATTGACTGATGCCCGTGGTGTAGTTCATACAAAAGCAGCCTTGGTCAAACAGTGACTTGTTCAGCCTGTTATTAAAAATTTTGCGAGCAAAGAGCTACCCAATTCCATCGATAAAGGTTGGTGCTTAGACGGATGCTTTACGTTAGGGGAAGCTTAATGAAATTGCTACGGCTTTGATAACCTTGGAATCTGTATGCTAGTAGTGTGTTGGTGAAGAATTCATTGCAATCATTTGAAATGTTCTGTCGATGATGTTAGGAATTTGACTATTTTATCTGGCTGTAGCTGTTTCAACTACATGATTATCTTCAAAATGCATTTTATGAACAAAAAAAGAATTAGAATTTATCACTAGTAGTCTGTTGTACAAAGTTTTTCTAAATCTAGCTACTCTAGTGTACAGTCACGAAATGTTCACCATGCAGATTGTAAAATATAGTAGTTAAAAATTTGTGCTCGTCTATTATAAATGATTTTGTAAATAGTGTATTCAAGATGTTTTCATGGTTTGAACTTTTATTAATTCAGGTACTCTATAAAGGTGGATTTGAATATGCAAAGTCCAGCAAATCTTCCATTAGAGAGACCAATAGAATTGTGTATTACTGTGTTGGGAGAAATACTTCTGAACTAATTGCTGTAAAAAAGTCTCTCCAAAATAGAGTGCAAATTTTCATGTTATTCCCCAAGACTTTATAAGTAAAAACAGAAATTGTACGCCGCAATTATGGTCGGATAAAGCCGTCACGGGGTAGACTTTGTTTTGAGAATACGCTGCGTTAGCTATGAAATGGTTTGCTAATGGAATTAAAAAGCTGCTGACTTAGCATTTTCACTTTAGATTTTTCAGTACATCTTCATAAATTTTTTGGATATGCCTATTTTGGTGCATCTTTCATTTGAGATTATTTTTTATATTTTGTGTATTAAGTTTGTTGCTTGATAATAAATATTTATTTACTTTGCCTTTTTCTTTTATATTCCCTTACAGTTAAGGTTTGTAGAACCGATTTTAAAGCCTTGTGCCCAAACGACAGTATCAGCTTCATCCGTACAGAGTTTGCTCTTATAAATAACTGTTATAGTTATTACAATCTCAAAATAGCAACAATCCGAAAAAAAGTGCTCAAGGTCAAGATGGTACTCAAGGTAAAAGTCACACTCGTCAAGACTTTATTCAATGTCAAGGTAGTGTTAAGTCTTCTGCGGTACAATTTCTGACAGCAGTATTGCAATCAATTTTCCTTGGGCAATTACATGTGTAGTGACAGTGTATTACTGTACAAACTTGTGTTTTTTTTTATGATGCAAGCAGTACAGGTTGTTTCATTAAATATAGTAACAAGGATCAATTAAATTGTAAAGGTATTGAAAAAGCTGTTTACTTGCAAATAATGTAAGGGACTGATATAGCTCAAACTTTCATTGCAAATGATCTTGTCACTTATATACATGGTATTAATGATGATGTATTGCGAAAGATATTCACACAAAAGGATAATCCTGTTAATTACGATAAAATTCCAAGGTATGAAATGTTAGTCTCATTTATCAAGTGTTATTGATAAAATTCCAGTGTATTGGCCAGAGCTAGACATAAGAATTTTGATAGGCAGTAAGTGCAACTGCCTTACAACCTTTAGAGGTTGTACCTACTTCAGGTTATGGCCCTTTTGGATGGTTAATGGGTCTTTACATGTTAAGGTTAGTTCAAATGGGGTTTCATTTTACAGGGTATTTGTATCAAATATTCAACATGTTACTAACTGTATTATTATTGATAGTGTTTTGAAATACTTTGAGTTGGATTCTTCTGGAAAGGATCTTGGGTCAGTTCCTGAAAAACATGGGTTATCATTGGAGGACAGAAGACTTGTGAAAAGGTGCGAGGTGGAGATTGAACTCAAAGATGGTCATTTCCAGCTACCCATGCCTTTCAGAGATCCCAATGTGAGTCTTCCTAACAACAAGAAGCAGGCTATCAGCAGAGCTGAGTGGCAAAGGAGGTAGTTGAAGAGTATTGAAGATTACAAACACCACTACATAGCATTCATGGACAAGTTTGATAAAGGCTCTCCTACAAGGTCTTGAGCAATGAGGTCAACCAGTCTCCTGTCTGATGTCATCCACATCATGTAGTTTTTCATCCAAAGAAAAGGAAAATTAGGGTTTTTATTTTTTTTTTTTTACTGTAGTGCAAAATTTCAAGGTGTCATTAAATGATTTTCTGCTACAAGGTCCTAACCTCACCAACTCATTGACGGGTGTGCTCATTAGATTCCGGTGTGACGGTCTGAACGATCCCCGGTCTCAGAATTCTCCTTGATAATCTGCGCATGCGCGAACATTACCGTTTGCCAGTGCATACAAGGTTGATGTTTTATTTTCCTGTAATGTTAGCGTGCGCAGCTCAACATTACCGCTTGCCAGTACATACGAGCTTGATGTTTTATTTTCATGCGAGCGAAGCGAGCTAATGGCGGAAAAGAACAATATACAATGTCAAGGAGAATTCTGAGACCATGGGATCGTTCAGACCGTCATACCGGCAAGAGGTTTGTACATTCATTTTAATATTATTATTATTATTATTATTACTACTATCCAAGCTACAACCCTAGTTGGAAAAGCAAGATGCTATAAGCCCAGGGGCTCCAACAGGGAAAAATAGCCCAGTGAGGAAAGGAAATAAGGAAATAAATAAATGAAGAGAACAAATTAACAATAAATCATTCTAAAATAAGAAGCAACGTCAAAACAGACATGTCATATAATAAACTATCAACAACATCAAAAACAAATATGTCATAAATAAACTATAAAAAGACTATGTCTGCCTGGTCAACAAAAAAGCATTTGCTCCAACTTTGAACTTTTGAAGTTCTACTGATTCAACCACCCGATTAGGAAGATCATTCCACAACTTGGTCACAGCTGGAATAAAACTTCTAGAGTATTGCGTAGTATTGAGCCTCGTGATGGAGAAGGCCTGGCTATTAGAATTAACTGCCCGCCTAGTATTACGAACAGGATAGAATTGTTCAGGGAGATCTGAATTTGAGATATTGAATCCCTGTTCTTTCAACTAAAGATTCCACCTGATAATCTGGACTGTTAGATTCCTGTGGTTTTATAATGGTGACATCAATCAACTTCTTGAAGAATTCCTAATGGGTGTTCACATTTTCAGAGCAACCTTATCAACAAATATTGCAAATACTGCCATGGGAGACAGTGACGTAGTCTACCGTCTAGATGGTATGTCACTGTCACCTCAGTTTCTCGGCCCCAGGTTTGATTCCCCGGCCAACCAGAAGTTATTATCTTTGAGTTGATGCCCCGTTGTGTCTCTGATCCCGAGGTATAAAGAGAATCCAGACATAAAGAGGAGTATAGTATATGGCTTCTATGAATATAGAATACGTCTAAATGTTAAAAATTTATATATATTTATATATATATATATATATATATATATATATATATATATATATATATATATATATATATATATATATAAATATCATCTTGTTTTGATATAAATATCTCTAGGCTTACAATGAAAGTGTATACTTTGAAAAGTTTGGATCTTGATCACAAATTAATGCAAAATTAAACTGTAACCAATGTTTTCAATTATTTGTAAATCTCAATATATATATATATATATATATATATATATATATATATATATATATATATATATATATATATATATATATATATATATATATATATATATATATATATATATATATATATATATATATATATATATATATATATATATATATATATATATATATATATATATATGCAACTCCTTAAATCAAAATTCTTAGATAAGTAACACGAAATTAATCACTTTCATAGCATCTTCTCCTATCAACTCGGTTTTATGAGGTGTATATCTTGATAAGTAGATAGTTATATATAGAATTCTCCTAATGTTAACGTCAGCCCTTTCATTGCAATACTCCGTTTCTTTCCTTATTTGATTTGCATAATTTTATGCTTGTGAAATTTTTTAT
This sequence comes from Palaemon carinicauda, assembly GCF_036898095.1. Taxonomy (NCBI): domain Eukaryota; kingdom Metazoa; phylum Arthropoda; class Malacostraca; order Decapoda; family Palaemonidae; genus Palaemon; species Palaemon carinicauda. Next base: position 25,001,585 of record NC_090756.1, read on the forward strand.
TTAGAAATTAGTTAAATTGATTGATAAGCAGTTAAGGGGACATTAATAAGTGTAATTTTAAGGGCATGTCATTGTATATATATATATATATATATATATATATATATATATATATATATATATATATATATATATATATATATATATATATATATAACGGATTTTGAGCGAAGCGAAAAATCTATTTTTGGGTGAGATAGCCATGGCGTCCTGATGGAAGGTTCCTGTTTGGTAGCTTCCTTGGGTATAAGACTACTAAGATATTCCCAGAGAATTTAACCACAGGTTATCACAGAATTCTAACTTCTGGAGCGAGTATCTCAAAGGTTTCCCTTTAAGACATCGTAATACAACAGGGGACACGCATGTCTGAACGTGCCACATAGCTATCTCCACCCCGAACAGAGTTAATGCTTCGGTGTGTAAGGGCTGAGAATAGCTGGGAGCCGTTCCACAGCTAATCTCACTCGTGGCTACTACTGATACTCGAGACGTAAACAAACGGACGCCATTGCTCTAATGACGTCACGCGCGTCTTTATCCTGGCACCAGTTGCTGCCCATCACCATGATACAATTGTGTAGGGTGGGAACAAACTGAACGAAGTAGTAGGGAGGGTCCATCAGGACGCCATGGCTATCTCACCCAAAAATAGATTTTTCGCTTCGCTCAAAATCCGTTTTTTGGGCTCAAGCCATGGCGTCCTGATGGAAGAGTACCAGAGAATCAATGTATCGTGGTAGATTTTCCCCCAGAGTTAAGTGCCTAGGCATTGACAAAACAGCAAAGTAATCTTAGGTAAGAACCATAGGAACGAAGTATCCTGCCCCCCATTGGTAGGAAGTTCCCATGGGCTATGCCGACGTCAAAGTGGTATTGAAGGGCTATTCATCTTGACAGAAGAACTTTTAAGAACTTAGAGATGAAGCAGAATGTTTGATATTTGTATAGGAACATTCTGAAGTAGACCAGTGGTGGTTGGGCACTGTGTATAGAGTTCATCTCCTGATTATCAGAAGTAAGTATTCGTGTAGGAACCTTACTGAGACAAGGTGAATATAATTTAGGATTAGACATCTTAAATTCTTCATGACCATAAGAAAGGAGGAATAAATAAAACTATGACAGTATGTATTTCATAGTAAGTAGGAGCTGAAAGAGACGCATAAGTAATAAAATAGAAATTTTATTTCACAATGCAGAAATTAAATAATTTACAGCAAAAGTAAAGTTCATTTACAGTAATAATAATGTACATAGAAATAAAGGCTTGCTCTTGAATCTGAAAAGGAATTTCAGGATTAGTAGGTACTCGTTCTCGAGGAACGCAAGTCTTTAAACAACACATCATGCTCAAGGCATGCGGCACTTGTGTGACACTATGACATTTCACCTGGGATAAGAACAGTTATAAAAGCACTAAGTGTTTTTAGACATCACTATGAATCACACGAGGGTCAACATAGGCACCCGAAGAGTTAGAGTCCCAAGTAACTCACTGTTCTACGCAGAGTTAGGTGCAGGTTTCATAACACTACCTGCGGCTACCACAAAATGTTTGATTTCGTGCACTTGTTTCGCATAATGTTTAAAGAAAACTCGCGAGGACTTCCAGCCCGTAAAGTTTTTAAGGCTCTCAAAGTCCATGCTCTGAAAGAAGTTCAGAGAAGATGCCACTTTTCTAGGATCATGACCAGCGGGTGTACTGTTCGGATCCGCTCTGCGAATGAAGTAGGTGATTTTCGCTCTTAATTGTTTCAGTGACAGGTCGCTGCCCGATGTTTCTCCTTTGAAGAGTTGGCCTCCACCAAAGTTCGAAGTTCTGCGAAGATAGACCTTGAGACTCTCTACTGGACATAGAGAGACATCCTCCTTCAGGGGGCATATTCTCCAAGGGCCCCATCTTTTGGTGGGTAATTCGTTTTTGGCGAGAAACGTCGGATCAGGGGAGAGGGTCACTTCTCCTGAATCAGCAAACAGGATGTGTCCCTCTTCTCTTGATAATGCCACTATTTCGCTGACTCGAGCTCCCGAGGCGAGAGCAAATAAAAATATAACTTTCTGAGTCAGATCCTTGAGGGGGCATGAATCGTTGTCCAAGTTGGAGGCGAAATGGAGCACCTTGTCTAGTGACCAGGAGATCGGTTTCGGAGGGGGTGCGGGGCGTAGGCGAGCACATGCTTTTGGTAATTTGTTAAAGATGTCGTTGGACAGATCAATTTGGAAAGCATATAGAATTGGTCTAGTCAAAGCCGATTTGCAGGTTGAAATCGTATTGGCTGCTAATCCTTGTCCATGAAGGTGAATGAAGAAGGACATACAGAAATCAATGGTGATTTCTTTAGGATTTTTTGCTTTAACAAAGGAGACCCATTTCCTCCAGGATGATTCATATTGCCGTCTCGTGGATTCGGTCTTGTATTCCTCTAGGAAGTCTAGACTTTTCTTCGAGATCCCAAACCTCTTCTTTGCGGCAAGGGAGAGAAAATCATGAGATGAAGGTCCTTGATTTTCGATGATGAAGCGAAGACAGTCGACTTCTGTACTTGTTGAGAGAGAACTGGGCCCGGGAGAGGGATCAGCTTGGGCTGCAGCTCCAGGACCAGGGGGTACCAGTTGCTCCGGGGCCACTTGGGAGCCACTAGGGCCGCTGTCCCTTTGAAGGTTCTCAGTTTGGAGAGGACTTTCAACAGAAGGTTGGTGGGAGGGAACAGGTATATCTTGGACCATCTGTTCCAGTCCAGTGACATGGCGTCCACCGCTTCTGCTTTGGGGTCCTCGTACGGGGCTACGTACAGAGGAAGTTGATTGTTGTCGCTCGTTGCAAAGAGATCTATCTGAAGTTCTGGGACTTGATGGGAGATGAAGGAGAATGATCTTGCGTCTAGAGACCATTCCGACTCTATCGGGTTTGTCCGAGATAGAGCATCCGCTGTCACGTTGCGGAATCCTTGTAGGTGAACTGCAGACAGGTGCCACTTCTTCTTCTCCGCCAGACGGAAGATTGGGAGAAGCACCTGATTTATCTGGGGCGATCTTGAGCCCTGGCGATTGAGACAACGAACTACCACCGAGTTGTCTAGGGTTAGACGGATGTGGATCGAGGGCGGCGGGGATAACTTCTTCAGAGTAAGAAGGACCGCCATGGCCTCCAAGATGTTTATGTGGAACGTCTTGAATAGTGGAGACCAGGTCCCTTGAGCTTGTTTCAGGTGGGAGTGACCTCCCCAGCCTTCCAGTGAGGCATCCGTGTGGATGTTGAGTGATGGAGGGGGGTGTTGGAGAGGAATGGACCTTTTCAGGGCCTTTGCTTCCGACCACGGCTTTAGGAGGCGTCGAAGTCTGTTTGGAAGCCGTCTCTTGAGGTCTCTTCGAGCGATGGATGCCGATCGTCTCCAGACTCCCGCGGCATCCTTTAGCTGTGCGCGAAGCACTGGGTTTGTCACTGAGGCGAATTGTAGAGAGCCTAGAACTCGTTCCTGCTGTCGTCTTGAAATGCGTTTGGATTTCAGTAGTCGCTTGACAGACCCTGCTATTTCCTTCCTTTTCTTCTGGGGGATGGAAAGGCGGTGTGACTGAAGATTCCAGTGGATTCCCAACCACTGAAACTTCTGAGCTGGAGAGAGGCGAGATTTCTTCTCGTTGATCTTGAATCCCAGGTGTTCTAGGTACTGGGTAACTTCGTTGCAAGACTTTGCACACTCTTCGGGCGATGGAGCCCAAACTAGCCAGTCGTCGAGGTAGGCCATCACCTGGACGTTTCTTAGGCGGAGCTGTTGTACTATGGCATCCGCCAGCTTTGTGAAGATCCGAGGGGCCACATTGAGGCCGAATGGCATGGCCCGGAAGGCGTAGCTTTTCCTTTGGAGTCGAAATCCTAGGTAGGAGGAAGCGTGATGGTTCATTGGAATGTGCCAGTAGGCATCCGCCAGGTCTATAGAGACCGTGTAGGAACCTTGAGGCAGAAGGGTCCTTATTTGTTGAAGCGTCAGCATCTTGAATTTGTTGTTCTCTATGAACTTGTTGAGGGGGGATAAGTCCAGAATGACTCTGAGCTTGTCTGAGTCCTTCTTGGGAACGCAAAACAGTCTCCCTTGGAACCTGGTGGACTTTACCTTCCTTATCACCTTCTTGTTCAAGAGGTCTAGAACATATTCTTCCAGAATGGGGGTCGATTGTTGGAAGAACCGCTGGAAGATTGGGGGTGGTTGCACCCAACTCCAGCCTAGACCATTCTTGATGATGCTGTGTGCCCAGGGATCGAAGGTCCAACGATCCTGGAATTAGCGGAGTCTTCCTCCCACCGGAAGCACTTCATTGCTTCTGGTGTCCCGAGGACTTGTTGCCTCGGCCGCTAGCTCCCTTTCCTCCTCTACCTCTGGAGGGACGACGAGATGCGTCTCTGCTTGCACCCCTGGACGAGCCTCTACCTTTGGCATGAAAGGTAGTGGATGGTTGCTCAAAGGCAGGGGTGAAGACCGGTGACTGTGACAATACCGGTTGGGGGACCAATTGAAAGGTCTGCTGTGGTTGGGCAACCACTTGGGAGGTAGCGGGTCCCGGAAACTGACGTCGTTGTTGACGTTGCTGGGGTTTTGACTTCTGTGGTTTCCTCTTAGGCTGAGGTCCATCGTCCTGAGAGGGTTTCCTTTTTCTGGACATGCCCCACTTGTGGAGAAGGTTCCTATTCTCCGTGGCGGCTCTGTCAGTTATTTCCTTGACGAGGTCAGAAGGAAACAGGTGCTTTCCCCAGATGTTGGAGGAAATCAGCCTCCGGGGTTCGTGTTTCACGGTGGCACCGACAAATACGAATTCACGACAGGCTCTACGAGCCTTTATGAAATGGTACAAGTCCTTCATTACTGTAAGTAAGTGGGATTTGGCTAGTACCATGTAGTGATCAGGTACTCTTGTGTCACAGGCCATAACTTCAAGTTGGACTTGATGAGAAAGAGATGCCGCAAGCCTCTCCTTCGTGTCTTGTTCCCGGCGAAGGAGGTGATCATTAAGCTTAGGGAGGTCCTCATTAAACTGACGTCCGGCGACGTCAGGATCGAGCCTACCCACGACGAAAGTATGTTGAACATCTTTCCATTGTCTAGTGTCAGGGGGTGTCACGATGGAGAAGGGTCTGCACTCCTCCAGTGCAGGGCAGGGTTTTCCTTCTTCCGCCGCTTTAAGGCATGCGGCTAAGGCCTTTTCCAAGAAAGGAAGAACCGCAGTGTCAGGTGCGACATATGTAGGATGCTTCTTGCTCAAGGCAGGAAGCTTAGAGCAGGTAAAGCCCCTGCTCTTAAATGCGGAGGCTAGCATAGCCTGGGCCTTTGCGAGATCGAACACTATCTCTTCCTTAGGTTCGGTCTCCTCCTTCGAGGCAGGTTCGGAACGAAGCCGGACGTAACAGTCCGGGTAGGCCTCGAAGCTTGGGAAGAACTCCACGTCTTCCAACGGGACCGTGCCAATCTTGTCACTAACAAAGATCCTGCCGGTCGCAATAACCATATGCTCTGCATACCTCCACGGGTTGGCATGAGAGCAAGCTGGGAGATCCTTAACCGAAATCTTCTTCGGTTCTCTGGATCCAATCATTGACCTGATGGACTCCTGGTTCTCCTTCAGTCTGTCGTCCATGACAGCTCTAATCAGCCGGATCAGTTCTTGGGTAGACGAAGAGGGATCCGGGGTCGAGGAGGTAGACGGAATGGACACATCCGTCGGTGTAGGAGTAGGCGGAGGGATGGATGAGGGAGGAGCTCCAAGCTCCGACTCGGTGTATTCCACCTTGTCTTCGTCCTCTTCGGCTCCTTGAGCCATAAGCGTCTTCTCCGTGTCTTCCGAGACGTCAGAGATCTGCTCATCATCCTCGGAATCTAAACGACACTCATGCATGGACTGAGCCATGACCACATCAGGTTCCACCGTAATTTGGACAGTGGGGATTGCGTCTTTCGGAACCACTGAGTCAGGAGAGGCCTTAGGGAACAACAGGGACCTCAGTTCTTCGGTGGCCAGGTACGGTCCGGTAGCATTTTTCTGAAAGCCACGCACCCACTTGCGCAGCTTTTCACGAGAAATGTCTCTAACCTCCGCTGAGGGAGGGTTATGGAAGGCCTCAACTAGGTGGGCCTGGCAGACCGTACAATCCAGTGGATTCCAGAACTTCAAATCCCCTTTCTTGTCTGCACAAGGGGCGTGAGTCCTACAAGCCGTATGCCCGTAAAACTGCGGGCGTTTCACAGCGCAGAAGGCGAAGTCACACTTCATCTGCTCCTCCTGTGGAAGAAAGAGAAAATGAGTATGGGGGAGTCATAGGAATGGCTCTTAAATTAAGTTAATATTAATCATTAATTTTAACTTAAAGAAGGTGTGATGCATAGAGAATGAAAACAGTAAAGGAGAACACGCTCCATGCATCTCGCCCGGCTGGTTACCATAAGCTTGGTCCTGGGATAATCCAAATGACCGAGATCATTGGATATAGTTTCCTAGGATTCCCATTATATTGGAACTCCATGGAAAGCCAAGGACAAGGTTGGGATCGAATTCATTCGGTTCCCAGTTAAGAGCCAGAAGGCCTCATAAAGGTAACTGCTTCTGGCAACCAGCCGTGCTAAGATGCACATAGCATGCTGGAATTAGAAGAATGCAAAGAGACAGCATGATCACTAATAAAGCAGTACTAGGTACTGATCTTAAAAGCAAAGCAGCTTATCTATTTGCTATGTAGGGCTATCTTAGTCTTATGATAGCTACAGTGAGGGGGTGCAAGTATTCTTGACGCCTCCGGGGCATCCGGCAAGCCGCCGGCATGCCGGAGCTCGCTCCAGCATAGATTCTGGCATTAGAACAGACAATTTTCAAAAGTCAGTTAGATACCAGGATGGCGGCCGCCGGCACAACGGCGGCACGCCGGCAAGGAGCGGCGGCTCCGGCAGCCGGAGGATGCCAGGTTGGTGACTGGGATAAGGATGGTACAGGTAGTATCGGGTTGCCGGCAGTATATGCCGGCACTCCGGTGATCGACCGGCAAGCGGACGATTAGATAGGAGTAGGAGAGCCGCCGGTAGTAGCCGGCGGCAGCCGGCAGTCCCTCGGTACACGGGGGGCTGGCGGCAAGGGTAGGGAAGTCACCAAGAGGGAGGCAGGTATTGCCGACAGTAGAGGCGGCAAGAGACCGGCACCCGGATAGATAGAGAGACAGGGGGAGGGGGGAAGGAATGCAGGAAGTACCGTCAGGGTTCCAGACATCCCTCCCCCTCCCTGAGAGGGTGTACCCATGATAGAGACAGGCTCTAACATCCATAAGCAGGGGTCACTAGGGACCGGGAGCAGGTAGCCCAAGGGAGGGCTAGGGAACACCCAAGAGGGGGGGGGGGGGGAGACTCCCCTATGCAGAACTACACTAGTAACTAACCTTATAGGACACTATGAAGGTATATGTACCAGAGCGGACTGCACAGGGAAGCTCGGGTAGCCCTACTCATCCACCCTAAGGAGGATTTGTAGGACAGGGGACAGATAAGTATAAACTAACCTAAGCATAGGCTAGGCTATACAAGAGATAGGTGGGGAGGGAGAAGAGAGAGGTCTTCCCAGGAAGGGTTTCTGTACCAGAGCGGCCACTAAGGGAAGGGAGGACACTCCCTAACCTAAGATCAGGCTGATCGGCTAAAACGGTGCAAGAGTACAGTTTCAGCATGGAACAGAGAAACCTTCCTAACCCGACCTAGAGCAGGGCTAAAAGTCCTGAACTAGGTAAGGAAGAAGACATATCGCTATCGCAGGAAAGTCATAGACTATCCTAGCCATAGAGGTAGGCTAGCCTAACCTCACTCTCAGACGCAATCCTAAAGGGGGTTCATTCCTT
>NC_090756.1:25019451-25038608 GCF_036898095.1 Palaemon carinicauda
AAAAAGTTTCTTTTTCTTTCCATCTTCCTTAGTCCAACCACTCCATCCTCCCAATTGAGATCGTACTTTATCCATTGATGCAGCCTTGTACCTCTGCATCCAAGGATATTTCCTCCTCAATAAAAAAAAAACTTGCTTTTTCTTTCCATCTTCCTTAGTCCAACCACTCGATCCTCCAAATTGAGATCGTACTTTATCCTATGATGCAGCCTTGTACCTCTGCATCCAAGGATATTTCCTCCTCAATAAAAAAAAAAAAAAATTTGCTTTTTCTTTCCATCTTCCTTAGTCCGACCACTCGATCCTTCTAATTGAGATCGTACTTTATCCTATGATGCAGCCTTGTACCTCAGCATCCAAGGATATTTCCTTCTCAATAAAAAAAAGTTGCTTTTTCTTTCCATCTTCCTTAGTCCAACCACTCCATCCTCCCAATTGAGATCGTACTTTATCCATTGATGCAGCCTTGTACCTCTGCATCCAAGGATATTTCCTCCTCAATAAAAAAAAAACTTACTTTTTCTTTCCATCTTCCTTAGTCCAACCACTCGATCCTCCCAATTGAGATCGTACTTTATCCTATGATGCAGCCTTGTACCTCTGCATCCAAGGATATTTCCTCCTCAATAAAAAAAAACTTGCTTTTTCTTTCCATCTTCCTTAGTCCAACCACTCGATCCTCCCAATTGAGATCGTACTTTATCCTATGATGCAGCCTTGTACCTCTGCATCCAAGGATATTTCCTCCTCAATAAAAAAAAACTTGCTTTTTCTTTCCATCTTCCTTAGTCCAACCACTCGATCCTCCCAATTGAGATCGTACTTTATCCTATGATGCAGCCTTGTACCTCTGCATCCAAGGATATTTCCTCCTCAATAAAAAAAAAACTTGCTTTTTCTTTCAATCTTCCTTAGTCCAACCACTCGATCCTCCCAATTGAGATCGTACTTTATCCTATGATGCAGCCTTGTACCTCTGCATCCAAGGATATTTCCTCCTCAATAAAAAAAAACTTGCTTTTTCTTTCCATCTTCCTTAGTCCAACCACTTGATCCTCCCAATTGAGATCGTACTTTATCCTATGATGCAGCCTTGTACCTCTGCATCCAAGGATATTTCCTCCTCAATAAAAAAAAAAAAAATTTGCTTTTTCTTTCCATCTTCCTTAGTCCAACCACTCCATCCTCCCAATTGAGATCGTACTTTATCCAATGATGCAGCCTTGTACCTCTGCATCCAAGGATATTTCCTTCTCAATAAAAAAAAGTTGCTTTTTCTTTCCATCTTCCTTAGTCCAACCACTCCATCCTCCCAATTGAGATCGTACTTTATCCAATGATGCAGCCTTGTACCTCTGCATCCAAGGATATTTCCTTCTCAATAAAAAAAAGTTGCTTTTTCTTTCCATCTTCCTTAGTCCAACCACTCCATCCTCCCAATTGAGATCGTACTTTATCCAATGATGCAGCCTTGTACCTCTGCATCCAAGGATATTTCCTTCTCAATAAAAAAAAGTTGCTTTTTCTTTCCATCTTCCCTAGTCCAACCACTTCATCCTCCCAATTGAGATCGTACTTTATCCTTTGATGCAGCCTTGTACCTCTGCATCCAAGGATATTTCCTTCTCAATAAAAAAAAGTTGCTTTTTCTTTCCATCTTCCTTAGTACAACCACTCCATCCTCCCAATTGAGATCGTACTTTATCCATTGATGCAGCCTTGTACCTCTGCATCCAAGGATATTTCCTCCTCAATAAAAAAAAAAAAATTTGCTTTTTCCATCTTCCTTAGTCCAACCACTCGATCCTTCCAATTGAGATCGTACTTTATCCTATGATGCAGCCTTGTACCTCAGCATCCAAGGATATTTCCTTCTCAATAAAAAAAAGTTGCTTTTTCTTTCCATCTTCCTTAGTCCAACCACTCCATCCTCCCAATTGAGATCGTACTTTATCCATTGATGCAGCCTTGTACCTCTGCATCCAAGGATATTTCCTCCTCAATAAAAAAAAAACTTGCTTTTTCTTTCCATCTTCCTTAGTCCAACCACTCGATCCTCCCAATTGAGATCGTACTTTATCCTATGATGCAGCCTTGTACCTCTGCATCCAAGGATATTTCCTCCTCAATAAAAAAAAAAACTTGCTTTTTCTTTCCATCTTCCTTAGTCCAACCACTCGATCCTCCCAATTGAGATCGTACTTTATCCTATGATGCAGCCTTGTACCTCTGCCTCCAAGGATATTTCCTCCTCAATAAAAAAAAAGTTCCTTTTTCTTTCCATCTTCCTTAGTCCAACCACTCGATCCTCCCAATTGAGATCGTACTTTATCCTATGATGCAGCCTTGTACCTCTGCATCCAAGGATATTTCCTCCTCAATAAAAAAAAACTTGCTTTTTCTTTCCATCTTCCTTAGTCCAACCACTCGATCCTCCCAATTGAGATCGTACTTTATTCTATAATGCAGCCTTGTACCTCTGCATCCAAGGATATTTCCTCCTCAATAAAAAAAAAAAAAAATTTGCTTTTTCTTTCCATCTTCCTTAGTCCAACCACTCCATCCTCCCAATTGAGATCGTACTTTATCCATTGATGCAGCCTTGTACCTCTGCATCCAAGGATATTTCCTCCTCAATAAAAAAAAAACTTGCTTTTTCTTTCCATCTTCCTTAGTCCAACCACTCGATCCTCCAAATTGAGATCGTACTTTATCCTATGATGCAGCCTTGTACCTCTGCATCCAAGGATATTTCCTCCTCAATAAAAAAAAACTTGCTTTTTCTTTCCATCTTCCTTAGTCCAACCACTCGATCCTCCCAATTGAGATCGTACTTTATCCTATGATGCAGCCTTGTACCTCTGCATCCAAGGATATTTCCTCCTCAATAAAAAAAAACTTGCTTTTTCTTTCCATCTTCCTTAGTCCAACCACTCGATCCTCCCAATTGAGATCGTACTTTATCCTATGATGCAGCCTTGTACCTCTGCATCCAAGGATATTTCCTCCTCAATAAAAAAAAACTTGCTTTTTCTTTCCATCTTCCTTAGTCCAACCACTCGATCCTCCCAATTGAGATCGTACTTTATCCTATGATGCAGCCTTGTACCTCTGCATCCAAGGATATTTCCTCCTCAATAAAAAAAAAAAACTTGCTTTTTCTTTCCATCTTCCTTAGTCCAACCACTCGATCCTCCCAATTGAGATCGTACTTTATCCTATGATGCAGCCTTGTACCTCTGCATCCAAGGATATTTCCTCCTCAATAAAAAAAAAAAAAAATTTGCTTTTTCTTTCCATCTTCCTTAGTCCAACCACTCGATTCTTCCAATTGAGATCTTACTTTATCCTTTGATGCAGCCTTGTACCTCTGCATCCAAGGATATTTCCTCCTCAATAAAAAAAAAAAATTTGCTTTTTCTTTCCATCTTCCTTAGTCCAACCACTCGATTCTTCCAATTGAGATCGTACTTTATCCTTTGATGCAGCCTTGTACCTCTGCATCCAAGGATATTTCCTCCTCAATAAAAAAAAACTTGCTTTTTCTTTCCGTCTTCCTTAGTCCAACCACTCCATCCTCCCCATTGAGATCGTACTTTATCCTTTGATGCAGCCTTGTACCTCTGCATCCAAGGATATTTCCTCCTCAATAAAAAAAAAAGTTCCTTTTTCTTTCCGTCTTCCTTAGTCCAACCACTCCATCCTCCCCATTGAGATCGTACTTTATCCTTTGATGCAGCCTTGTACCTCAGCATCCAAGGATATTTCCTCCTCAATAAAAAAAAAGTTTCTTTTTCTTCCCATCTTCCTTAGTTCAACCACTCCATCCTCCCCATTGAGATCGTACTTTATCCTTTGATGCAGCCTTGTACCTCTGCATCCAAGGATATTTCCTCCTCAATAAAAAAAGTTCCTTTTTCTTTCCGTCTTCCTTAGTCCAACCACTCCATCCTCCCCATTGAGATCGTATTTTATCCTTTGATGCAGCCTTGTACCTCTGCATCCAAGGATATTTCCTCCTCAATAAAAAAAAGTTCCTTTTTCTTCCCATCTTCCTTAGTCCAACCACTCCATCCTCCCCATTGAGATCGTACTTTCTCCTTTGATGCAGCCTTGTACCTCTGCATCCAAGGATATTTCCTCCTCAATAAAAAAAAGTTCCTTTTTCTTTCCGTCTTCCTTAGTCCAACCACTCGATCCTCCCAATTGAGATCGTACTTTATCCAATGATGCAGCCTTGTACCTCTGCATCCAAGGATATTTCCTCCTCAATAAAAAAAAAAGTTCCTTTTTCTTTCCGTCTTCCTTAGTCCAACCACTTGATCCTCCCAATTGAGATCGTACTTTATCCTTTGATGCAGCCTTGTACCTCTGCATCCAAGGATATTTCCTCCTCAATAAAAAAAAAAGTTTCTTTTTCTTCCCATCTTCATTAGTCCAACCACTCCATCCTCCCAATTGAGATAGTACTTTATCCTTTGATGCAGCCTTGTACCTCTGCATCCAAGGATATTTCCTCCTCAATAAAAAATAAGTTTCTTTTTCTTCCCATCTTCCTTAGTCCAACCACTCCATCCTCCCCATTGAGATCGTACTTTATCCTTTGATGCAGCCTTGTACCTCTGCATCCAAGGATATTTCCTCCTCAATAAAAAAAAAGTTTCTTTTTCTTCCCATCTTCCTTAGTCCAACCACTCCCTCCTCCCCATTGAGATCGTACTTTATCCTTTGATGCAGCCTTGTACCTCTGCATCCAAGGATATTTCCTCCTCAATAACAAAAAAAAGTTCCTTTTTCTTTCCGTCTTCCTTAGTCCAACCACTTGATCCTCCCCATTGAGATCGTACTTTATCCTTTGATGCAGCCTTGTACCTCTGCATCCAAGTATATTTCCTCCTCAATAAAAAAAAAGTTTCTTTTTCTTCCCATCTTCCTTAGTCCAACCACTCCATCCTCCCCATTGAGATCGTACTTTATCCTTTGATGCAGCCTTGTACCTCTGCATCCAAGGATATTTCCTCCTCAATAAAAAAAAAGTTTCTTTTTCTTCCCATCTTCCTTAGTTCAACCACTCCATCCTCCCCATTGAGATCGTACTTTATCCTTTGATGCAGCCTTGTACCTCTGCATCCAAGGATATTTCCTCCTCAATAAAAAAAAAGTTCCTTTTTCTTTCCGTCTTCCTTGGTCCAACCACTTGATCCTCCCAATTGAGATCGTACTTTATCCAATGATGCAGCCTTGTACCTCTGCATCCAAGGATATTTCCTCCTCAATAAAAAAAAAGTTCCTTTTTTTTTCCCATCTTCCTTAGTCCAACCACTCCATCCTCCCCATTGAGATCGTACTTTATCCTTTGATGCAGCCTTGTACCTCTGCAGCCAAGGATATTTCCTTCTCAATAAAAAAAGTTTCTTTTTCTTTCCGTCTTCCTTAGTCCAACCACTCCATCCTCCCCATTGAGATCGTACTTTATCCTTTGATGCAGCTTTGTACCTCTGCAGCCAAGGATATTTCCTCCTCAATAAAAAAAGTTTCTTTTTCTTTCCGTCTTCCTTAGTCCAACCACTCCATCCTCCCCATTGAGATCGTACTTTATCCTTTGATGCAGCCTTGTACCTCTGCAGCCAAGGATATTTCCTTCTCAATAAAAAAAGTTTCTTTTTCTTTCTGTCTTCCTTAGTCCAACCACTCGAACCTCCACATTGAGATCGTACTTTATCCTTTGATGCAGCCTTGTACCTCTGCATCCAAGGATATTTCCTCAATAAAAAAAAAAAGTTTCTTTTTCTTTCCGTCTTCCTTAGTCCAACCACTCCATCCTCCCCATTGAGATCGTACTTTATCCTTTGATGCAGCCTTGTACCTCTGCATCCAAGGATATTTCCTCCTCAATAAAAAAAAAGTTCCTTTTTCTTTCCGTCTTCCTTAGTCCAACCACTCCATCCTCCCCATTGAGATCATACTTTATCCTTTGATGCAGCTTTGTACCTCTGCATCCAAGGATATTTCCTCCTCAATAAAAAAAAAAAGTTCCTTTTTCTTTCCGTCTTCCTTAGTCCAACCACTCCATCCTCCCTATTGAGATCGTACTTTATCCTTTGAGGCAGCCTTGTACCTCTGCATCCAAGGATATTTCCTCCTCAATAAAAATAAAGTTCCCTTTTCTTCCCATCTTCCTTAGTCCAACCACTCCATCCTCCCCATTGAGATCGTACTTTATCCTTTGAAGCAGCCTTGTACCTCTGCATCCAAGGATATTTCCTCCTCAATAAAAAAAGTTTCTTTTTCTTTCCGTCTTCCTTAGTCCAACCACTCCATCCTCCCCATTGAGATCGTACTTTATCCTTTGATGCAGCCTTGTACCTCTGCATCCAAGGATATTTCCTCCTCAATAAAAATAAGTTCCTTTTTCTTCCCATCTTCCTTAGTCCAACCACTCCATCCTTCCCATTGAGATCGTACTTTATTCTTTGATGCAGCCTTGTACCTCTGCATCCAAGGATATTTCCTCCTCAATAAAAAAAAGTTCCTTTTTCTTTCCGTCTTCCTTAGTCCAACCACTCGATCCTCCCAATTGAGATCGTACTTTATCCAATGATGCAGCCTTGTACCTCTGCATCCAAGGACATTTCCTCCTCAATAAAAAAAAAAAAAAGTTGCTTTTTCTTTCCGTCTTCCTTAGTCCAACCACTCCATCCTCCCCATTGAGATCGTACTTTATCCAATGATGCAGCCTTGTACCTCTGCATCCAAGGATATTCCCTCCTCAATAAAAAAAAAAAGTTGCTTTTTCTTTCAGTCTTCCTTAGTCCAACCACTTGATCCTCCCAATTGAGATCGTACTTTATCCAATGATGCAGCCTTGTACCTCTGCATCCAAGGATATTTCCTCCTCAATAAAAAAAAAAGTTTCTTTTTCTTCCCATCTTCCTTAGTCCAACCACTCCATCCTCCCCATTGAGATCGTACTTTATCCAATGATGCAGCCTTGTACCTCTGCATCCAAGGATATTTCCTCCTCAATAAAAAAAAAGTTTCTTTTTCTTCCCATCTTCCTTAGTCCAACCACTCCATCCTCCCAATTGAGATCGTACTTTATCCTTTGATGCAGCCTTGTACCTCTGCATCCAAGGATATTTCCTCCTCAATAAAAAAAAAGTTTCTTTTTCTTCCCATCTTCCTTAGTCCAACCACTTGATCCTCCCAATTGAGATCGTACTTTATCCAATGATGCAGCCTTGTACCTCTGCATCCAAGGATATTTCCTCCTCAATAAAAAAAAAGTTTCTTTTTCTTCCCATCTTCCTTAGTCCAACCACTCCATCCTCCCAATTGAGATCGTACTTTATCCTTTGATGCAGCCTTGTACCTCTGCATCCAAGGATATTTCCTCCTCAATAAAAAAAAAGTTTCTTTTTCTTCCCATCTTCCTTAGTCCAACCACTCCATCCTCCCCATTGAGATCGTACTTTATCCAATGATGCAGCCTTGTACCTCTGCATCCAAGGATATTTCCTCCTCAATAAAAAAAAAGTTTCTTTTTCTTCCCATCTTCCTTAGTCCAACCACTTGATCCTCCCAATTGAGACCGTACTTTATCCAATGATGCAGCCTTGTACCTCTGCATCCAAGGATATTTCCTCCTCAATAAAAAAAAAGTTCCTTTTTCTTCCCATCTTCCTTAGTCCAACCACTCCATCCTCCCCATTGAGATCGTACTTTATCCTTTCATGCAGCCTTGTACCTCTGCATCCAAGGATATTTCCTCCTCAATAAAAAAAAAGTTCCTTTTTCTTCCCATCTTCCTTAGTCCAACCACTTGATCCTCCCAATTGAGATCGTACTTTATCCAATGATGCAGCCTTGTACCTCTGCATCCAAGGATATTTCCTCCTCAATAAAAAAAAAGTTTCTTTTTCTTCCCATCTTCCTTAGTCCAACCACTCCATCCTCCCAATTGAGATCGTACTTTATCCTTTGATGCAGCCTTGTACCTCTGCATCCAAGGATATTTCCTCCTCAAAAAAAAAAAAGTTTCTTTTTCTTCCCATCTTCCTTAGTCCAACCACTCCATCCTCCCCATTGAGATCGTACTTTATCCAATGATGCAGCCTTGTACCTCTGCATCCAAGGATATTTCCTCCTCAATAAAAAAAAAGTTCCTTTTTCTTTCCGTCTTCCTTAGTCCAACCACTTGATCCTCCCAATTGAGATCGTACTTTATCCTTTGATGCAGCCTTGTACCTCTGCATCCAAGGATATTTCCTCCTCAATAAAAAAAAAGTTCCTTTTTCTTTCCGTCTTGCTTAGTCCAACCACTCCATCCTCCCAATTGAGATCGTACTTTATCCTTTGATGCAGCCTTGTACCTCTGCATCCAAGGATATTTCCTCCTCAGTAAAAAAAAAGTTCCTTTTTCTTTCCGTCTTCCTTAGTCCAACCACTCCATCCTCCCCATTGAGATCGTACTTTATCCTTTTATGCAGCCTTGTACCTCTGCATCCAAGGATATTTTCTCCTCAATAAAAAAAAAGTTTCTTTTTCTTTCCATCTTCCTTAGTCCAACCACTCCCTCCTCCCCATTGAGATCGTACTTTATCCTTTGATGCAGCCTTGTACCTCTGCATCCAAGGATATTTCCTCCTCAATAAAAAAAAAGTTCCTTTTTCTTTCCGTCTTCCTTAGTCCAACCACTCCATCCTCCCCATTGAGATCGTACTTTATCCTTTGATGCAGCCTTGTACCTCTGCATCCAAGGATATTTCCTCCTCAATAAAAAAAAACTTGCTTTTTCTTTCCATCTTCCTTAGTCCAACCACTCGATCCTCCCTATTGAGATCGTACTTTATCCTATGATGCAGCTTTGTACCTCTGCATCCAAGGATATTTCCTCCTCAATAAAAAAAAAGTTTCTTTTTCTTCCCATCTTCCTTAGTCCAACCACTCCATCCTCCCCATTGAGATCGTACTTTATCCTTTGATGCAGCCTTGTACCTCTGCATCCAAGGATATTTCCTCCTCAATAAAAAAAAGTTTCTTTTTCTTCCCATCTTCCTTAGTCCAACCACTCGATCCTCCTAATTGAGATCGTTCTTTATCCTTTGATGCAGCCTTGTACCTCTGCATCCAAGGATATTTCCTCCTCAATAAAAAAAAAGTTCCTTTTTCTTTCCGTCTTCCTTAGTCCAACCACTCCATCCTCCCCATTGAGATCGTACTTTATCCTTTGATGCAGCCTTGTACCTCTGTATCCAAGGATATTTCCTCCTCAATAAAAAAAAAGTTCCTTTTTCTTTCCGTCTTCCTTAGTCCAACCACTCCATCCTCCCCATTGAGATCGTACTTTATCCTTTGATGCAGCCTTGTAGCTCTGCATCCAAGGATATTTCTTCCTCAATAAAAAAAAAAGTTGATTTTTCTTCCCATCTTCCTTAGTCCAACCACTCCATCCTCCCCATTGAGATCGTACTTTATCCTTTGATGCAGCCTTGTACCTCTGCATCCAAGGATATTTCCTCCTCAATAAAAAAAAGTTTCTTTTTCTTCCCATCTTCCTTAGTCCAACCACTCCATCCTCCCAATTGAGATCGTACTTTATCCATTGATGCAGCTTTGTACCTCTGCATCCAAGGATATTTCCTCCTCAATAAAAAAAAAGTTTCTTTTTCTTCCCATCTTCCTTAGTCCAACCACTCCATCCTCCCCATTGAGATCGTACTTTATCCTTTGATGCAGCCTTGTACCTCTGCATCCAAGGATATTTCCTCCTCAATAAAAAAAAAAAAGTTTCTTTTTCTTCCCATCTTCCTTAGTCCAACCACTCCATCCTCCCCATTGAGATCGTACTTTATCCTTTGATATAGCCTTGTACCTCTGCATCCAAGGATATTTCCTCCTCAATAAAAAAAAAAGTTCCTTTTTCTTTACGTTTTCCTTAGTCCAACCACTCCATCCTCCCCATTGAGATCGTACTTTATCCTTTGATGCAGCCTTGTAGCTCTGCATCCAAGGATATTTCCTCCTCAATAAAAAAAAAGTTCCTTTTTCTTTCCGTCTTCCTTAGTCCAACCACTCCATCCTCCCCATTGAGATCGTACTTTATCCTTTGAAGCAGCCTTGTACCTCTGCATCCAAGGATATTTCCTCCTCAATAAAAAAAAAGTTCCTTTTTCTTTCCGTCTTGCTTAGTCCAACCACTCCATCCTCCCCATTGAGATCGTACTTTATCCTTTGATGCAGCCTTGTACCTCTGCATCCAAGGATATTTCCTCCTCAATAAAAAAAAAGTTCCTTTTTTTTCCGTCTTCCTTACTCCAACCACTCCATCCTCCCCATTGAGATCGTACTTTATCCTTTGATGCAGCCTTGTACCTCTGCATCCAAGGATATTTCCTCCTCAATAAAAAAAAGTTTCTTTTTCTTTCCGTCTTCCTTAGTCCAACCACTCGATCCTCCACATTGAGATCGTACTTTATCCTTTGAAGCAGCCTTGTACCTCTGCATCCAAGGATATTTCCTCCTCAATGAAAAAAAAGTTCCTTTTTCTTTCCGTCTTCCTTAGTCCAAACACTCCATCCTCCCCATTGAGATCGTACTTTATCCTTTGATGCAGCCTTGTACCTCTGCATCCAAGGATATTTCCTCCTCAATAAAAAAAAAAGTTCCTTTTTCTTTCCGTCTTCCTTAGTCCAACCACTCCATCCTCCCCATTGAGATCGTACTTTATCCTTTGATGCAGCCTTGTACCTCTGCATCCAAGGATATTTCCTCCTCAATAAAAAAAAAGTTTCTTTTTCTTCCCATCTTCCTTAGTTCAACCACTCCATCCTCCCCATTGAGATCGTACTTTATCCTTTGATGCAGCCTTGTACCTCTGCATCCAAGGATATTTCCTCCTCAATAAAAAAAAGTTCCTTTTTCTTTCCGTCTTCCTTAGTCCAACCACTCCATTCTCCCCATTGAGATCGTACTTTATCCTTTGATGCAGCCTTGTACCTCTGCATCCAAGGATATTTCCTCCTCAATAAAAAAAAGTTCCTTTTTCTTTCCGTCTTCCTTAGTCCAACCACTCCATCCTCCCAATTGAGATCGTACTTTATCCTTTGATGCAGCCTTGTACCTCTGCATCCAAGGATATTTCCTCCTCAGTAAAAAAAAAGTTCCTTTTTCTTTCCGTCTTCCTTAGTCCAACCACTCCATCCTCCCAATTGAGATCGTACTTTATCCTTGGATGCAGCCTTGTACCTCTGCATCCAAGGATATTTCCTCCTCAATAAAAAAAAAGTTTCTTTCTCTTCCCATCTTCCCTAGTCCAACCACTCCCTCCTCCCCATTGAGATCGTACTTTATCCTTTGATGCAGCCTTGTACCTCTGCATCCAAGGATATTTCCTCCTCAATAAAAAAAAAAAGTTGCTTTTTCTTTCCGTCTTCCTTAGTCCAACCACTCCATCCTCCCCATTGAGATCGTACTTTATCCTTTGATGCAGCCTTGTACCTCTGCATCCAAGGATATTTCCTCCTCAATAAAAAAAAAGTTTCTTTTTCTTCCCATCTTCCTTAGTCCAACCACTCCATCCTCCCCATTGAGATCGTACTTTATCCTTTGATGCAGCCTTGTACCTCTGCATCCAAGGATATTTCATCCTCAATAAAAAAAAAGTTTCTTTTTCTTCCCATCTTCCTTAGTCCAACCACTCCATCCTCCCCATTGAGATCGTACTTTATCCTTTGATGCAGCCTTGTACCTCTGCATCCAAGGATATTTCATCCTCAATAAAAAAAAGTTTCTTTTTCTTCCCATCTTCCTTAGTCCAACCACTCCATCCTCCCCATTGAGATCGTACTTTATCCTTTGATGCAGCCTTGTACCTCTGCATCCAAGGATATTTCATCCTCAATAAAAAAAAAGTTTCTTTTTCTTCCCATCTTCCTTAGTCCAACCACTCCATCCTCCCCATTGAGATCGTACTTTATCCTTTGATGCAGCCTTGTACCTCTGCATCCAAGGATATTTCATCCTCAATAAAAAAAAAGTTTCTTTTTCTTCCCATCTTCCTTAGTCCAACCACTCCATCCTCCCAATTGAGATCGTACTTTATCCTTTGATGCAGCCTTGTACCTCCGCATCCAAGGATATTTCCTCCTCAATAAAAAAAAGTTTCTTTTTCTTCCCATCTTCCTTAGTCCAACCACTCCATCCTCCCCATTGAGATCGTACTTTATCCTTTGATGCAGCCTTGTACCTCTGCATCCAAGGATATTTCCTCCTCAAAAAAAAAGTTCCTTTTTCTTTCCGTCTTCCTTAGTCCAACCACTCCATCCTCCCCATTGAGATCGTACTTTATCCTTTGATGCAGCCTTGTACCTCTGCATCCAAGGATATTTCCTCCTCAATAAAAAAAAAGTTTCTTTCTCTTCCCATCTTCCCTAGTCCAACCACTCCCTCCTCCCCATTGAGATCGTACTTTATCCTTTGATGCAGCCTTGTACCTCTGCATCCAAGGATATTTCCTCCTCAATAAAAAAAAAAGTTGCTTTTTCTTTCCGTCTTCCTTAGTCCAACCACTTGATCCTCCCCATTGAGATCGTACTTTATCCTTTGATGCAGCCTTGTACCTCTGCATCCAAGGATATTTCCTCCTCAATAAAAAAAAAGTTTCTTTTTCTTTCCATCTTCCTTAGTCCAACCACTCCATCCTCCCCATTGAGATCGTACTTTATCCTTTGATGCAGCCTTGTACCTCTGCATCCAATGATATTTCATCCTCAATAAAAAAAAAAGTTTCTTTTTCTTCCCATCTTCCTTAGTCCAACCACTCCATCCTCCCAATTGAGATCGTACTTTATCCTTTGATGCAGCCTTGTACCTCCGCATCCAAGGATATTTCCTCCTCAATAAAAAAAGTTTCTTTTTCTTCCCATCTTCCTTAGTCCAACCACTCCATCCTCCCCATTGAGATCGTACTTTATCCTTTCATGCAGCCTTGTACCTCTGCATCCAAGGATATTTCCTCCTCAATAAAAAAAAAGTTTCTTTTTCTTCCCATCTTCCTTAGTCCAACCACTTGATCTCCCAATTGAGATCGTACTTTATTCAATGATGCAGCCTTGTACCTCTGCATCCAAGGATATTTCCTCCTCAATAAAAAAAAATAGTTCCTTTTTTTTTCCCATCTTCCTTAGTCCAACCACTCCATCCTCCCAATTGAGATCGTACTTTATCCTTTGATGCAGCCTTGTACCTCTGCATCCAAGGATATTTCCTCCTCAATAAAAAAAAGTTTCTTTTTCTTCCCATCTTCCTTAGTCCAACCACTCCATCCTCCCCATTGAGATCGTACTTTATCCAATGATGCAGCCTTGTACCTCTGCATCCAAGGATATTTCCTCCTCAATAAAAAAAAAGTTTCTTTTTCTTCCCATCTTCCTTAGTCCAACCACTTGATCCTCCCAATTGAGACCGTACTTTATCCAATGATGCAGCCTTGTACCTCTGCATCCAAGGATATTTCCTCCTCAATAAAAAAAAAGTTCCTTTTTCTTCCCATCTTCCTTAGTCCAACCACTCCATCCTCCCCATTGAGATCGTACTTTATCCTTTGATGCAGCCTTGTACCTCTGCATCCAAGGATATTTCCTCCTCAATAAAAAAAAAGTTTCTTTTTCTTCCCATCTTCCTTAGTCCAACCACTTGATCCTCCCAATTGAGATCGTACTTTATCCAATGATGCAGCCTTGTACCTCTGCATCCAAGGATATTTCCTCTTCAATAAAAAAAAAGTTTCTTTTTCTTCCCATCTTCCTTAGTCCAACCACTCCATCCTCCCAATTGAGATCGTACTTTATCCTTTGATGCAGCCTTGTACCTCTGCATCCAAGGATATTTCCTCCTCAATAAAAAAAAAGTTTCTTTTTCTTCCCATCTTCCTTAGTCCAACCACTCCATCCTCCCCATTGAGATCGTACTTTATCCAATGATGCAGCCTTGTACCTCTGCATCCAAGGATATTTCCTCCTCAATAAAAAAAAAGTTGCTTTTTCTTTCCGTCTTCCTTAGTCCAACCACTCCATCCTCCCCATTGAGATCGTACTTTATCCTTTGATGCAGCCTTGTACCTCTGCATCCAAGGATATTTCCTCCTCAATAAAAAAAAAGTTCCTTTTTCTTTCCGTCTTCCTTAGTCCAACCACTCCATCCTCCCAATTGAGATCGTACTTTATCCTTTGATGCAGCCTTGTACCTCTGCATCCAAGGATATTTCCTCCTCAGTAAAAAAAAAGTTCCTTTTTCTTTTCGTCTTCCTTAGTCCAACCACTCCATCCTCCCCATTGAGATCGTACTATATCCTTTTATGCAGCCTTGTACCTCTGCATCCAAGGATATTTCCTCCTCAATAAAAAAAAAGTTTCTTTTTCTTTCCATCTTCCTTAGTCCAACCACTCCCCTCCTCCCCATTGAGATCGTACTTTATCCTTTGATGCAGCCTTGTACCTCTGCATCCAAGGATATTTCCTCCTCAATAAAAAAAAAGTTCCTTTTTCTTTCCGTCTTCCTTAGTCCAACCACTCCATCCTCCCCATTGAGATCGTACTTTATCCTTTGATGCAGCCCTTGTACCTCTTCATCCAAGGATATTTCCTCCTCAATAAAAAAAAAAAAACTTGCTTTTTCTTTCCATCTTCCTTAGTCCAACCACTCGATCCTTCCCAATTGAGATCGTACTTTATCCTTTCATGCAGCCTTGTACCTCTGCATCCAAGGATATTTCCTCCTCAATAAAAAAAAAAGTTTCTTTTTCTTCCCATCTTCCTTAGTCCAACCACTCCATCCTCCCCATTGAGATCGTACTTTATCGTTTGATGCAGCCTTGTACCTCTGCATCCAAGGATATTTCCTCCTCAATAAAAAAAAAGTTTCTTTTTCTTCCCATCTTCCTTAGTCCAACCACTCGATCCTCCTAATTGAGATCGTTCTTTATCCTTTGATGCAGCCTTGTACCTCTGCATCCAAGGATATTTCCTCCTCAATAAAAAAAAAGTTCCTTTTTCTTTCCGTCTTCCTTAGTCCAACCACTCCATCCTCCCCATTGAGATTGTACTTTATCCTTTGATGCAGCCTTGTACCTCTGTATCCAAGGATATTTCCTCCTCAATAAAAAAAAAGTTCCTTTTTCTTTCCGTCTTCCTTAGTCCAACCACTCCATCCTCCCCATTGAGATCGTACTTTATCCTTTGATGCAGCCTTGTAGCTCTGCATCCAATGATATTTCATCCTCAATAAAAAAAAAAGTTTCTTTTTCTTCCCATCTTCCTTAGTCCAACCACTCCATCCTCCCAATTGAGATCGTACTTTATCCTTTGATGCAGCCTTGTACCTCCGCATCCAAGGATATTTCCTCCTCAATAAAAAAAAAGTTTCTTTTTCTTCCCATCTTCCTTAGTCCAACCACTCCATCCTCCCCATTGAGATCGTACTTTATCCTTTCATGCAGCCTTGTACCTCTGCATCCAAGGATATTTCCTCCTCAATAAAAAAAAAGTTTCTTTTTCTTCCCATCTTCCTTAGTCCAACCACTTGATCCTCCCAATTGAGATCGTACTTTATTCAATGATGCAGCCTTGTACCTCTGCATCCAAGGATATTTCCTCCTCAATAAAAAAAAAGTTCCTTTTTTTTTCCCATCTTCCTTAGTCCAACCACTCCATCCTCCCAATTGAGATCGTACTTTATCCTTTGATGCAGCCTTGTACCTCTGCATCCAAGGATATTTCCTCCTCAATAAAAAAAAGTTTCTTTTTCTTCCCATCTTCCTTAGTCCAACCACTCCATCCTCCCCATTGAGATCGTACTTTATCCAATGATGCAGCCTTGTACCTCTGCATCCAAGGATATTTCCTCCTCAATAAAAAAAAAGTTTCTTTTTCTTCCCATCTTCCTTAGTCCAACCACTTGATCCTCCCAATTGAGACCGTACTTTATCCAATGATGCAGCCTTGTACCTCTGCATCCAAGGATATTTCCTCCTCAATAAAAAAAAAGTTCCTTTTTCTTCCCATCTTCCTTAGTCCAACCACTCCATCCTCCCCATTGAGATCGTACTTTATCCTTTCATGCAGCCTTGTACCTCTGCATCCAAGGATATTTCCTCCTCAATAAAAAAAAAGTTTCTTTTTCTTCCCATCTTCCTTAGTCCAACCACTTGATCCTCCCAATTGAGATCGTACTTTATCCAATGATGCAGCCTTGTACCTCTGCATCCAAGGATATTTCCTCTTCAATAAAAAAAAAGTTTCTTTTTCTTCCCATCTTCCTTAGTCCAACCACTCCATCCTCCCAATTGAGATCGTACTTTATCCTTTGATGCAGCCTTGTACCTCTGCATCCAAGGATATTTCCTCCTCAATAAAAAAAAAGTTTCTTTTTCTTCCCATCTTCCTTAGTCCAACCACTCCATCCTCCCCATTGAGATCGTTCTTTATCCAATGATGCAGCCTTGTACCTCTGCATCCAAGGATATTTCCTCCTCAATAAAAAAAAAGTTCCTTTTTCTTTCCGTCTTCCTTAGTCCAACCACTTGATCCTCCCAATTGAGATCGTACTTTATCCTTTGATGCAGCCTTGTACCTCTGCATCCAAGGATATTTCCTCCTCAATAAAAAAAAAGTTCCTTTTTCTTTCCGTCTTCCTTAGTCCAACCACTCCATCCTCCCAATTGAGATCGTACTTTATCCTTTGATGCAGCCTTGTACCTCTGCATCCAAGGATATTTCCTCCTCAGTAAAAAAAAAAGTTCCTTTTTCTTTTCGTCTTCCTTAGTCCAACCACTCCATCCTCCCCATTGAGATCGTACTTTATCCTTTTATGCAGCCTTGTACCTCTGCATCCAAGGAAATTTCCTCCTCAATAAAAAAAAAGTTTCTTTTTCTTTCCATCTTCCTTAGTCCAACCACTCCCTCCTCCCCATTGAGATCGTACTTTATCCTTTGATGCAGCCTTGTACCTCTGCATCCAAGGATATTTCCTCCTCAATAAAAAAAAAGTTCCTTTTTCTTTCCGTCTTCCTTAGTCCAACCACTCCATCCTCCCCATTGAGATCGTACTTTATCCTTTGATGCAGCCTTGTACCTCTGCATCCAAGGATATTTCCTCCTCAATAAAAAAAAAAACTTGCTTTTTCTTTCCATCTTCCTTAGTCCAACCACTCGATCCTCCCAATTGAGATCGTACTTTATCCTTTCATGCAGCCTTGTACCTCTGCATCCAAGGATATTTCCTCCTCAATAAAAAAAAAGTTTCTTTTTCTTCCCATCTTCCTTAGTCCAACCACTCCATCCTCCCCATTGAGATCGTACTTTATCGTTTGCTGCAGCCTTGTACCTCTGCATCCAAGGATATTTCCTCCTCAATAAAAAAAAAGTTTCTTTTTCTTCCCATCTTCCTTAGTCCAACCACTCGATCCTCCTAATTGAGATCGTTCTTTATCCTTTGATGCAGCCTTGTACCTCTGCATCCAAGGATATTTCCTCCTCAATAAAAAAAAAAGTTCCTTTTTCTTTCCGTCTTCCTTAGTCCAACCACTCCATCCTCCCCATTGAGATTGTACTTTATCCTTTGATGCAGCCTTGTACCTCTGTATCCAAGGATATTTCCTCCTCAATAAAAAAAAAGTTCCTTTTTCTTTCCGTCTTCCTTAGTCCAACCACTCCATCCTCCCCATTGAGATCGTACTTTATCCTTTGATGCAGCCTTGTAGCTCTGCATCCAAGGATATTTCTTCCTCAATAAAAAAAAAAGTTGATTTTTCTTCCCATCTTCCTTAGTCCAACCACTCCATCCTCCCCATTGAGATCGTACTTTATCCTTTGATGCAGCCTTGTACCTCTGCATCCAAGGATATTTCCTCCTCAATAAAAAAAAGTTTCTTTTTCTTCCCATCTTCCTTAGTCCAACCACTCCATCCTCCCAATTGAGATCGTACTTTATCCATTGATGCAGCTTTTGTACCTCTGCATCCAAGGATATTTCCTCCTCAATAAAAAAAAAGTTTCTTTTTCTTCCCATCTTCCTTAGTCCAACCACTCCATCCTCCCCATTGAGATCGTACTTTATCCTTTGATGCAGCCTTGTACCTCTGCATCCAAGGATATTTCCTCCTCAATAAAAAAAAAAGTTTCTTTTTCTTCCCATCTTCCTTAGTCCAACCACTCCATCCTCCCCATTGAGATCGTACTTTATCCTTTGATATAGCCTTGTAACTCTGCATCCAAGGATATTTCCTCCTCAATAAAAAAAAAAGTTCCTTTTTCTTTACGTTTTACTTAGTCCAACCACTCCATCCTCCCCATTGAGATCGTACTTTATCCTTTGATGCAGCCTTGTACCTCTGCATCCAAGGATATTTCCTCCTCAATAAAAAAAAAGTTCCTTTTTCTTTCCGTCTTCCTTAGTCCAACCACTCCATCCTCCCCATTGAGATCGTACTTTATCCTTTGAAGCAGCCTTGTACCTCTGCATCCAAGGATATTTCCTCCTCAATAAAAAAAAAGTTCCTTTTTCTTTCCGTCTTGCTTAGTCCAACCACTCCATCCTCCCATTGAGATCGTACTTTATCCTTTGATGCAGCCTTGTACCTCTGCATCCAAGGATATTTCCTCCTCAATAAAAAAAAAAGTTCCTTTTTCTTTCCGTCTTCCTTAGTCCAACCACTCCATCCTCCCCATTGAGATCGTACTTTTATCCTTTGATGCAGCCTTGTACCTCTGCATCCAAGGATATTTCCTCCTCAATAAAAAAAAGTTTCTTTTTCTTTCCGTCTTCCTTAGTCCAACCACTCGATCCTCCACATTGAGATCGTACTTTATCCTTTGAAGCAGCCTTGTACCTCTGCATCCAAGGATATTTCCTCCTCAATGAAAAAAAAGTTCCTTTTTCTTTCCGTCTTCCTTAGTCCAAAACACTCCATCCTCCCCATTGAGATCGTACTTTATCCTTTGATGCAGCCTTGTACCTCTGCATCCAAGGATATTTCCTCCTCAATAAAAAAAAAGTTCCTTTTTCTTTCCGTCTTCCTTAGTCCAACCACTCCATCCTCTCCATTGAGATCGTACTTTATCCTTTGATGCAGCCTTGTACCTCAGCATCCAAGGATATTT
>NC_090756.1:25046608-25059108 GCF_036898095.1 Palaemon carinicauda
GTATTGGATATAGTTCTTGGCCACGATTTTATTGGAATTCCTTTTGGTGATTAAAATGACTTAGACCTCATATTGAAAAGTGTTTAAAAACAAGAATAATAATGATAATGAACACTTTAAAATTGGTGATTTATGCAGTGCTTAATCCGACTTCGGATATATTACAATATTAACTATTCAGTTTTGTACACAATAATTATTTCCTACTCTATTGACCATCGCTAATGCTCTCTCTCTCTCTCTCTCTCTCTCTCTCTCTCTCTCTCTCTCTCTCTCTCTCTCTCTCTCTCTCTCTCTCTCTCTCTCTCTCTCTCTCTATATATATATATATATATATAAACAATTTCATGTTGCGTTTCTCATATATATATATATATATATATAATATATATATATATATATATATATATATATATATATAAATATATATATATATATATATATATATATATATATATAAATATATGTATGTATATATATATATATATATATATATATATATATATATATATATATATATATATATATATATATATATAGACACAATTTCATGTTGCGTTTCTCAGACTTAGTTCCCAACTTCTTCCAATCCAAGTTCCAATTGTTGCTTGTTAACAAATTATGAAGGTACAGTATAGCCTAGCTCTATGATAGCCCCAATATACCGAGATAAAGATAATACTTTTGCATTTAGTTGGCTAGAGAGATATTACTATTATTTCAGTATCCAGTAACTGTTATTGGTTTGCTCCACTTCACAATCTGAAGAAGAAATGTCTAACTGAAGCGTTCTGCTTTAATTCACTTAACCCCATGACTGGAAACACCTTTATACTGTATGTACCCTGTATGTATATACTGTAAATTCTAACAGCAAATATCAAAGTTATACCATATGAAAATACGGTTGTAAGCTGTAAAAAGACTGTGAAACATAATAAGCAATCAAGTAATTACTCTAGTACAGGATATCGAAAAACTTGAATGGTAAGCTTACGTTTCTTTATAGATCCGACATTTTAATATATTTATCATCTTAAGCTCAACAACCTGACTTTTGAGATGCATAAAACTGTTTAACATATTTGGGGCAAAATATAGTCATTCCTCAATTAGAGTAAAATAAGAACATGCTCAAATGTTGTGTCGTTTTAATCCACTTTCAGTTAATGTATTTTTCCTCTACTAGGGATGCTACAAATGGTCAATTTCTTGACATATCTGTACTGTACGGCAAAACTTCAAAGTTGAGTTTTTCAGTATTAATCCTTTTTAACATGGGCGTAGATCCAGGGGTGTTTAAAGACTGCTCATGAATAGCCGAGGCAAGGGAGAGTGTTATTACCCTGGCAAGCAGGATAATTCCCTAGAAACTGACCCTATCATCATTATTATTGCAAGCTAAGTTACAACCCTAGTTGGAAAAGCAGGATGCTATAAGCCCAATGGCTCCAACGGGGAAAAATAGCCATTGAGGAAAGGAAACAAGGAAATACATTAACTACAAGTCAAATTAAAATATGTTAAGAACAGCAACAACATTAAATTGGACCTTTCATATATAAAAACTCCTAAAGATCAAGCGAAAGAGACACAAGATAGAATAACATGAATGGGAGTTCTAACCTTGGTCTATTAGCCCTATTAAAGACCAGGTTGATTCTGACTCGCCTCCCTACGTGTCAGGAGCTTTGGTCTGACTGCAGCTGGAACCTCGTCTTTGGACTTGTCTGATTTGCAATTGTTATCCATCTTGAAAACCGAGCCCAGTCAAGTATGAGATGGGTTATTGTCATAATCGAGTCCTAGGGTTGTAACTTCCTGTATCACGAGTTGCAAGAGAAGTAATAGCTTGTTGAAACTGCTTCTGAAGACTTGGATCCTCTAAAAGTTTGGAAAAGCAGTTTTTGGGAAGTGTGTTCATGTCCTTCCTCTACCAGGCCTTATTATTATTATTATTATTATTATTATCATTATCATTATCTAAGCTACAATATTAATCAGAAAAGGGCTCCAACAAGGAAAAATAGCCAAGTGAGGAAGGGAAATAAAGAAATAAATAAACTACAAGAGAAGTACTGAACAATTAAAATAAAATATTTCAAGAACAGTAACAGCATTAAAATGCAATCACCTTTTCATACATAAATTATAAAAACTTCAAAAACAAGAGGAAGAGAACTAAGACAGAATAGTGTGCCCGAGTGTACCCTCAAGCAAGAGAACTCTACCCAAAGACAGTGGAAGACCATGGTACAGAGGCCATGGCACTACCCAAGACTAGAGAACATTCTCCTAGAAGAGCTGCTTACCAAAGCTAAAGAATCTCTTCTCCCTTACCAAGAGGAAAGTAGCCACTGAACAACAACAGTGCAATAGTTAACTCCTTGAACGATGAAGAATTATTTGGTAATCACAGTGTTGCCAGGTGTATGTGGAAGGAATAGGCCAGAAAATGGCTGCTGATGACTCATCAGGTAGACCTATAGGCTCTCCCAAACTCCCATTCTTAACTCACAAGAATGGTGAGGTTCCAGACACTAAAGGAACTAACGAGTTTGAGCAGGACTCGACCTCCAGTTGGCGATCACCAGGAAGAGACGTTACCAATAGGCTACCCCTATATTTGTGTTAAGGGGACGTCCTATGCGATCATCGCCCCCTTAAATCAGTCAGGAATTAGGTCACTTATATCCACTACACTTACTGTATTATCATACATGAAAGTGATTATACATTTAGATATGTTATGAAAAAATAGTTACACTAATTTGAAATTAAGGAAACATGAATGGTCGTTTATCTAAGTATTGAATTATGTATCGATCTCTGCGCGCGCACGCACACACACAGACACGCACTTTATCAATTGGCGCACTGTTGAAGACTATTTTGGTAATAATTTCACTACTGAAATAAATGAAATTTATTGAAATATAGCCGTCAGAATACACCTAAATACAGTATAATCGCTTCTCTCATCACATCATTCTATTCCGGTCACAACAAAAAAATTCTACAAGCCTGCTTTCCAGCGTTAGGATCTCGAGCAGAATGCTAACCTTACGTAGTGGAAACTGTTCTTACCAGCATGGCTGTCTCCCTCATGGAATACTGTTCAAAATTAATAGCTGCTCTAGCATGAGCGTAAAGAGCGTGTCAAATTGAATCATCGAACGTAAATGGAACCCAAGTGGTGTGGCCGATCGAGTCTCGGGATTTAGGAGATTGACATGGGTTCACCTGTGCTCTATTATAGAATAAAGCAAATGGCAACAGTTTGTGGGGAGATATGGAGGCTGGGAAAAGTGGGAAAAAGAAAATACGATACGATGTGATAAGGTTAGGAATTATCATGTGAATATTTCTCGTTTTTATTTATTTATTTTTTTTTTTTTTACTAAAAAGGTACAGCTGTCGACGTTTCTGTACAGCTTTATCCTTTTCTCCCATATACATTATCTGGGATGAACTCATAAAATCATCCATCCAGTAATTTAACTTGCCAATTGAGCAATCTTTTATTCATCTAATAAATCAACTTTTCAAAAATAATACTAAGATCAAATTACCGGTTGATTCAGCCTCATCTTCTTGGATGTTTTACTTATAAATATCAAAGATTTTCGATTGAACATTTTTTGTAGTCTTTTATAGGAAAATCGAAAGTAATTTTCTGTACATGTTTAATCAATATGCAAGATAATGGAAGAGATGAGAGCCCAGTAAAATGTTTAGAAGAGAAATGTCTGGAAGCTACAGTTACTTTGTAGACGTGAAAGTTGATTGCAGAAAAGGGAAAATGGTTGGAGGTGTTGAAGCAATTGTTTTGAGAAGTAATTATTGAATAAGAAGAGGATTTTAGAACCTATTGGAAAGTCTCTCTCTGGCATATGTCGAATGGGAGTACGAGACCCGGCGCTAAATCGATTGTTTCTTGTAAGCTGCCGATGTGCCGGGGTTTGGAGGAGCCTATAATTCTACTTGCTGGGTTATCAGGAGCCATTTCCCGGCCCTCCCTGTTCTAGCTTGATGGAGAGAGGCATGGGCGCTGATATTTTATATATATATATATATATATATATATATATATATATATATATATATATATATATATACACACA
This sequence comes from Palaemon carinicauda, assembly GCF_036898095.1. NCBI lineage: Eukaryota > Metazoa > Arthropoda > Malacostraca > Decapoda > Palaemonidae > Palaemon > Palaemon carinicauda. Next base: position 25,050,733 of record NC_090756.1, read on the forward strand.
CACACGTAAAAATCAAAGGGAAGCGTGATGCTCAGATGCAAAAGAACCACAGGGAAAATAGAAATATGAAATATAAGATTAAGTCCTGACTAGTTTCGTGATACTTCTTCAGAGGACTGAAGAAGTATCACGAAACTAGTCAGGACTTAATCTTATATTTCATATTTTTCATTTTCCCTGCGGTTCTTTTGCATATATATATATATATATATATATATATATATATATATATATATATATATATATATATATATATATATACATATATATATATATATATATATATATATATATATATATATATATATATATATATATATATGATCAGTCTCTACGAGTTTACGCCTCTAGGGTATTGTCCTGTCCCTAGTATCTGCCATTTACAAGTAACCTTTAAAACTTTAAAACCTTAAAATTGCAGACAAACGACGGAGGTGTTTAAAAACGATATTTTAAGTGAAATGCTTGATATCATTCTTTTGAATTTGTTTGATCATTTGGAGAGAGTAGAGGAATGTAATTTCTGAAAACGGTACATGATAATTTGGAATTTTTTATAATAAGTATAAGAAAACCGATGGGACATTGGCTAGATCAGTGGTTCCCAAATAGAGGTATATTACCCCACAGGGGGTAATTTTGCATTTCATGGGGGTAATAACAGTTTTCATTTTGATATCTTTAATATCAAGTTATATTAAGGATCAAATAATTTCCGAGGTAGAAAAAAAGTGGTATCTTCGCCATTCAACTGGATGAAACAAATGATGTTGCGAATAATGCACAATTAATGTTATAAATCCGGTACAAAGGAGAAAGGGAGATTGAAGAAGATCTACTTATGTGCAGACAGTGCAGTCCACTTCAAACGACTACAAAGGGTGTGGATGTATTCAGAAAAGATGATGTACTTTTGATAAACCAGATATGCATCTAGATTGGAAAAAACTTCATTGGAGTAACAACAGATGGTGCGCCATCTATGTCATGTGTTAACTTAGGATTTTTTGGCGTATATGAAAAAGGAAAATCCTTCTGATCTTGCAGCACACTGTATTATCCATAGTCAAGAACTGGCAGTAAAGTCTGAGCGACCTGTTTTGGAGGAGGTGATGTGTAATGTCATGGAAATAGTTAGTTACATCAAGTCAAGCGCTTCAAACTCAAGACTGTTTATTTCTTTGTGTGGGGACATTGATTCTGAACATCGCTCTGTTGTATGCTCCAACCAGATGGCTTTCCGTGGAAATGTTCTCGAACGAGTATTTCAGCTGAAAACTGAGATTGAAATGTTTTTGGATAATGAGGGGCACATTTCAGCAAGGAAACAGATATCTAAAATATATTTCCATTCTGTGCTATTTAGTAGACATATTTTTGCACATATAATGCGGTAAGGACCAGAAAAAAAATGTTATCTTATTAAATGAATAAGTACAAGCATTTCGTAGCAAAATGGATATTTGGCACTCAAAATTGAAAACTTACAGAATAGGTGCATTTTCTAAGTTAGGAGAGTTTTTGGAAGATACAGAATCTATATACTTGAGTGATATGGAGCGGATAATGAGTGCGCATTTAAATAGCCTGCGTCTGAGGATGGAAGAATATTTCCATGAGATTAACCAACTCAACAATGCTTGGAGTCCGAATCCGTTCACATGTAACACAGAACATCTGCCAGACGAACCAAGTGGACTCGCAGAAGAAATAATTGAAATAAAATCAAGCAAACCCATACAAGAGGAAACTAACCCCATTAGATTATCTTCATTTTGGATTAGCTGTAACAAAGAGTTCTTGGGCAAGTTTAGAGCCAGTTGAGATGCTTTTACCATTTGGTTCAACTTAGATGTGAGAGACTGGCTTTTCAGCTTTTGTGACCATCCGATGAAAAGACAGAAATAGAGTGAACCCGGAAAATGACATCAGAAGTTCCCTTACAAATTTATCTCCTCGCATTACTAAAAATATCTCAAACTGGTATTGTTATTCACACTACTGAAGATTTTTGTTACGTACGTATATATTTTTCTCCACTTATTCTCAACTGAAGGTGGGATTATTCACATAAAATTATTTGCTTTATTTCCAGCAGAAGTATGTATTGATTTATTTGTCTTTTTCACCCTGATGAACATTATTTCAGTTATACATTTGGGCTGCATTCATAAAGAAAAGGATATGCTTATACTTGCAAAATATGAAGGAAATCCTTCTACTTGTATTCATAAACATTTCAAGCAAAAGCTTCTACTTTTAGAGCAAAAGCATATCCTTATAATCGCATAAAAGTAAATGGTTTTACATAAAGAAGACCCTTTACTTCATATAAAGAGCATATGCTTCGAAAAAGCTGAGTCTGCTCAGTAGCAGACTGCAGTTCGAAGAGAAAGGTTGTTCTGTCCGATTCTCAGCACGATGGCAGATTTTGTGGATGTGAGGCATGTTAAACAATACATGCCCCGTTTACCCACACTTGATCGTGATTTCAAGATGTTATTCCGCTTTGAAGAACAAAATGTACACTGGCTTGCGGACAGATATCTTGTCCACACCTGGAATCTCGATGAAATATCAAGGTTAAGCCATAACTTGGTGATATGCATTTTACATTTGCTTTTGCATGTATAAACAGTTGGGAGAATACGAAGGCTGCTGTATTTAGGGATGTATGTATGTACAAACAGTATATATGTATGTATGTATGTATGTAAATGTATGTATATGTATGTATGTATGTATATATATATATATATATATATATATATATATATATATATATATATATATATATGTGTGTGTGTGTGTGTGTGTGTACAGTACATGCAAATATACTGTATTCATATAATATATAAACATAGTTTATATATATATATATATATATATATATATATATATATATATTATATGTATGTATATATTATGTATATGTATATGTATGTATATATATATATATATATATATACATCGTATAAATATACATATATACACAGAATATTCATATACTGCAAAAGCTTATATACATGCATGTATATACACATACATAAACTATATATATATATATATATATATATATATATATATATATATATATATATATATATATATATATATATATATGTGTGTGTGTGTGTGTGTGTGTGTGTGTATCGATTCGTACCGGAAGAAATCTTCTCGGATTTCCAAATGGCTTCAGAAAAAATTGCCATAGACTTAGCATGGAATTCTAAATGCCTCCAGAACGGAATCTCAGAACGGTTTCGGAAGAAAACTTTCCCGAATTTCCAAAAGTCTTCAGAAAAAATAGCCATAGACTTAGCATGGAATTCTGAATGCCTCCAGAACGGAATACGGAATCTCAGAACGGTTTCGGAAGAAAACTTTCCCGAATTTCCAAAAGTCTTCAAAGGACATAGCCGTATACTTAACATGGATTTCTGAATGACTCCAGAACTGAAATTTCCAGGAGCAGTCCTGAACAACTCCTCCCCGAGCTTCAAATTACTTCTGAAGACCTGATCTTCATTTTTTCAAATGATCTGTATGTAGCTGGCGAAATCTAACCAAGGAATTGCGCGTCAATAGGAGTAAGAGGAAATGACTTGATGACTGGGAGAAGGATTTCACTTGACTTACAGAGATCGCGTTCTGGCGGAATAGGAAGCTGCCGGTAAGAATTGCGTTACGTCTTCGGAACACTATCAACTACAGATGGTTTTGGTTGCTGCCGAAGTTCCCGATCGTTCGTTTTATATCGCCCGACCTATAGAAAGACACGGGATCTTCCGTTGGCAGCTGAGCTTTGAAGATCATAATGTATGCGCCTTGAAGGATCCTTTGCTTGGGCTTTTGCGACGATGTCTTATTAAAGGAGACTCGGAAAAAGTACGGATTGCGGGGAATGAGGATGGAGGCAGAAGGGTTCAACTGCACGGTGAGTGACGTGTAGTTCTTCAACAGGATTGTCCCAAATTCGCCATTGAAGTAAGTACATATCCAGACGACATTGATAAATATATCATGTCATGTTGCTCGTCATTTACTTTGGCATGATAGTGTATGCAGGGAAATCGATAGTATTCATATCTTTACTCATTGCCCAGATAGGTAAAGAATAAATGCCTTCGATTTCCCTGAGAAATGTGACGAAGTGAGGACTCACGGCACTGAAATATCTTTTGAAATCTAGAAGGACACTGACGAACTAAGGAAAAGAGACAATTAAATCTAGAAAGAAACAGATAATCTAATGAAAGAAGATCTTGAAAACTAGAAGACAGGAGAGAACAGCGAAGAGGAGCCTCTAATGCCAGAGGTAAGACACCTAAAAATAGAGAGCCTCTAATGCTAGAAGTAAGGCACCTCAAAATATAGATCGAAGACCCTCTAATGCTAAAAGTATGGAACCTAGAAATATATGTCAAAGAACTTCTAATGCTAGAAGTGTGGGAGCTAAAGAGAGAGGTCAAAGAACTTCTAATGTTAGAGGTGTGAGAGCTATAAAGAGAGGTCAAAGAACTTCTAATGCTTGAGGTAAGGGAGCTGAAAAGAGGTCAAAGAAGTTCTAATGCTAGAGGTGTGAGAGCTAAAAAGAAGTCAAAGATCTTCTAATGCTAGAGGTGTGGGAGCTAAAAAGAGGTCAAAGAACTTCTAATGCTAGAGGTGTGGGAGCTAAAAAGAGGTCAAAGAACTTCTAATGCTCGAGGTGTGGGAGCTAAAAAGAAGTCAAAGAACTTCTAATGCTAGAGGTGTGGGAGCTAAAAAGAAGTCAAAGAACTTCTAATGCTAGAGGTGTGGGAGCTAAAAAGAGGTCAAAGAACTTCTAATGCTAGAGGTGTGGGAGCTAAAAAGAGGTCAAAGAACTTCTAATGCTAGAGGTGTGGGAGCTAAAAAGAGGTCAAAGAACTTCTGATGCTAGAGGTGTGGGAGCTAAAAAGAGGTAAAAGAACTTCTAATGCTAGAGGTGTGGGAGCTAAAAAGAAGTCAAAGAACTTCTAATGCTAGAGGTGTGGGAGCTAAAAAGAGGTCAAAGAACTTCTAAAGCTGGAGGTGTGGGAGCTAAAAAGAGGTCAAAGAACCTCTAATGCTAGAGGTGTGGGAGCTAAAAAGAGGTCAAAGAACTTCTAATGCAAGGGGTATGGGAGCTAAAAAGAGGTCAAAGAACTTCTAATGCAAGGGGTGTAGGAGCTAAAAAGAGGTCAAAGATCTTCTAATGCAAGGGGTGTGGGAGCTAAAAAGAGGTCAAAGAACTTCTAATGCAAGGGGTGTAGCAGCTAAAAAGGGGGCAAAGAACTTCTAATGCAAGGGGTGTGGGAGCTAAAAAGAGGTCAAAGATCTTCCAATGCAAGGGGTGTGGGAGCTAAAAAGAAGTAAAAAAACTTCTAATGCAAGGGGTGTGGGAGCTAAAAAGAGGTCAAAGAACTTTCAATGCAAGGGATGGGGGAGCTAAAAAGAGGTCAAAGAACTTCTAATGCAAGGGGTGTGGGAGCTAAAAAGAGGTCAAAGAACTTCTAATGCAAGGGGGTGTGGGAGCTAAAAAGAGGTCAAAGAACTTCTAATGCAAGGGGTGTGGGAGCTAAAAAGAGGTCAAAGAACTTCTAATGCAAGGGGTGTGGGAGCTAAAAAGAAGTCAAAGAACATCTAATGCAAGGGGTGTTGGAGCTAAAAAGAAGTCAAAGAACTTCTAATGCAAGGGGTGTGGGAGCTAAAAAGAGGTCAAAGAACTTCTAATGCAAGGGGTGTGGGAGCTAAAAAGAGGTCAAAGAACTTCTAATGCAAGGGGTGTGGGAGCTAAAAAGAGGTCAAAGAACTTCTAATGCAAGGGGTGTGGGAGCTAAAAAGAGGTCAAAGAACTTCTAATGCAAGGGGTGTGGGAGCTAAAAAAGAGGTTAAAGAACTTCTAATGCAAGAGGTGTGGGAGCTAAAAAGAGGTCAAAGATCTTCCAATGCAAGGGGTGTGGGAGCTAAAAAGAGGTCAAAGAACTTCTAATGCAAGGGGTGTGGGAGCTAAAAAAGAGGTTTAAAGAACTTCTAATGCAAGGGGTGTGGGAGCTAAAAGAGGTCAAAGAACTTCTAATGCAAGGGGTGTGGGAGCTAAAAAGAGGTCAAAGAACTTCTAATGCAAGGGGTGGGGAAGCTAAAAAGAGGTCAAAGAACTTCTAATTCAAGGGGTGGGGAAGCTAAAAAGAGGTCAAAGAACTTATAATGCAAGGGGTTTGGGAGCTAAAAAGAGGTCAAAGATCTTCCAATGCAAGGGGTGTGGGAGCTAAAAAGAAGTGAAAAAACTTCTAATGCAAGGGGTGTGGGAGCTAAAAAGAGGTCAAAGAACTTTCAATGCAAGGGATGGGGGAGCTAAAAAGAGGTCAAAGAACTTCTAATGCAAGGGGTGTGGGAGCTAAAAAGAGGTCAAAGAACTTCTAATGCAAGGGGGTGTGGGAGCTAAAAAGAGGTCAAAGAACTTCTAATGCAAGGGGTGTGGGAGCTAAAAAGAGGTCAAAGAACTTCTAATGCAAGGGGTGTGGGAGCTAAAAAGAGGTCAAAGAACTTCTAATGCAAGGGGTGTGGGAGCTAAAAAGAGGTCAAAGAACTTCTAATGCAAGGGGTGTGGGAGCTAAAAAGAGGTCAAAGAACTTCTAATGCAAGGGGTGTGGGAGCTAAAAAAGAGTTTAAAGAACTTCTAATGCAAGGGGTGTGGGAGCTAAAAAGAGGTCAAAGATCTTCCAATGCAAGGGGTGTGGGAGCTAAAAAGAGGTCAAAGAACTTCTAATGCAAGGGGTGTGGGAGCTAAAAAAGAGGTTTAAAGAACTTCTAATGCAAGGGGTGTGGGAGCTAAAAGAGGTCAAAGAACTTCTAATGCAAGGGGTGTGGGAGCTAAAAAGAGGTCAAAGAACTTCTAATGCAAGGGGTGGGGAAGCTAAAAAGAGGTCAAAGAACTTCTAATTCAAGGGGTGGGGAAGCTAAAAAGAGGTCAAAGAACTTATAATGCAAGGGGTTTGGGAGCTAAAAAGAGGCCAAAGAACTTTTAATGCAAAGGGGGGGGGGAGCTAAAAAGAGGTCAAAGAACTTTTAATGCAAAGGGTGGGGAAGCTAAAAAGAGGTCAAAGAACTTCTAATGCAAGGGGTGTGGGAGCTAAAAAGAGGTCAAAGAATTTCTAATGCAAGGGGTGTGGGAGCTAAAAAGAGGTCAAAGAACTTCTAATGCAAGGGGTGGGGGATAGATGTTGCCAGCGAGGCTTTGGGGAAGGCGCGGTGGCGTCTGTGTTCTTTCTGATGCGTAAACTTAATTAAATACAAGTAAAAACAGGGCATTAAATACGTATCATAAATAATACTCTTTCTTATCTTGACAGCCCAAATTAAATCTTACAAGTTCCAACATGTAACTAAGCGCTCCCAAAACACGAGTCAACCTTTTACTTCTGCTTGAAGGATATCCTCGCAAGTAAAAGGTAATCATTATGAATATGGAAAGAAAGATTTGCTTATACTTCTACCTTTTGCTTCAGAGAATTACCTTGTACTTCTACCTTATGCTTACAAGGATATCCTTCATTTTTATGAATACCTCCCATTGTCTCCATTTATTTTCAACCAAGTAAAAAGGTTTGTTTTACATTATTTATTTACAAAATGATAGAAACGGTGTGGGGGCTACAAGCTTGGCGCTAGCCAGTATTTTGGAAAAAATGGGGTAATGACCAAAAGTAATTGGGAACCCCTGGGGTAGATGATATATAAGTATTAGGGTTACTGTAGCCTGATTGGTAACGTCTTCTCTGCCTGGTGTTTGTCAGTCGGGGGTTCGAGTCCCACTCAGACTCGTTAGTGCCATTAGTGTCTGCAACCTTACCATCCGTGTGAGCTAAGGTTGGGGGGTTTGGGGAGCCTATAGGTCTAACTGCTGAGTCACCAGCAGCCACTGCCTGGCCCTCCCTGGTCCTAGCTTGGGTGGAGAGGAGGCTTGGTGCTGATTATATAATATACGGTCAGTCTCTAGGACATTGTCCTGATTGCTAGGGCATTGTCCCTGTCCCTTGGCTCTGCTATTAAAGAGCGAACTTTAAACCTTTTAAAACCTTTAAACGGGATTGGGCGCCAAAAGGTGCAGGTGGCCAATGTTGTTTATTAAATCCCCAGGTTCAGAGGGAAATTGAAAATCCCTCCAAACTATAACCATTTTAGACATTAATCAAACAATTACTAATGCATAAAAAATACCTCAAAATTTTGATGTCACCAAAAGCCCACAAATAAAACCACACCCAGAGTAAGCAAGCAAGCAAGCAAGAAAAAAAAAGAAACAACAACAACAACAATATCCATGCAGTGTCTATATCAGATAAAAACAATAATAAACGTATAGGCAACGTCGAC
>NC_090756.1:25061608-25076608 GCF_036898095.1 Palaemon carinicauda
CACGTATAAAAGAATTTTGAAAATCATCATAGAAAAAACCTGGGGTTTGCTGACTACCCACATTATCAAGGCAAACTTGCTATAGGGATAAAAGAAGCAAGAGGCATTGAAACACACGCATGCACACAAACAATGAAAAGAGAGTTCATATATTTCATATACTCCCTTTTAATCCAATGTCGTTTTGAAAAGAAATATTTTAAAAAGTTTTAGAATTAGGAAATAGATACAAATGCCAATCTATCATGTTCAACTTAGTCACCTTTAGTCATTTATTGACCTGCAGATCTTTGGCCGTCGTAAATAAAGGTTTCAGATTTAAAGGTCACTCGTGAATGGCAGAGGCAAGGGAAAGGGACATTGCCTTGGATACTGATCATATATACATATGGTCAACGCTAAAGCCCCTCTTCATCCAAGCTGGGACGAGGAAAGGCCAGGAGATGGCTGCTGATGATTAAGCAGGTAGACTTATAGGGTCTCCCAAAAGCCCCCCCTCCTTAGCTCACAAGGATGGTGATGTTGCAGACACTAAAGAAACTAACGAGTTTGAGGGACTCTAACCCCAGTCTGGCGATAGTTTTGTGCATTCGACAACAGAATCAAACCTATCGTACTATATCCTGCGCACCGCAGAAAAAAAAAATAGTCCATATGTTAGCATTAAGAGCGAGTTCTCGTAAGACATCATTTTAAAAATCATTACTCAACCGTAACTATTGTTTCAAGCACCATGATACATATAGACTCTTTAGTTGTAAAGAGAGAGAGAGAGAGAGAGAGAGAGAGAGAGAGAGAGAGAGAGAGAGAGAGAGAGAGAGAGAGAGAGAGAGAGAGAATTTTTGACGCACAAGAAAATAGGTTTATAGTTTTGATTCTTTTGTTTGCATTGCCCACAAATAAAAACTACAAAAGTTACCTCATGAAAAAAAGAAATGCGAAAAATATAATATTTTGGAACTCGACAACCATAGTCCATTTACTCGGTAAACGTCAAAGCTTGATTTTTTTTGAGAAATCAGATACGAGCCATTTATTTTAATTGTTATTGAATACGGAAGGCGATATCACATGGAATACAAATTTCACTTTAATAGATTCATAAGTTCGTTATATACATTCACAAACGCGCACGCACACACACACACACACACATATATATATACATATATATATATATATATATATATATATATATATATATATATATATATATATATATATATATATATATATATATAGATATATATACATGCATATATATATATATATATATATATATATATATATATATATATATATATATATATATATATATATACATACATTTCTGAGTGGCGATACCTCAACGTGGTTAAAGGATTGGCGTATTGCCATGATCAGCGAAGCTTTACAAGGCAGGACCACCAATACTAGGTCGGTTTGCTGTGACCGATCAAATGATAATCTCCCACCATCATCAATCCGCACTGGCCAGCGCAGTGATGAAAACTGGCCAATAGCAAGACATGAATTGATGTCTGAGGCCTTTGTCCGGCAGCGGACTAGAAACAGTTACATTTGTTGTTGTTGTTGTGTGGGTGTATGTATATATATATATATATATATATATATATATATATATATATATATATATATATATATATATATATATATATATAAGATAGATCATTCTTTTTGCTACTTCCTATACATGTATTTATAGGAAGTAGCAAAAACAGATTATATAATATATATAGAAACAGTACTTATCTACCATTATGAAGGATGGTTGCGCCATGGGTTTACGAGATCTGGTGCTTCAATTGCTGATTATTGGAACTGTGTTTGATCCCAAACTATTGCCTATAATTCCTCTCAGTTGAAAATGTGTTAAGAAAAACAGTCGGGGTAGCTGCGGGTTAATTCTTAACGATTCTTCGAGTAAACAGAGGGATGAACTCTTGTAGTGTTATCACTTGACGTTGTTTCTTATTTTAGAATGATTTATTGTTAATTTGTTCTCTTCATTTATTTATTTCCTTATTTCCTTTCCTCACTGGGCTATTTTTCCCTGTTGGAGCCCCTGGGCTTATAGCATCTTGCTTTTCCAACTAGGGTTGTAGCTTGGATAGTAATAATAATAATACTAATAATATATATATATATATATATGTAGTGTATAAATTTATAAACCCATGACCCAAGGGGTCATTGGAGAGTTGGGAGTGTGACAACAGCCATAACAGGATGTGAAACTAGACCATGCTAAAGCAATGCTTGGAAAGCATTGCATGAGTAAACGTTTATGTATGTCTTGTAAACATGTCACAACGCCTCCCGTGGGAAGCAGTTGACCTATTGAGCCCTACCGGAATCACCTGACTTCCGGCCATAAGGCTACATGATCATTTCACTTTATATTTATGTAAAACGTTGAGATAGCTAGTGCTACATTATCCACGCGAGCTTATTGTATACCAGTTCTATTCATCTTGTCATACTGAATGGTTATCTGACCAAACCATCCATAATCCAGTGATGGAGCTATCAATAAATTGTTTAAAGTTAACCTAAACTTTGGACTTATTAAAAAGAAGAAACCTACAAGTCTAATACTCCATATCACATTGAAGAGACATGAGGATGGAACCACAATGTGTACGTACAACATTCGTACACTAATATATATATCAGGTTATATATCAATATAGTGCGATCAGTGTTACTGTATAGACATGAGTCATAGTATGACAATGAAACAAACTCCAACAGATTTAGTAAATTTGAGAACAAAGCCCTCAGAAGAATATTGGGAGTTAAATAACATGATCGGATTAGAAATGAAACTATAAAAGAGATTACTCGAGTGCCATATGGATGAGATCATGGTGAGGGCTAGAGAGAGATGGTTTGGGCATGCTCTTCGCACTCCCCAAGGGAGATAAGTTCACGAAACATTTACCTGGGGTCCACAGGGTATTAGAAGAGTTGGAAGACCCAGGCCTACATGGCTGAGGACTATAAAGCGTAAAGTCGGAGATGATAAATGGAGAAGTATATTAAAAGCTCAAGATAGAGGCGACTAGTGAAATCTAATGGAGGCCCTTTGCATCGATAGGCATAGTAGAAATATCTATCTATCTATATATATATATATATATATATATATATATATATATATATATATATATATATAGAGAGAGAGAGAGAGAGAGAGAGAGAGAGAGAGAGAGAGAGAGAGAGAGAGAGAGATTTACGCACATATTCATTACGACAAACAACAAAGAAGAGACAGAAGAATTGGCTGACAAACTTAGAAATTCTATATTCAATTTCAAAACCGAATACAGTCAAAAGGCATCCTGCTTTTCCTCGATGTCCAAGTCAAGCAAAGGCTTACACTTGAAAGCTTAAAGAAGCCGAGAAAATACGAGGATTTCTGTAGGAAAAGCATTAACTCCACTAAGACAATCGCCTTTAATGAAAATTGCATTAGAGGGATCCATATCTCTTTGAAATTTGCCGTTGTGTCGGTTTGTTATGATGAAGATCGTTCTAAGATATTCAAATTAATACAATATTAAAATCAATGAAGACTTCAGACAGCTATTAAGCTGTGTCCTAAATACAAAAATAAACACATAATTATACAAACACAAACACACACATATATATACATATATATATATATATATATACAGTATATATATATATATATATATATATATATATATATATATATATATATATATATATGTATGTATATATATATATATACATACTGTATATATATATATATATATATATATATATATATATATATATATATATATATATATATATATATATATATATATATCAGTGTGGGTGTGTGTGTATTTGTGTGTGTGTATATACATAACGACATTTACAAAGCTCTATTTGTCTAAAGCTGAATATATAATCATGACTTTGGAAGCTCTCGAACACTGGCATCTGCATCAGTATTTTTTCCTTAATCGTATAGCGAGGCGGCTAACTCTTTTAAAAAGAATGAAAAGAATAAGAGACTTGAAAAAAAGAATGGTGCTCTTACTTATAAATCAAAAGTCCAGTATGACGACGCTTGTTAGTGAACATACTTTGCTGACAAGGCTATTTTTCATTCAATGTCGGCCATACGTATGGCGCCAGTGTAATCTGGAATGAAAAATTATAATTTTTTAATTTTCCTTAAAGATTAATGATGAGAGAGAGAGAGAGAGAGAGAGAGAGAGAGAGAGAGAGAGAGAGAGAGAGAGAGAGAGAGAGAGAATGTTATAGTAGTAAACTAGTGTACGAGACCTGTCAAACATTTTAGCTAAATATTTAGAAAGACAGGCACACCTCTCGGAGTAATCCCTTTCACCAGGGTACGACTACACCCTCTCCCGTTTACCCAGGCGATTGGGGAGAGACCGAGTAATTGTACGTCTGGTAATGACTCTGAGTGTGACTGGAAATATATATATATATATATATATATATATATATATGTATATATATATATATATATATATATATATATATATATATATATATATATATATATATATATATATATATTTGCACACACACACACTCACACATATATATATACATATATACACGCATGTACATATATATATATATATATATATATATATATATATATATATATATATATATATATATATATATATATATATATATATACACGCATATGTGTACATACATACATATATATATTATATAGGAGAGACAAAAGCTATGGTTTTTAGACGCAAAATCTGGTGGTTCCTAGAAAGTCTAAGCACCAAAATTAGACTAAGTAAAACAGTACTGCATTATACAGTTATTATTAACAGGCTACTAATAATGTTTACCCATCTACATGCGATATCTAACTCCCTTTTTTTTAATTTGCCTTCCTCCAGAATATTTTTTTCTTTTTGGCCTTGCAAAATAAAATCGTTTTTGCCTAATTAAAAAAATAATGAAAGGAAATTTGTCTTTAAACTCGAGGAGTAAAAAAAAAGGCAAGCCTTTAAATTTGAGAAATGTTATTGGCGAGAGAGAGAGAGAGAGAGAGAGAGAGAGAGAGAGAGAGAGAGAGAGAGAGAGAGAGAGAGAGAGAGAGAGAGAGAGAGAGCAGCATCTGCTGATATTAAAAAAAAGCGGTGGGTCGTAACCTCTGTCCTAGAATCAGAATTTTCTAACCTTATGGTGCCATGGAAATTTGATGTAAAGACATCAAAGTAAATTGGACGGTTTGCATAGTTATTACCCATATTTTGTTATTCATTCTTACAGAGTATTAGCCATACTCCCTTGCTTGTCCTGCAATCTTACTTCCTTTAAAAGGGTAATGCCATAGCCATGGTCTTCCACTATCTTGGGTTAGTTCTCTTGCTTGAGGGTACACTCGGGCACACTATTCTGTCTTATATCTCTTCCTCTCGTTTTGTTAAATTTTTATAGTTTATATAAGAAATATTTATTTTGGTGTTGTTGCCGTTCTTAAAATATTTTATATTTTCTTGTTTCCTTTCCTCACTGGGCTATTTTCCCTGTTGGGGCCCCTGGGCTTATAGCATCCTGCTTTTCCAACTATGGTTGTAGCTTAGCAAGTAATAATAATAATAATAATAATAATTAATAATAATAATAATAATAAAACTAATAATAATAATAATAATAATAATAATAAGAAGAAGAAGAAGAAGAAGAAGAAGAAGAAAAAGAAGAAGAAGAAGAAGGGCAGGTTTATATCTTCCCACGTGCGTAAGCATATAAGAAAGACATATAATAAGAATGACAGGCAATAGATGGACATCAGGTTGTTTTTCTTTTTCTTTTTATAGCTTGATACGTGTATATATATATATATATATATATATATATATATATATATATATATATATATATATATACATATATATATATATATATATATATATATATATATATATATATATAATCTTACATATCTATCTATCTATCTATCTATCTATATATATATATATATATATATATATATATATATATATATATATATATATATATATATATATATATATATATATATATATATCACATGGAGTTGTTTCTTTTTTCCCCAATCATCCCTATTCACTAAATTGCTCGACAGACATCTACATTATTATACCATTGAGTCATTTTTCTCTGAACTAATTCATTGGTTGTAGTAGGGCGGAGGTTCCTAAAAGCCTTAGTCTTTCGAATTAATATTATTATCATTATCAATTGCTAAGCTACAACCCTAGTTGGGAAAGCAGGATGCTATAAGCCCAGGGGCCCCAACAGGGAAAATAGCCCAGTGAGGAAAGGAAACAAGGTAAAATAAAATATTTTAAAAACAGTAACAACATTAAATAAATATTTCCTATATAAACTATATATACTTTAACAAAACAAGGGGAAGAGAAATTAGATAGGATAGTGTGCCTGAGTGTACCCTCAAGGAACTTTGTACATTTATTTCAATTTAAGGAATCACTGAGAATAAGGACAGAGGAAGTAATGAGACAAATAAAAATGTTGACCAAAAAAAGGAAGAAGGAACTTGACAAAATGTAAGTGATTTGCATAAAATAATATACAAATACACTTGTCTGTCATCAAATGACTTTTAAGTTTTGATTCATCGTCTTCATTCGATACAGCAACGTAATCATTATTTGTCCTTTGGTTCTAATTCTGTGCACTTCATTTTTCTTTTCAATTCCGTGGTATAATTTCATTATAAAAGAATGTCTCTTTAAAATTATATATTTCCCTTATATCTAAGCCTTTCGGTATACGATGGAGTGTTATTAAAAAAACGAAAGTAGTTTAAGTTTAACCAACCGAATATCTTTCCATTCTTCTTTGTCTGCACCTTTTCCCACATTATGTGGGGTCGATGTTTCTGGCCAGCGTTCTCCATCTACCTCTGTCCCACACTTCATCATATATATGCCCTAGCATTAATTCTAATCTCACAATGTCAACTGACCATATCGGTTTTGCCTAATTTTTCATGGCCGGATGCCTTTCCTGTCGCCAATCCTTCCCATTTACCTGGGCTTTGGACCGGTGTAAAGGATTCAAGTTACCCCCAGTTTCAAATTACCCCCCGGTAACTTAAAACCGGTTTCAGATTACCGAGGGGGGGGGTTAGTTTGAAACCGGTTTCAAGTTACCCCCTCTGTTTTCAAGTTACCCCCTCATCAGAATGATAAATAATTCACGTGACATCGCAAATATGTACCATGCATTTATTGTTGGCTTCGCAGCAGTAGGAAAAGTAGTTTAATCTGGTATTTAAGACCAAGTATTGTGTATAAGTGAATTATATGACACGTTAAAAGTCACAGACTGTAATTCAAGGTTTTGTGATAAAGGCGAGGTAAAATTTAATTTTATTTCTGTTCGTGTGATTGTCGATATTTTCGTATTTAAGACCTAAAGTGTCATATAATTCCCTAATACACAATATTTGAAGTTACAGACTTTCATTTAAGGTTTAGTGATCACGGCGAGGTAAAACTTTATTCTATTTCAGTGTGCGCGTGATTGTCGAGATTTTATGTTTTTTTATTTTTTTCTATCTTCTATAGATTTCATTCATGTGCTTTAGGTGCATGAGCTTTGGGCGGCAATATGCCTGGAGAAATTGATACAAAAATCACTCAGAATATATGGTGTTGATTATTTTATTAATACAAATATATATATATATATATATATATATATATATATATATATATATATATATATATATATATATATATATATATATATATATATATATATATATATATATATATATATATATATATACACGTCTTTTGAACAGGATAATAGTTAACAAAATTAATGAGTAGTTGGAGTTCGTTGACATTCTTGGGAATCAGGGCTTACTTGGGTCCTGTCCACGGACGGTTTCTGCAAGAGAACGTGCAGTCTGTTTATCGGTCTTGGTGCGCTTCTTGGGTGGAGCAGCTGGGTCGTCGGTCTGGCGCTTTGATATCATCTGCGGTTCATTGTACCTCAACCAAATTGGTACCGTTGACCTTTTTCTTCAGTTCGACGTTGTTGTTTGATAGCTTATATGTGTTCTTTCCACACACACCTGAGACGACGTATGGCCCAGTGCACCGTTCCTGGAAACGGCCACCTTTCCTGTCAACTCTAATAAGATTTTTCAAGAGGACTTTGTCCCCTACATTGTACGATGTGTGTTCGCACCGTTTGTCCTACTGCATTTTCTGCGTCTGTTGTGCGGTGTTGATGTTTGCTGTAACCTTTGACAACATCCTGTCTCGAATCGATGTCATGGCATCAACGGTCGCAGCAATCGTAGCTGCTTGGCAGTCGTCCGGATTCTTCTCGATGACCTCGTCGTCACGGGGCTGACAGTGTTGTAGCTAAACTGGAAGGACGGCCTGTCGATTGTAGACTAACTTGAAGGGAGTAAGCTTTGTCGAGGCGTGTATTGACGTGCGATATGCGAAGAGTACTGCATGAATACAGTCTACCCAGTTCTCACGGTTCTCAAGGCATTTGACGAGAGAATCCTTGATGGTCCGGTTATGGCGTTCGACGAGGCCGTTGGCTTGATGATGGTAGGCGTTAGTAACGTGCTGCTTCGTGCCTGTCATGTCATGTAGCGCAGATGATACCTGATTTACGAATTCATGTCCTTGATCGTTGATCTGGATGTTGACACACCCATGACGGCAGATGATTTCTTCGAGCAAGAATTTTGCAACGCTCTCGGCTGTGTGGTCTTTAAGAGCACGTGCCTCTGGCCATTTTGAGAAATAGTCCATGGCGACAACAACACAGCAGTATCCGTCTTCTGTCTTGGGCATGTTAGTGATGTCGACGCCGATTTGCACCATTACCTCACTCGGGACAGGCACAGGATTCAGTTCAGCAACTTCCGTTTCCTGAAGGGGGTTTACTTTCTGGCATCTGTCACATGCGGTGACAAAATCACGGACATCGGCGCTCACGTTTTTCCAATAAAAACGTTCCAGGATCTTTGCTCTGGTCTTGTGTATGCCGACGTGACCGCTCATACAACACGCCGTGTCGCTGTTGCCAGCACCTTGGTGAACACTGGCGATGATTCTGCGCTGTTCATCTCGGTCTCGGATGACGAGGAGTTCTACATCACCAGCGACAGACGTAGATGATGATCTCACAGTTCTATGGTGGTAGTACAGCTGACCACAATTAGATGAGTATTTTTTTGCTAGTCTTCGAATATTGGCTTTTTCGTTTTTCGAAGCCCCGTGTGGGTAATTAGAATTAACTACGTATTCAAAGATGATGTCGAGGTTGTCGGATTTCCGTTCAGCAGCCATACTGAGGACCTTTGGACAAATGAAACTGTGATTTGGTTAAGTTGTAACACAGAAACATCCAACCATAACATAATAAATTTTTTAATCAAACATTTACAAGATTTATTTACATATCAGAATTACGAAGAAAATAAATACATATATACTTTTCGTTATTTAGTAGAAAATAGAATATACTACATATCTATATACATAATATATATATTTTAAATAAAAATAAATCATCAAACAAATAAAAAAACAGCTTGGGATAGTCTCGACTTGAACGAATATTTTTGACAAAACTTCTTTACTTGAACATATTATGACAAAAAAAAATTCTTTCAAAAGATGTTCTTTTTAATTTCTTAGTATTCGCTTTATGCTGGTATCTTTTTTTATCAATAATTTTTTTTTTATCTAAATCGCAGATTCTGAAGAAAATACTGATTTTAGCAAAGATTTCTAAATAACTTAAGCATATGAGGTGAATCTGCAAAAACAAATATTTCTCTAATTGCTGTTGAGTATTCTAAGTGAAATTCTATTCGAGTTGATCGGGTTTATACAAAAATTATTCCATATTCTCATATTAGAAGGTCCTAGGCCACAAACAATAGCATCAATGAATTAATTGATGGCACAGCTGAGCTCTTTAAGCATTTTGGGGATCACCTGAAGATAAGCGACCCCAAATAGTTCACCTGAAGAAGAGAGACCCTGATTTTCTTCACCTGAATATAAGCGACCCCAGCTTATTGACGCCTCCAGGTTATCTATTTTGGCTTATAATACTATAGAAAAAAGGGAAAAAATATATATTCATTAAAACTACTTTACTTAATATATGTTAAAAAGAACATTTTTTTTTACAAACAATCCATATTCAATTAAAAGCGCATTATCTTGCAATTTCAGTACAAAAAAAAAAAAAAAATCGAACCTACCATTAACATGCCTTTCAAACCACATATATTGCTGTAAATATGAATTTTAAAAATATCTCTTGCATCCACGCATTGTCTTAATCCTTAATTTAAGCTTGTTCCAATAACTTTCGATGGCCTGTTTCTATATCAATAAAGTTACGGGAGTGATTTACGGTCTGTTGCTGAAATCTTAGATGTGATTGAATTTTTGAATAAGCTTTCCACTCATCATTTTTTTCTACGATTGGATGTAGAGTTGCAGCAACACGTGTTTCAACGATCACCATATATTCAACACTTAATGCTAGAGTCGACCATTCCAAATACTCATTTTGGTCGATTTGGTGCACTTTCTCTGTGATATTTGTTTTTGCGTGCAAAGCAAGACTCGTCAATTTGCGCAATTAGGCCATTACCACCAAGTTTATCAGGGTTTGCCTCAAAATACTTCATGCAGATTTCTCTAAAAAATGTATACATAAATATCAATCATATATTTTTTTTAAATGTTTAGAATATTATCCTGAATCCACTTATGCAGTGGAAATTTAGATTTAGCAAAGAACGAGTCCTTACAAATAGAAACTTTGCTTTTAAATTTAGTATGCTCTTTAAATTGGAATTTTTACATATAATTATCTTGTATAGAAGACAGTTTAGTCTCTTAGCCATTAAAGATAAATAAGATTTTTTTTTTAAATACCCTCAATTTAAAAAAAAAAAAAATCTATTTTCTACCTTATATATGTTTGTTAGCACTTTTATTGGTTAGTCTCACTCATGTCGTTAAACTAATAATAATTAATTTCTAAAATGGTTAGTTAGCTTGTTAGTCCCATTCTTAAATTTAAATTCCTCACCTGAAGAAAAAAGACCCCATTTTTTTCCACCTGAAGATAATCGACCCCAGCAAGTGTTGGGGTCCCCAATCTTCAGGTGACCCCATTTTGGAGGAACTCCACGTATCTGGGACTTTACATCATCTTCAAAATGTTGGAAATGAAGAGAACAAACTCGGGCATGTTTTACGTTACTTTTGTCGAGGCGTCTGCAGCGAATTACCCAGCTGAGAGGTTCCATTAAATAAACACAAAAATTTCACTAAATATGAAATCGGGAAGAACTACACACGCACTATAATTACCTGTTAATGGCGATAATGTTGAACGACTGTAGGGACTCAGGAGTCAGGACGGGTAGGCCTATACTGTTTTGCTTGATTGCCGTGAGCACACTGCAGCAGAGTCAAGTTCAGTCAAGTTGGGTCAACTGGAGCTATACTGTCGAGTACCTACTATATATATGTCTCCCGAGAGAACTAAGGCCGATAAAATCTTGATTGTTAAGGAAAATTTGACCTTGTCGATCTGAGTAAGCTTTAAGTTAATCCTCTGTCATTTATAAACATCTGGTGTTGAGAGGACCCTTCATTGGTAAAGGATACTAAGCCAGGAACGCTAATCCAGGTGTTTGTGACTTATCGCATTTATATCTTTCAAGGACATACTTCTTGAAAAACATTTAAGAACACATACCATCATTTAGCATCACACACAAATATGAGGATAATGTACGGTATATCTTTTTCTATAATGTATGGTATATCCTTTTCTATATTATACGGTATATCTTTTTCTATAATTAGTTAAGCACCGTATATTACCTGGCATGCTCTTCCAAATGAACAGTTATAATACCAACAATAGATTTTTGCTTCCAAAAAAACACAGTAGAAATCATGACGAACATTCAGTTTTGCACACAAATATCAAGCGAATGAATGTACGGTATGTGTATTTCTATAATAAATAAGGCAATACATTAACTGGCCTTATCTTTCAATTAAACACAAACTATGACGCATCTAACTTTATACAAAACAATTATTAAGTAAAAAAAGATAGATATTACCCGTAAAAATATTTTAAATCAAAACCATCACAATGAACCCTGTTTTAGCATTACATGGAAAAAAATATTTACTAAAATAAGTATTACGAAAAAAAAAACAAAATGGGAACATGATAATGAAATTGTTAAATTTGGAATTGACCAAACAATCAAACGTGTCACAGATGCAGGCAACTTATAAAAAACGACTTTGCTTCAGATTTGCAAGGTAAATTGGGTCAAGGGTATTAAGCATACTGATAACATTATACAGGAAGACATGAAAATGGTCTGAATGAACTAATTTATTGAATCTTTTGTGATAGCACTAACTTCATCTGACGAAGTCACCATAACCACGTTTGCTAATATAACCTTTGTTGTAAACAAATTAATTTTGTCGATTAATTAAATAAATTCTAAAACAATACAATCACCTACGTAAATATACCATATTAAACATAGTTAATTAAATCCTTTGTAAAGAATCCTGTCTTTTAATAATCAATCAGAATTGAGAAATGAATTCATTTGATATCAAAATTAAGATTATTTCTGTTAGTATGATAATCGTTTTATAACAATTTTGCTATTTGTTATATTTAAGAGTTTCAACTTGTCACCACGTGGTTGCAAACAAAAAGAACGAAGGAAACAATTTAGGGGGAGTATCAAATGAAAGGATTATATTCTTAGACCGTTCAAATCCGGGTTAATGACTTATTAGTTGACCCTTTTCTCCTATTCTTGGCTCGCCCATAGATTAAAGCGGTCAAGCCAGGTGTGCTTTGAAAATGACCCAAGAGAACTAACTGTCAATGCCGCTATTGGGCTCCGAGTTTGCTCTTAAAATGGTTTAACCATACCCATAGTTGCAATTTAACAATAGAACTCCTTGTGTCCATATATCTCTTTGTTTATTCATTTATTCTGTCACTGATAATGCATAGTAACTTCGTAGTATTTGGATGCTATGCACGTAAAAAATAAAAGCTCAAATATAAATTACCAACATGCATGTCGTCGTGCAGACAGAATTAACGTTGTGTAAGCTACTGTTAGCTCGATTCATTTTAAACCAGAGGACATTAAAGATGGTATGAAGTCTCGATTACTAGGTATTGCTGTTTTGTCATTTGATAAAATGAGTAATAAGAAAGAATGGAGCTATGACAAAGGGGCAGAAGTGTTATATAAACCGCATGGAAATGTACAGGTGACTATGTGGCGAGGTCTTTTTTTTTCTTTATGATACATTTCAGGTAAAATTCTTAAACATTTTATGACACAGTTTTTCAATAATTTTCCATTTCGAGATCAACAACAGAGAAAAAAAATCCATACACGAATCCATCACTTACTATT
Organism: Palaemon carinicauda; assembly: GCF_036898095.1. NCBI lineage: Eukaryota > Metazoa > Arthropoda > Malacostraca > Decapoda > Palaemonidae > Palaemon > Palaemon carinicauda. The sequence continues at coordinate 25,075,128 of NC_090756.1, forward strand.
CTGGAAGAATAGGATTTGATTTAGCCCATGATAACACACAGCTGCCTGCCTTAAAGCTAAAATCAGTAACAACAGTTGTGAGATTAACACAAGCTGTGTTCAATGTCATCTATAGAGGGCTATAAAGTGTAGCGACTTTTCCGTAGTCCAGGTGTTTTTGTATACAAACAACCAATGTAAGTACAGTAGAAGCAAACAGCATGTACTGTATCATGTTTTATTAAAACTGTTATAATTGCTTACAATCTTGCTTTATTAAAAGTGTCAATTATTTACAGATATCATGGATGATATAGTATTTACAACATACATACAAATACATATACATGTATATATATATAAATAAATATATATATATATATATATATATATATATATATATATATATATATATATATATATATATATATATATATACATACTTATGATCAATATGTTGATTATACCTTATATAATATTTGCTTGCAATATAATTATGTAACATTTCAAATAATGGAAAAAATAACCGTCAAAATCAAATTTCACCTCGTCTTCCTGTCTCGGTCAAATATGCGCCCATGACTGATAATGGAATATCCAACATTTATTAGCTAAGATATAAACATAAGCCGGATAAAGGCTGGATATTAATAAACGATACCTATAGGTGAAACAGTACATGTATATACATATTACCTAATGATTGTGTTGACTCTGATCAAAAGCAATTTATTAATATTCATAAATGATGAGATCCTGCGCAAAAACGAGGGGGGTAATTTGAAACCAGGGGAGTAGCATAAAGCCGGTTTCAAATTACCCCCGGGGGTAGCTTGAAACCGGTATCAAGTTAACCCCCGGTAGTTTGAATCCGGTTTCAAACTACCGGGGGATAAGATTTGGAGGGGGTAATTTGAAACCGGTACAACTGCACCAAGTTGAGGCTAGCTTGTCCCCCTCAGTAGCTGGGTTCGAATATCTTTCAATTAATCTATGAAAATGCTGTATATTTTTTTTAACCAAATACAGGTACATCTCAGATATGTTTTGGATCATGAAGTTTACAAAAATGCTACTTTACAGTGTATTTCACTTGCCTAATACGCTCTCCATCTCTTTCAATATACTTCTAGCTAATGAATCGATTTTTATTTTTATAAGTTGGGTAATAGTTAAGTGAACATCTTTTAAATAGAAGTAAGGTATATTTTGATGACAAGGAGCTAAGAAAATCCTCCATGTGTTTCATTAACTGCTTATTTTTTTTTCTGAATGTCTGTACCTTGCCAAGCTATTACGTTATCAGGAAAGGAGGTAGCTCAATAAGTATTAGGTTATATAATATTGAAACAGAAATGAAGCCAAAGTAACCATTATGAAAATATTAAAAGGAAAAAATCCTATTAAAAACAAAAAATCTTACAAGACAGAGCTGTTATCTTGTGGGCTATACTTTGAAGTCGGAATTGGAAATTTTCTATTTAAAATTCAAATACCTAAAA
>NC_090756.1:25081980-25084480 GCF_036898095.1 Palaemon carinicauda
AAGGTGATGGTTCATTTAGAATTGAATAAAAGGTTGTATTTCAATGAGGAATGTTCGTTCGTCCAGATTAACGGGAATATACATCCGAGCGGGGACTCTTTGACTAAAGGTCTAGCCCCAAGGTGCATACAAAATGTGCTCTCGGTTTTGCAGTTGCTCTGCACCAGAGCGTATCTGCAGATGTCAAATTTTTCTTATAAAAGGTAATCTTTTCTGGACAGTAATCTCTTCCTTACAGCACAACCAAGTCAAACCAAGCCCAGGACTCTGAAGGGAGGCGCAGTTGCTCAGCCCTAAGAGCGAGATTCCCAGGACCAAGAAACCAGGCCCTTCATGGAACCGAATGAAGAGATTTTATGGGTAGCGAAAGTTTTTATAGCAGTAACCGCTGTCGGTAACCTGGTACCCGCAAGTTTCTTGGCCACTGACAACCGTCCGCACATTTCTTCGCAGCAAGCCGTATCTGGAGTGGTAGTATCATAATTGCAGCAATAGGTGTCAGTAAATGACTGTAGAGGTCGTTGGGTGAAGCATTTGCGAGGAGCGGCATATGCGGGGGCGGGGAAGGCTTTGTTGCTGCCCCCAGCACTTCATGGGACAGGCCAAGGTCTATAGAATTTAGGACGGGCATTTGTCTTCCTGCAGTCCTGTCAGATTCGGTCGGTGTTGACTGGTTTATCCTCTTCGTCAGGATTGAAAGGCGTTGATGGAGGTGGTGAAGTGGTTGTCCATAAGGGCGCCATCTTTGGTCTTCAGGTCCTTCATGGCAAGGTATCGACATCGGATGGCAGTGCATACAAGTTCGAGGAGTCGTCGCACCAAAGTGCACGAAGTAGGTTCACTTCCCAAGGAGAGCGTCTGAGGCAAGTTGTAAGCTAGCAATAGTAGTCATTTCCCTGAGGCCGAGCGAAGACTTTTGGTCCCCAACGGTTTTTGAGAGGCCTGGAAAAGCTTGGCTATACGAGGAGCTGGCGATGCTGAGTATTGCTCCAGGAGGTATGTTTTCAGGGTATCCAAGGTCTATATATATCTGGACCGTGAGGGTATCATACTTATCGGGCCGTCCCCAATCAGAGATTTCCGGAAAGGGTCCTTGGGGATTACCACGAGGACATAGTCTGCTTTGCTACTTTATTGAGACACGCCCTTGATGTGAAACTGAATTTCAGTGCGCTGAAACCAGGCCAAAGCTTCCTACTGGTGAAGGGCGGAAATTTCATTGATGGGGCAGGAAGGAGGGCGGCCAGCTGTGAGATTGAATGTAGGCGGCCAGTGATCACTGTTGGACTAATAAGGGTCTTAATGGAAAGACGAGCTTAATATAACTGACTTTATTCAAACGAGATAACAAGCTTATATACAAACGGTTGAGGGGAATAATGGCATAAAACTTTAACAATGTGAAACATGCAATGGCAAACTTAAACATGATTTCTATTATTAGTGTGGAGAGAGAGAGAGAGAGGAGAGAGAGAGAGGAGAGAGAGAGAGAGAGAGAGAGAGAGAGAGAACTCTAGGCTCATCTGTTATTAGTTTTCAAATTGTGACTTGTTCCTTGAAAATAAGATTTTTGCGAATCAAGGAAGTTGTAAAACCAGTTTATGCTAGCCAAATAGCATAGAGAGAGAGAGAGAGAGAGAGAGAGAGAGAGAGAGAGAGAGAGAGAGAGAGAGAGAGAGAGAGAGAGAGAGCTAAACATCCAGTAATATTTGCTTGGATTTATTATGAAATATCATTTAATATAGACAAAATTCTCTCCACTGAATCACTAAAATATTTATAAGCGAGGACCAAATTTATTCAGAAAATCAGATAGCTAAAAGTTTTAGACATGTCGTTTGAAAAAACTTATGTACCTAGATTTTAAAAGTTTTAGGTTCAACAAATAGTTCTAAATGGATTACTGCTGCTGGGGTTGAAAATATCATATATCTGTGGCAAGAGTTTTTAGAAAAAATATGTATTTTTTTATCGGTTATTTGATTATAAAAATTGAAACGAATTCAGATTTTCCGATCCACTACTCTGCAGCATTCTCCTCTCTCTCTCTCTCTCTCTCTCTCTCTCTCTCTTCTCTCTCTCTCTCTCTCTGTGGCGGATAGGCAAGAGGTAGAGCTTAGCAACCAAAATTTCAAATGGTTTGTGAGAACTTAAGAATGCTTGCGGTGGTGAATTTTTAAGTTGTAAAAACATAAAATAAGTGATTTAGTAAAAGGAAGACAACAGGAGGTAATGGTATTACCAGAACTCAGCTGGAAAGCCCTACCCCTACCCAATGTGATTCCAAACACAGCAGTAATCCTCACAATAAACAGCTTTAAACTCATGGTCCCTGGCTGGGATCGAACTGCATCCATTCGAATGCTGGGCAAACGTGTTACCACTGTACTAGCTAGGAGGATAAGATCAACATTTCTTCCAACGTATAAATGTTGATGATTATACAGACAAGATGTTATCTAGTTTACTTGGGAATGTGTATTGAAGGATATTACCAGAG
>NC_090756.1:25086980-25089480 GCF_036898095.1 Palaemon carinicauda
AGAAAACTTAATGCAACAATCTCAATTATGGTTTCTCCCGCGTATAGAGATCTTTAGATGCTAAATAAAGATAATAGTTACCATTTTCGGTCAAAAATTTAGAATATTCAGTTAGGTAAAAGGAAGGGGGAGAGTGCATTAAAGTGTGTAGCGTTGAAAACCTCTCTCTCCTCTCTCTCTCTCTCTCTCTCTCTCTCTCTCTCTCTCTCTCTCTCTCTCTCTCTCTCTCAAGATACTCGAACAGGCATAATGCACTATTGGAAGCAATGTAGCAGACATTCCAAAAGAAGCTTAAAAAATAACCATCTTATTGATTGTCAAAATTTGATCCGGTTTAGGCTTTATCTCACTTCCTCTTTCAATCGTTGACTTCCTTTTAATTGATTGGAAAAAGGCATCTTATCTGCATACTATTTTTTTTTTTTTTTTATTATCATTCAACCAGTATCGGGGTGACATCAAAGGACACAAGACATTACTTAGGGGAAAACATCAGTAATATAAGAAGCGATTTTACATGAAATGTTGGAAAATTTGGTCCTTAGTAACAGCTGGTCGGCCCCTTTTAGGCAATACATCATTGAGATACTACCGCTAGAGAGTTATGGGGGTCTTATGACTGAAAGACAATACTACATTGGATCCTTCTCTCTGGTTACGGTTCATTTTCCCTTTGGCCCACACACACACTGAATAGTTTGGCCTATTCTTTACATAATCTTTTCTGTCATCATACACCTGACAACACAGATTACCAAACAATTCTTCTTCACTCAAGGGGTTACTGCACTGTAATTGTTGAGTGGCCACTTTCTTCTTGGTAAGGGATAGAAGAGACTCTCTAGCTATGGTAAGCAGGCTCTTCTAGGAGAAGGACACTCCAAAATCAAACCCCTGTTCTCTAGTCTTGGGTAGTGCCATAGCCTCTGTACCATGGTCTTCCACTGTCTTAGGTTAGAGTTCTCTTGCTTGAGGGTACACTCGAGCACACTTTCCTATCTTATTTTTTTCTCTTTCTTGTTTTGTTAAAGTTTTGATAGTTTATATAGGAGATATTTATTGTTGTTATTCTTCTTAAAATATTTTATTTTCCTTTTTTCTTTTCCTCACTAAGTTATTTTCCCTGTTAGAGCCCCTGGGCTTATAGCATCCTGCTTTTCCAACTAGGGTTGTAGCTTATCATTTAATAATAATAATAATAATAATAATAATAATAATAATAATAATAATAATAATAATAATAATAATTAGGCCTTAGAAGAGAGCGTCAGTGTTTCCAAGAATCTCAAGATCCTCAATCTAGAAAGTTATAGTAACCTGGCCAATGTAGCTTAGGTTGTGGGATTTGCAATTCCCTTTTGGATAATAAGCAGTGAGGTTTTATAAGTTTAAATGCCCTAAAGAATGACCATATGTTCATATGATCAGCGCCCAAACCCCCTCTCCACCCAAGCTAGGACCAAGGAGTGCCAGGCAATGACTGCTGAAGACTCAGCATGTAGACCTATAGGCTCCCCCAAATGCCCCCATCCTTAGCTTACAAGGATAGTAAGGTTGCAGCGACTAACCAGTTGGAGCGGTTCTCGAACCTCAGTCTGGCGTTCACCAGTCAGGGACGCTACCACATCGGCCACCACAAAGCAAGCACCTCGCTGCTCATCTGCTCTTTGTGCTATGAAGTTTGGAGGGCTGATGTACTTCTTCCCTATTTCATGGCGGAATTGATAAGTGAACATCAGTGAGTTGATGCCGGATATGGTATTGTTATCAAGGATATGAGAGGCAGGCAGTTTTAACGCGTAATTGTGTGTTGAAGCGACCATTCAAAACGTCTCTCATTAAGAGCATTGGAAGTTAAAGCCCGATATTTCGTTTTTAACTTTTTAGGTATTTGAATTTTAAATAGAAAATTTCCAATTCCGACTTCAAAGTATAGCCCACAAGATAACAGCTCTGTCTTGTAAGATTTTTTGTTTTTAATAGGATTTTTTCCTTTTAATATTTTCATAATGGTTACTTTGGCTTCATCTCTGTTTCAATATTATATAACCTAATACTTATTGAGCTACCTCCTTTCCTGATAACGCAATAGATTGGCCAGGTACAGACATTCTGAAAAAAAAAATAATAATAATTTCTTTCTCGTGCTGCCCAATGATATGAAATCTATTAGCAAAATCTCAATGAAGTTCACTTTACATACAACAGTTATGAAACCCATGGAGGATTTTCTTAGCTCCTTGTCATCAAAATATACCTTCTATTTAAAAAAGGTTACTCTTAAGAAAATAAAAATCCATTCATTAGCTAGAAGTATATTGAAAGAGATGGAGAGTGTATTAGGCAAGTGATATATACTGTAAAGTAGCATTTTTGTAAAGTTCATGATGCAAAACATCTCTGAGATGTAACTGTATTTGGATAAAAAATAAATATAAAGTATTTTCATAGATTAATAGAAAGATATTCGAACCCAGCCACTGAGGGAGGCAAGCCAGCC
>NC_090756.1:25096980-25109480 GCF_036898095.1 Palaemon carinicauda
GTTTGTTTCTCTGTTTGTCTGTCTGTCTGTGGACAACGTAGAGGCCACATTTCTACACGGAATCACTTCAAACTTGGCCAAGTAGTTCCCCAATGTGTATGGAAGAACTGATTAAATTTTGGTCAAGGTCACCCCAAGGTCAAGGTCACAGGGGTCACTGGTGTCACTATGACATAAGTGGCCATATCAAGAGACAGAAATAAAGCACTGACTTTTGCATAAGCCAACAGGGAAGTCCTAGTCCAGGCGCAACCCATGGGTGATGTTCAAATTTATAAAGGTCAAAGGTCAAGGTCATATTGGTGCATTATATCAATGTCATATTAAGTATCAGTGGCAAATGAACAAAGATCACTTGAAGGTCAAAAGTCAAGCAGGTCACTTGAAGGTCAAGGTCACGTGAAGGTCAAGGTCACGTGAAGGTCAAGGTCACCTGAAGGTCAAGGTCACGTGAAGGTCAAGTACATTTGAAGATCAAGGTCACTTGAGTAACTGCCAAGGCCATTGAATGGTTAAGCTAAATTAAAGGTCAAACGTTACTTGAAAGTCGAAGTCACATCAATTCATGATTCTAGGACATATGGCGCTCTAGGTCACCTTGGCGGAGGTATGTCCTCTACGAGGACCATGTCCGCGTTCAGGACTTGCTCACTTGTTAGTAAATGTTTTACATAGTAGCGAAGCTTTGGAAACTACTGACATCCCCTTGTTGAGAAAAATCCATTTACTCAAGTATACTGAAAAAATGCCAATTATGCCATTCGTAATAAATGAGGTTCTGCTTCGCACATAATCCTCAACTACTTTGTGAAATATACTTCCACTTCTAGTGAGAACTTGTGCAATTCCAATGTTTGGGTGGTTGTAACCTATTGGTAACGTCTCTGCCTGGTGATCGCCAGACTGGGGTTCGAATCTCGCTCAAACTCGTTAGTCCCTTTACTTACTAAAACCTGATCATCGTTGTGAGCTAAGGATGAGGGGTTTGGGGGCGTCTATCGGTGTACCAGCTGAGTCATCAGCAGCCATTGCCTTGCCCTCCTTGGTCCTAGCTTGGGTTTAGAGGTGCTCGGGTGTTGATCATATGGCCAGTCTCTAGGGCTTTGTCCTGTTTGCTCGGGCAATTTCACTGTCCCTTACCTCTGCCATTCATGAGCGGCCTTTAAACTTTTTTTTTAAACCTTGGGTGGTGTTTACATTTAGTAAGAGACAATGTTCATGGTTCTACACTTTAGATTACGATCCTTTTCATATATATAAGATTCACAAGAGACTTTGTATAGTATATTACTTTACAGCTGGATAGAGTTGCTCATGTATATTTCTTTTTTTTTTATAATATTTGCTCTGTTTTTGCACACTATTCCAATGTTTGTATTATTATATAAAGTCCATCTCTTCACTTTATATTTAGAGAAAACAGATCATAAGAGCATAAAATATTGCAATATTTTCTAAGACGTTGAAACTTTTCTTTGGCGCTCTCCACATGAAATGGTGTTCCAACCCAGAGCCTGATTATAAATTTTCCTAAAAACCCCTCCATAGAGTTATACTTTGGCCTGCATTACCACTTTTTGACAATATCGTTTGGTACCCAACATCTGTGACTCAGTCGTTATTATTATTATTACTAGCTAAGCTACAACCCAAGTTGGGAAAGGAGGATGCTGTAAGCCCCAGGCCTCCTATAGGAAAAAAATACCCCAGTGAGGAAAGAGAATAAGGGAATAAACACTAGAAGAGAGGTAATGAACAATTAAAGTATTTTAAGAATAGTAACAGCATTAAAATAATTTTTTCATATATAAACCATAAGGACTTGAGAAAAAATAAATAAAAGTAAGAGAAATATGATAGTATAGTGTTCCTAGGAATTCTACCACAAAGACAGTGGAAGACCATGGTATAGAGGCTATGGCACTACCCAAGGCTAGAGCACAATGGTTTGCTTTTTGAGTGTCCTTCTCCTAGAAGAATTTCTTACTATAGATAATGAGTCTCTTCTACCCTTACCAAGAAGAAAGTGGCAACTAAACAATTACATTCTAGACACTCGGTATCCCTTCCCATCAGTTATGCTTTACTCTAGTAGATTGACTTATCCTACAAGTGCACCTGTCGTTGCTGTCAAGTTCCACGTGATTAAAAAAGAATCTCAAACCTTGGGTTAAGCAATTTTTGTCTGTAACATAAGCTTCAAAAGATTTACATTTGAGGTTCCTTTCTTGAGGGCACGGGCAAACACGCTTTCCATTTCTCCGCATTTTGAAACTTATTATTATTATTATTATTATTATTATTATTATTACCGCGGAGGTAGCAGCAGTAGGGGATTCAGCATTATGAAGCTTCATCTGTGGTGGATAACGGGGGAGGGTGGGCTGTGGCACCCTAGCAGTGCCAGCTGAACTCGGTTGAGTCCTTTGTCAGGCTGGGAGGAACGTAGAGAGTAGAGGTCCCCTTTTTGTTTTGTTTCATTTGTTGATGTCGGGTACCCCAAAAAATTTGGGGAAGTGCCTTGGTATATGTATGTATGTATTATTATTATTACTTGCTAAGCTACAACCCTAGTTGGAAAAGCAGGATGCTATAAGCCCAGGGGCCCCAACAGGGGAAATAGCCCAGTGAGTAAAGTAAAATAAAGAAAAAGAAAATAACTTAAGAAGACTAATATCAAAATAAATGTTTCTCACATAAACTGTTAAAACTTTAGCAAAACAAGAGGAACAGAAATTAGATAAAATAGTGTGCCCGAGTGTCCCTCAAGCAAGAGAACTCTAACCCAAGACAGTAGAAGACCATGGAAAAGAGGCTATGGCACTACCCTAGACTAGAGAACAATGGTTTGATTTTGGAGTGTCATAGAAGAGCTGCTTACCAAAGCTAAAGATGTCTTTAAACTGTGGCTATCTCTTTGTCATTATCCCTCAGCTTTTAGCAAACACTTTTTAGATATGGTAACTATATATAGAGTATTTACAGCATCATCGCTAACGTCATCATATACAGAAATTGATTCTCTAGATTTGGTTAAAATCCCATGTACTTAATCTATTGAAATTCTCGTTAATTCATAAAATTGGAAATAATGGTCACTGTCAAATGTAAACATATTTTTAAATTATTTTCTAAAGCTACATTGGATGGTATGGTATCCCATTGGAAACGTCCCTGACTGTACCATGGTCTTCCACTGTCTTGGGTTAGAGTTCTCTTGCTTGAGGGTACACTCGGGCACACTATTCTATCTTCTTTCTCTTCCTATTGTTTTGTTAAAGTTTTTAGAGTTTAAATAGGAGATATTTATTTTGATGTCGTTACTCTTATATTTTGTTTTTCCTTGTTTCCTTTCCTCACTGGGCTGTTTTCCCTGTTGGAGCCCCTGGGCTTATAGCATTCTGCTTTTCCAACTAGGGTTGTAGCTTAGCAAATAATGATAATGATCTGCTAGACAGGGGTTCGAGACCGGTTCAAACGCAGTTGTTTCTTATAGCGTCTGTAACATCACCGTCCTTGTGAGCTAAGGATGGGGTGTTCGGGAAAGCCTTTAGGTCTACCAGATGAGTAAACAGCAGCCACAGCCTGGTCCTCCCTACTCCCATTTTTGATGGAGAGGGGGCTTGGGCGCTGATCCTATGCATATACGGCCAGTCTCTAGGATATTACCACTATCCCTTGCCCCTGCCATTCATGGGTAACCTTTAAACCTTTAAACTTCAGAAGTTAAAATTTCTGGTAAAAGTTTTTCTATTAAAGGGTTGACATAAGTCTCGTTTTATAGTATATGTATGACTGAACTATTTTAACGTTGTTACTGATCCAATGTGTTACGTCCCTAACTGGTGATCGCCAGACTGGGGTTAGAGTCCCGCTCAAACTCGTTAGTTTCTTTAGTGTCTGCAACATCACCATCCTTGTGAGCTAAGGCATTGTCCTGATTGCTAAGGCAATGTCCCTTTCCCTTGCCTCTGCCATTCACGAGTGACCTTTAAACCTGAAACCTTTATGTACGACGGCCAAAGATCTGCAGGTCACTAAGTGACCAAAGGTGACTAAGTTGAACATGATAGATTGGCATTTGTATCTATTTCCTAATTCTAAAACGTTTTAAAACATTTCTTGTCAAAACCACATTGGATTAAAAGGGAGTATATGAAATATATGAACTCTGTTTTCATTGTTTGTGTGCATGCTTGTGTTTTAATGCATCTTGATTCTTTTATCCCTATAGCAAGTTTGCCTTGATAATGTGGATAGTCACCAATCCCTGGTTCTTTCTATGATGATTTTCAAAATTCTTTTATACGTGAACTTGTTGTCATTATATGAAAATCGCACTTTTGATATGTGGCAGATTAAAGTTCAATAAATTACCTTTTTTGTCTAACCTGCGTTGTCAATAAATAGTTATTATTTATTATTATTAATACTTGCTAAGATACAACCCTAGTTGGAAAAGCAGGATGCTATAAGCCCAGGGGCTCCAACAGGGAAAGTAGCCCAGTGAGGAAAGGAAGCAAGGAAAAATATAATATTTCAAGAACAGTAAGGACATTAAAATAAATATTTCCTATATAAACTATAAAAACTTTAACAAAACAAAGTTATGAGAAATAAGATAGAATAGTGTGCCCGAGTGTACCCTCAAACAAGAGAACTCTAACCCAAGACATTGAAAGACCATGGTACAAAGGCTATGGTACTACCCAAAACTAGAGAACAATGGTTTGATTTTGGAGTTTCCTTCTCCTAGAAGAGCTGCTTACCATAGCTAGTCTCTTCTACTATTGCCAAAAGGAAAATCAGGGCTTATAATAGGCAACGATCTCTTGCTGTACAAATGGCAAGATCAAATCACTTACTTGGAAATATTTAAAATTAAAATAGCTCATAACTCTATTCCATGAAAGGTTTTCTTTGTTGTTACCATTAAAAATTTTAAGTTTGGAAGGAAGAAACTTATAGAAAACATACGAGAATAATTGTTATAGAAAACGTAATCTGATACTTGATGGTAAACTAAAGTACTCTATGTAATTATTATTATTATTATTATTATTATTATTATTATTATTATTATTATTAATTGCTAAGCTACAACCCTAGTTGGAAAAGCAAGATACCATAAGCCCATGGACCCCAACAGGGAAAATAGCCAAGTGAGGAAAGGAAACAAGGACAAATAATATATTTTAAGAACATTTACATTTAAATAAACATTTCCTTTATAAATATGTTTTGTATAAACTGTATCTTGCATTTTCTTTCGGATTTTCAATGGTTGAACTCCTGTATTAGTATTTAGCTTTACGTATAACTCTCTCTGTCGTATTCATTTACTGAAACGTTTTCTCAAACACTTACTGTAATTTTGGATCCTCTTATACTAATCACGCCATTCCTCCAGTCATGAAATATTTTTGTGAAGACTTTTATAAGGAAACATTTATTCGTTTAGGGTTTTCTTCAGGTAGAGAAGTGGCTAATTCGAATTTAATTTTGATATCTGTTTCTTCAATTCAATCTTTAGTATACATTAAAATGTTTGTTGTTCTTAAGTTGCCCATATAAATAGTTCTCTAGTCTTGGGTAGTGCCATAACCTCTATACCATGGTTTTCCACTGCCTTGGGTTAGAGTTCTCCTTCTTAAGGGTACACTGGAGCACACACTCTCATCTTATTTCTCTTCCTCTTGTTTTGCTAAAGTTTTTATATTTTATATAGGAGATATTTATTTTCATGTTGTTACTCTTCTTAAAATATTTAATTTTCCTTTTTTCCTTTCCTTGCTGTGCTGTTTTCCCTGTTGGAGGCCCTGTGCTTATAGCATCCTGTTTTTCCAACTTGGGTTGTAGCTTAGCAAGTAATAATAATAATAATGATAAGAGCCCATACGAGCAATCGGTAATGTAAGGTCACTCTGTTTTTCTTAGTTGGTTGAGAATATCTATACTTAGTGCAAGACGTCTCTCTCTCTCTCTCTCTCTCTCTCTCTCTCTCTCTCTCTCTCTCAGATGTCAGGATGCCAGAAAACTTCAAATCAATTAAATCCTCTCTCTCTCTCTCTCTCTCTCTCTCTCTCTCTCTCTCTCTCTCTCTCTCTCTCTCTCTCTCTCTCTCTCTCACACAGAGATGTCAGGATGCCAGAAAAATTCATATCAATGAAATCTCTCTCTCTCTCTCTCTCTCTCTCTCTCTCTCTCTCTCTCTCTCTCTCTCTCTCCTCTCTCTCTCTCTCTCACAGAGATGTCAGGATGCCAGAAAAATTCATATCAATTAAATCTCTCTCTCTCTCTCTCTCTCTCTCTCTCTCTCTCTCTCTCTCTCTCTCTCTCTCTCTCTCTCTCTCTCTCTCTCTCTCCATACGTTTATTATTGTTTTTATCTGATATTGACACTGCAAGGATTTTTTTTTTTTTTTTTTTTTTTTGCTTGCATGCTTTGGGTGTGGTTTTATTTGTGGGCTTTTGATGACATCAAAATTTGAGGTATTATTTTTTATGCATTAGTAATTGTTTGATTAATGTTTAAAATGGTTATAGTTTGGAGGGATTTTCAATTTCCCTCTGAGCCTGGGATTTAATAAACGACATTGGTCACCTGCACTTTTTGGCACCCAATCCCGTTTAAATGTTTTAAAAGGTTTAAAGGTCGCTCTTGAATGGCAGAGCCAAGGGACAGTGACATTGCCCTAGCAATCAGGACAATGCCCTAGAGACTGACCGTATATTATATGATCAGCGCCCAAGCCTCTCCACCCAAGCTAGGACCAGGGAGGGCCAGGCATTGGCTGCTGATGACTCAGCAGTTAGACCTATAGGCTCCCCCAAACCCCCTAACCTTAGCTCACAATGATGGTAAGGTTGCAGACACTAATGGCACTAACGAGTCTGAGAGGGTCTCGAACCCCTGACTGACAAACACCAGGCAGAGACGTTACCAATCATGCCACAGTAACCCTAATACTTATATATCATCTAGCCAATGTCCCATCGGTTTTCTTATACTTATTATAAAAAATTCCAACTCATCTTGTACTGTTTTCAGAAACCTACATTTCTCTACTCTCTCCAAATGATCAAACAAATTCAAAAGAATGATATCAAGCATTTCACTTAAAATATCGTTTCTAAACACCTCCGTTGTTTGTCTGCAATTTTAAGGTTTTAAAGTTTTAAAGGTTATTTGTAAATGGCAGATACTAGGGACAGAACAATGCCCTAGAGGCGTAGACTCGTAGAGAATGACCATATATATATATATATATATATATATATATATATATATATATATATATATATATATATATATATATATATATATATGTGTGTGTGTGTGTGTGTTTGTATATATATATATATATATATATATATTTATATACTTATATATATACATATATATATATATACATATATACATATATATATATACATATATATATGTGTGTGTATATATGCAAAAGAACCACAAGGAAAATGAAAAATATGAAATATAAGATTAAGTCCTGACTAGTTTCGTGATACTTCTTCAGTCCTCTGAAGAAGTATCACTAAACTAGTCGGGACTTAATCTTATATTTCATATTTTCATTTTCCTTGTGGTTCTTTTGCATTTGAGCATCACGTTTCTCTGTGATTTTTACGTATATATATATATATATATATATATATATATATATATATATATATATATATATATATATATATATATATATCAGCGCCCATGCCCCTCTCCATCATGCTAGAACCAGGGAGAGCCGGGAAATGGCTCCTGATAACTCAGCAAGTACTCGTAGAATTATAGGTTCTCCAAACCCCGGCACATCCGTAGCTTACAAGAAACAATCGATTTGGCGCCGGGTCTCGTACTCCCATTCGACATATGCCAGAAAGAGACTTTCCAATAGGTTCTAAAACCTTCTTCTTATTCAATAGTTACTTCTCAAAACAATTGCTTCAACACCTCCAACCATTTTCCCCTTTTTTGCAATCAACTTTCACGTCTACAAAGTAAAGATTAGTAGTCATTTTATGCATTGTGATCGTAGCTTCCAGACATTTCTCCTTTAAACATTTTACTAGGCTTTCATCTCCTCCATTGCTTTGCATATTGATTAAACATGTACAGAAAATTACTTTTGATTTTTCCTATAAAAGATTACAAAAATTTTGTAATTCAAAATCTTTGATATTTATAAGAGAAACATCCAAGAAGGTAAGGCTGAATCAACCGGTAACGTGATCATAGTATTATTTTTGAAAAGTCGATTTATCAGAAAATTAAAAAAAAAAATAATGCCCAATTGGCAAGTTAAATTACTGAATGGATGTTTTATGATTAGTCCATATCCAAAATTGATCGTTATTAGCTGAAATTACTCTTGGTTCTAAATGAAAGCAGAGTTCATCCCAGATACTGTATTTGGGAGAAAAGGATAACGCTGTACAGAAACATCGACAGCTGTACCTTTTTAATAAAAAAAAAAAAAAAACGAGAAATAATCACATGATAATTCCTAACCTTATCACATTGTATCGTATTTTCTTTTTCCCACTTTTCCCAGCCTCCACATCTCCCCACAAACTGTTGCCATTTGCTTTATCCTATAATAGAGCACAGGTGAACCCATGACAATCTCCTAAATCCCAAGACTCGATCGGCCACACCACTTGGGTTCCATTTACGTTCGATGATTCAATTTGACACGCTCTTTACGCTCATGCTAGAGCAGCTATTAATTTTGAACAGTATTCCATGAGGGAGACAGCCATGCTGGTAAGAACAGTTTCCACTACGTAAGGTTAGCATTCTGCTCGAGATCCTAACGCTGGAAAGCAGGCTCGTAGAATTCTTGTTGTGACCGGAATAGAATGATGTGATGAGAGAAGCGATTTTACTGTATTTATGTGTATTCTGACGGCTATATTTCAATAAATTTCATATATTTCAGTAGTGAAATGATTATCAACATAGTCTTCAACCGGGCACCAATTGATAAAGTGTGTCTGTGTGTGTGCGTGCGCGCGCAGAGATCGATACATAATTCAATACTTAGATAAACGACCATTCATGTTTCCTTAATTTCAAATTAGTGTAACTATTTTTTCATAACATATCTAAATGTATAATCACTTTCATGTATAATAATACAGTAAGTGTAGTGGATATGTGACCTAATTCCTGACTGATTTAAGGGGTGGGTGATCGCATAGGACGCCCCCTTAACACGAATGTAGGGGGTAGCCTATTGGTAACGTCTCTTCCTGGTGATCGCCAACTGGAGTTCGAGTCCTGCTCAAACTCGTAAGTTCCTTTAGTGTCTGGAACCTCACCATTCTTGTGAGTTAAGAATGGGAGTTTGGGAGAGCCTATATGTCTACCTGTTGAATCATCAGCAGCCATTTTCTGGCACTCCCTGGTCGTAGCTTGGGTGGAGAGAAGGCTTGGGTGCTGATCATATGATCATAAGAAGGTAGTATGTTGGCAAGGGCACCAGCCACCCGTTGAGATACTACCGTTAGGGAGATATTGGATCCTTTGACTGGCCAGACAGTACTACATTGGATCCCTCTCTCTGGTTACGGCTTTTTTTTTTTTTTTTGTCAACACATGCACTGAATAGTCTGGCCTATTCCTTCCACATATTTCTCTGTCCTCATACACCTGGCAACACTGTGATTACCAAATGATTCTTCATCGTTCAAGGAGTTAACTATTGCACTGTTGTTGTTCAGTGGCTACTTTCCTCTTGGTAAGGGAGAAGAGATTCTTTAGCTTTGGTAAGTAGCTCTTCTGGAGAATGTTCTCTAGTGTTGGGTAGTGCCATAGCCTCTGTACCATGGTCTTCCACTGTCTTTTGGTAGAGTTCTCTTGCTTGAGGGTACACTCGGGCACACTATTCTGTCTTAGTTCTCTTCATCTTGTTTTTTGAAGTTTTTATAATTTATGTATGAAAAAGTGATTGCATTTTAATGCTGTTACTGTTCTTGAAATATTTTATTTTAATTGTTCAGTACTTCTCTTGTAGTTTATTTATTTCTTTATTTCCTTTCCTCACTTGGCTATTTTTCCTTGTTGGAGCCCTTTTCCGATTAATATTGTAGCTTAGATAATAATAATAATAATAATAATAATAATAATAATAATAATAATAATAATAATAATAATAATAATAATAATAATAATAATAAGGCCTGGTAGAGGAAGGACATGAACACACTTCCCAAGAACTGCTTTTCCAAACTTTTGGAGGATCCAAATCTTCAGAAGCAGTTTCAACAAGCTATAACTTCTCTTGCAACTCGTGATAGAGGAATTGACCCTCCTAGGACTCTATTATGACAATAACCCATCTCATACTTGACGGGGCTCGGGTTTCAAGATGGATAACAACTGCAAATCAGACAAGTCCAAAGACGAGGTTCCAGCTGCAGTCAGACCAAAGGCTTCTGACACGTAGGAAGGCGAGTCAGATTTAACATGGTCTTTAATAGGGCTAATAGACCAAGGTTAGAACTCCCATTCATGTTATTCTATCTTGTGTCTCTTTCGCTTGATCTTTTGAAGTTTTTATATATGAAAGATCCAATTTAATGTTGTTGCTGTTCTTAACATATTTTATTTTGATTATTCATTATTTCTCTTGTAGTTTATGTATTTCCTTGTTTCCTTTCCTCACTGGCTATTTTTCCCCGTTGGAGCCATTGGGCTTATAGCATCCTGCTTTTCCAACTAGGGTTGTAACTTGGCTTGCAATAATAAGGATGATAGGGTCAGTTTCTAGGGAATTATCCTGCTTGCCAGGGCAATATCACTCTCCCTTGCCTCGGCTATTGATGAGCGGCCTTTAAACACCTCTGGATCTACGCCCATGTTTAAAAGGATTAATGCTGAAAAATTTAACTTTGAAGTTTTGCCGTACATTACAGATATGTCAAGAAATTGACCATGCTCTAGTAGAGGAAAAATACATTAACTGTAAATGGATTAAAACGACACACATGACATTTTAAGCGTGTTCTTATTTTACTCTAACTGAGGAATGACTATATTTTGCCCCAAATATGTTACACAGTTTTATGCATCTCAAAAGTCAGGTTGTTGAGCTTGAGATGATAAATATATTAAAATGTCGGATCTATAAGAAACGTAAGCTTAGCATTTAAGTTTTTCGATATCCTGTACTAGAGTAATTACTTGATTGCTCATTATGTTTCACAATCTTTTTACAGCTTACAACTATATTTTCATATGGTATAACTGTCTGATATTTGCTGTTAGAATTTACAGTATATACATACAGGGTACATACAGTATAAAGGTGTTTCCAGTCATAGGGTTAAGGGAATTAAAGCTGAACGCTTCAGTTAGATATTTCTTCTTCAGATTGTGAAGTGGAGCAAAGCAATAACAGTTACTGGATACTGAAATAATAGTAATATCTCTCCAGCCAACTAAATGCAAAACTATTATCTTTATCTCGGTATATGGGGGCTATCATAGAGTTATGCTATACTGTACCTTCATAATTTGTTAACAAGCAACAAATGGGACTTAGATTGGAAGAAGTTGGGAACTAAGTCTGAGAAACGCAACATGAAATTGTCTATATATATATATATATATATATATATATATATATATATATATATATATATATATATATATAGCATTAGCGATGGTCAATAGAGTAGGAAATAATTATTGTGTACAAAACTGAATAGTTAATATTGTAATATATCCGAAGTCGGATTAAGCACTGCATAAATCACCAATTTTAAAGTGTTCATTATCATTATTATTCTTGTTTTTAAACACTTTTCAATATGAGGTCTTAGTCATTTTAATCACCAAAAGGAATTTCAATAAAATCGTGGCCAAGAACAATATCTAATACTGAAACTAACAGAATTTCATGAGAATTTCATGATAAAAGCCAAACCGCAAACAACTGCTTTAAAATCGGTAAAGCAAAAGGGATAGCCGTCTATAGCGTATTTTATCAGCAAAAATAAATTTGCATGATGAAAAAATATCTCTTGATTTCACCACGTCCCTATAGAAAGTCATCCCCAAACTAGCTTTTAAGTCGTTGGCGAAACCCAGTTCACTTTACCATTCCCAGATGACGTTGTCGTCGGATATGGCCGTCGGCATTGGTTCTTAGTTCACAGGGAGATACCTAGCTGACAAGATGGTGCACTACCTCGTCGTTCTTTTGGCTATTATTCGAGTGGCTGCAAGCATTAAGTGGAAGCATGATTTAGACCAACTTGCCGGGTCGTTGCATCAAGTGGCACCTCATGCAGCGGACTTTTTACATTCTGACGGACATGGCTCTCCTAAAGAATTCTTAAGAGACCTTAAAGCTAATCTTAAAGTGTTAAAGGAAGGTTTTCTAGAACCGTTGAAAGGGAAGCCTAGCGGCCAATACGGTACGGATTTCGAAACTCTAACACTGGAACCCTTCGATAAAGTTCCTACAGTGGAATTCAAAG
>NC_090756.1:25116980-25164480 GCF_036898095.1 Palaemon carinicauda
TCCTTTCCTCACTGGGCTATATTTCCCTATCGGAGCCCTTGGGTTTATAGCATCTTGGTTTTTCAACTAGGATTGTAGCTTGGCTAGTAATAATAATAATAATAATATACTTGCTGCGATTCATGAATTAATGGTCCTGATATAAATAGTTTAGACTCAGTCCTGTACCTCTGTTGCCTTGCATGAATTGGAAGGAATCTCCCCTATGTAATAAGGAGCAGGTGTCTGGCTATCATCATCATCATCTACGCCTTTTGACGTAAAGGGCCTCGGTTAGATTTCGCCAGTCCGGTCTCTATTTTGAGCTTTTAAATCAATACTTCTCCATTCATCATCTCCCTCTTCACGCTTCATAGTCCTCAGCCATATAGGCCGGTGTATTCCAATTCTTCTAGTGCCTTTTGGAGCCCAATTATATATATATATATATATATATATATATATATATATATATATATATATATATGCTCTGCGGCATTGCCATACGTATAACTACTCGGTCTCCCTTTCCGTAACTCTGGTATGGGGGAGAGGGATTAGTCATACCCTGGTTAGAGGAGTTATATTTAGGAAAGGAGGAGGGGATGGAAAGGATTGAATCTGTGTGTGTGGTTATCTATCTAAATAGTTAGCCGTCGTTTTGACAGGTTGCGTACACTGGTTATGAAATAATGGCCATAAATATCATGTAGTTTTATTCATATCACTCTCTTTTACTACTAATTTATACCCATGATACATCTATTTCTAACTCATAGCGGGTTTTCTCCCACCATGAATTAATGACCATGGCATTTGTGGTTCAAACAGTGTCTATGAGTTACTCTTAACAGATGAAAAAAAATGTATATATATGAAATGGTAATCATAAATGATTAATTTTCAGCCCCATATTGTTCTCCCCCCTACTATAAATTCATACCCATATTGTTTTGAATTATGGTGATCTTTCGGTACCCAGAATAGATGGCCATATATATGTGTGTGTGTGTGTGTATATATATGTGTGTGCATATATATATACATATATATATATATATATATATATATATATATATATATATATATATATATATATATTAACTTGTACTGGTCTTACTGTTACGCTGAATTGATTGACAAGATATTTAGAATAATGAGCATATTCTATGCTTAGCCTCATGTCAGTATTTTTTGTACTATGGATTTATATTCATGATAAATCTAGTTCCAATACATTTATTGGCCCTTATATATCTAGGTCAGATTCATACCTGTCACTCTGTTACTTGAATTATGGGCAAGATGCATTAATTGATACATCATATCTATTGAGTTCGATCTTATATCTGTGGTTCTTCAATTACTAATGGATGACCAGCTTATGTTTAGTTCCACCTCATAATGGCCTATCTACCATGGCTAATTAGTAGTCTTGTTATTATTTTTAATCCAGATTGGTTTGTGTCTGTTACTATGAATTGATGGACAATGTTTATGAAATACCGACATTGATATATTTCATCTTCATGTCTCTCTATTTCACTATGAATTGATGCCCATGATATAACTAGTTCTGATTCCTAGAGGTCTCTGTGTTTCTCTGAATTGATGGGAAAGATGTGTGGAATAATGACCATAAATATATTCAGTTCTGTCTCATGTTGATCTTTCTTCTGCCATGAATTGATATTCATGTAGTTCCAACTCACTGTGATCAGTCTGCCACCATGAATTGAAGGTATGTTGTATCTAGTTTGGACTCACACCAGTCTCTTTGTTATTCTGAATTTATGGGCAACATATACGAAATAATGGCCTTTACATGTCATGTTCAATCTCATAGCAGTCTCTCCTTTCATATTAATTGATAACCATGTTATATCAAATTCAAACCCATACTGGTTTCTTCGCCGCAATGTATTAGCTCTGATATATTTGCTTTAGAATTACACACTTGTTTCTTTGCCAAAATGAATGTGGTCATGATGTGTTTAGTTCTATTACCATTTTCTCTGACATTCTGATTTGCACGCCATGATATATCCTTTCTCTTCTGCGATAAATTGAAGGCCGGGTTATACCTTTGCCAAATATGAATTGATAACTATGAGATAACTAATTCAACCATCTGTCACCTCATTCAGTCCCATATCAATATGCCTACCACCCTTAATTGATTCCAATTATACATAAAATTGAAATACTCATATTCTTACCAGTTTTGACTCCATGAATTGATGGAAATTATCTATTTAGTTCCGACCCATACCGTATCTCTTCCACTGCGGTCATGATATAATTTACGTAGTTTTGACGCATACTGGTGTCTTCATTACTTTAAATTGATGACCAAGATATATCTAATTCGATTTTTTTTCTAACATTTATGTTTTATTTTGAGTTACCAAATCCTTCAGAGCGCGAGAAAGGCACAACGCGAGAGGATGTAGTTAGTGTAATGATCGTTTGTAGTGTGTTAGGCTGTTGTATTAACTGAAGGTTTGTTTACATTTTTTTTTTCTTTTTGTTAGCAAAGGAAGGAAGCGAACGTCTTGAGTGATTGCTTGTTTTAATTATTAACTGTGGAGCAGAAGACCATTTTGAGTGCGTGGATTATCTATCCGTATTTAGATTCATTTAATAATTGATTAGTGTATTAGTCTATCTTTGTGTTAGTGAATAATAAAATTTGTGTATTCATGCTCATTTTTATTCGTTATATTTATATGCATTTTGGTTATAGTGTGATAGTTTAGTTATCTGGAAGTGGTTTTTTTTTTTTTTTTTTTTTTTTTTTTTTTTTTTTTTTTTTTTTTTGCGGCTGCACTTTCTCGTTTATCCATTTCTGGTTTGAGCGCATTTAAATGCTGATATTGAATTACGACATGATTACGGATTTGGAGGGGTTGAGATTGGAAATGTAGTGATTTGGTTTTATAAAGAATTTGGACCAAATAAGATTAGAAATATTGATTTGGATGGACACGACTTTGACCTGTTAAAGAATGTGGAATTTATTGCTCCAATTTTACTCGGTTGACTATATATATATATATATATATATATATATATATATATATATATATATATATATATATATATATATATATATATATATATATATATATGTGTGTGTGTGTGTGTGTTTGTTAGTGTAGAGTAATTTTTTTTGGTGTTTTTCTTGTTATCAGTTTCAGAAATATAGTTTTAGCAATAATAGTTTGTTAGAATATCCTCTCTGTTCAAGGGTCCAGCTGTAGATAAAAAAAGGCGGGAAAGATTCTGTGTGGAGGCTGTCCGTGATTTAAATTCAAGCGTTTGAGGTTTGCTCGAGCACCCCAACAATACATACTGTCTTTACCGCTGTGAATTGATTCCCAAAATATATTGGCATTATACGCATACTGGGCGTTTGAAATGATGAAATAACCATATTTCTTATTAAAAAACTTATTCTAGTCTCCATGTAGTTATGAATTGTTGGCTATAAAATATCTCATTCAGACTCATAACCATGTATGTTATACATTAAATTGATAGTCTCAACATATCTAGTTCAGGCACACTAATGTCACTGTTACTATGAAATAGATAGCATGGCTTGTCTAGTTCAAATTGTTAGTTGTCTCTCTTCCACTATTAATTGATGTACATATAGTTAATTTAATCTGGTATCCTATACCTTTGAATTGAGAGACGTGATATAACTAGCTCAGCCTCAAGCTGGGCACAGCATCAATGTGTATCGATGGCCATATGTCTAGTTTATGCTTATAACTAATCTCTCAGCCGCTATGAATAGATGGTCATACATCTAGTTCAATCTAATATCAGTGTCTGCCCCCGGGATTTAATAGCCATGACATATCTGTTTCTTCCCAATGCTGGTATGTCTGTTTCTTTAAATTGATGCCAATGATATATATATATATATATATATATATATATATATATATATATATATATATATATATATATATATATATATATCAGCCTTATGCTAATACTTCTATCAGTTGTATCGAAATTATGAAGAGGATTCCATAATCTTTACTATCATTTGATATTTAACGGGGAAGAAATGACTGAAGGTCTAAAGCCCGCCATACACGCACAGTTTTAACTTACAGGCCGACTGATGAAACCAGATTTAACCGGTTTGTTCAGGCCAGTTTGAGCGTGGAATGGGGTATTTTCAACTGAAGGCTGTTGTTGTTGTTGTTGAAGAGTGCCTGGCCCTTTTGGCCAGACACGGGCTCTTGCAATCTTGCAGCCCGTAGGTGTTTTGGTAGGATTTATTGGGATAGGTGGTTGGGATGGTGGTAATCTGCAACTTTTATTTTAGGATATTGGGATAGGTTTTGGATTGTGATGAGTGCAGGCGATGGTTACATGCCTGTATTGGGAAAGGAAGTAGGTGACTGAGGGAAGGGGATGTCCTTCCCAAGAGCCCACTGGCTCCAGTCATTAGTTAGAGAAAAAGAATTATAGTAGTAAATCCCGATAAGTAGGAGAGCTCGGGAAGGAGTTGAAAAGTTTTAGCTGGAGACGTTTGTATAGGTGAATTAAAAAAAAGAAAAAAAACTTCATAGTGGTTTAAGCTTAAGTTATGAGGTGGAGGGATAGTGTGAGATTTCAGCTGAGTAAGAGGGAGCTGTAGCTGCTTGAGTAGTAGAGAAAGGATGGAATAAATATTCTCGTACCTGTAAATCTAGAGTAAAGAGTTACTTATAATTGTAATTATTGAGACTTCTATCAGTAAGTGGTTGGTAGGGATACCTGAACTGAAAGAGAGAGAGAGAGTGCAAGTGAAAGAGAAGTTGGAAACCAAAAAGACCGCCGACGGCTCCGCCCCCATCTTAAACGTTGAAGAAGGGACGGGAAAGCAAAACTGTCTTCTTATAAGGAGTACGAGTTGTTGCCCTCAGCCGCCAGCAATCGTTCTGATTCCAACAAAGGAGATGGACTGAAAGGAGAGAGATTGCAAGTGAAAGAGATGCTGGAAACCAAAAAGACCACCGACGGCTCCGCCCCCATCTTCAACGTTGAAGAAGGGACGGGAAGGCAAAACTGTCTCCTTATATGGAGTACGAGCTGTTGCCCCCAGCCGCCAACAATCGTTCTGATCCTAACAAAAAAGCTGAAGGGGGGATAAAAGGGTTGCTTAGGTTGCCGATTGGCTCTGTTGCAACGTTAACTGAAGGCGATCGGATGAACTGAAGCCAATGTCTGAAATCTACCAGTCTGTTCTCTTGAACTGACGGCCAGTTTGCATGTGCATGAGGGTGCCTGCAGAGACACATTACGATAACAGTACAGTCATGCCCTCAGTGTAACACCAACCATCGTACTGTCAACATATAAATTAAAGCCCTACGTCGCTGATGCAATGGCCGTGTTCCGAGAGGATAAGCGATTTTGTTCTTAATTTATCGTTATTTACAGAGGATACCATCACTTTGGAATATGAAAAGTTATGACTATTCTGACATATGACATATGCTGATAAGGATATCAAAATAATCATTAATTTACATTGAGATATATAATGTTTCCATAAATCAGAACATTAGCAGGGAACGGATAGGACTAAAGTATGTAACGATAAGCACAGAAACTTTTTCAGAGAAAACAAATGTTAGGTTTTTCTTTCGAGACGTTTCAACATTATAATGTACATATTTTTTGCATTTGCCATTACGAATAACTTACAAGCCGACTAAATTAACGTATCTTTTAGAGATATATTTACAAATTTGGAATATAGCTATCCTCAATATTTTGATTGTGTTTAAGCATTTGTTGCTGTTTAGGTTTAAGTGTATAATATATATATATATATATATATATATATATATATATATATATATATATATATATATATATATATATATATATATGTGTGTGTGTGTGTGTGTGTGTGTGTGTGTGTGTGTGTGTGTAAAGTGTCTCAACTTTTAAACGTAAGCCTATCCCTCGTGTTAGTGCTACTTCATTATATCTTAGAATTTAGTGAATCATGTCCCGTTGTTATATGCCACAGAAACATCTTTATTAAAGTAAATACACATACGTATATATATATATATATATATATATATATATATATATATATATATATATATATATATATATATATATATATATATTAACTTTTACACTTTCTCCTCCTCGTGTTAATATTTCGTAGAATTTATTGGAGGAAGTTCTCTTGCCTCAGAACCAATGTTTACACCATTTATTTTGGTGTTTTTATTTCTTGCATTCAGCTCAGCTAGGCAAATGTTTGGGAGGAAGAGATGTTGCCACGGTGCTGGCTGGGTGTCAACTGAGGTTACTCAGGTTAGACGGATAGCAAAACTGAATAGTGTGGGGCCATTCTTGATATCCAGCAGGACTGTCAGTTCAGCGACCTGTCAGTTAATACTGTGTGTGTATGGCGGGCTTAATGTTGTCCTAACCCAAACAACTTTTAGGTTTAAATGTCACACACGAGTGGCAGAGGCAAGGGACAGTGACAATGCATTAGAAACTGATCGTATATGCATATAGTCAGCTCTCAAGCCCTTCTCCACACAAGCTAGGACCAGGGAGGCCCATCCCTCTTTAGCTCACAAGGGTGATGAGATTGCAGACACTACAAGAAACGTTCGAGCTTGACCTGGTCTCGAATCCCGGGCAGGGACGTTTCCAACAGAGTTCCTTCGGCTCCAATTTCCAATGGTTACTTTCTTTTCATCTGCATATGATCTGTTTTAGTCCTCTACTTACCTGCCCTACTTCTCTATTTTTTTTATTTTTAGGTTTTACTGGCTATTATATTTCGGTCCTATTCAAATGAAAATTCTTCAGAACAGCTCGATAGATTCTAGAAACGTGACATAGTTGTCTTCTTAACCCAATTCACAGTAATGATAATACTAATAAATGTTGGTAAAATTATACAATAGGCCGACTACCGTAAACGGTTTGGAGAAAATAAGGCTATCTGAGTTGTTTTTGCCATGATTTCTGACGGAAATCCATAGTTCATTTAGTTAGGGTGCTTCGACTAGCATAACTTGAAAGATATACATTAGATCTGCACTAGGTATCGTCATCAATACTGTTCGTAACCAAAAAAAAATGCACCTGCACCAGTCTTATGTTACTTATATTAACTTGTTTATTTACTTTGTTTCCACCAGTCATCGTAATTAAGATAAAAGATACCGTAATCAAGTCCCAGTATTAGTAATGGGGAAAAAACCCAGCTTTTGTTTGCCAAGCTTTCCTGACGCATAGAAAACGCGATTTCAATCCCATCTTTTATAGAGTCGTTTGTAGCCGTTTTCTACGGTCCGTGCCGTGTTCATAGAAAGCCGCCTCGAGACGGCCTTGGTTCATACCAAACAAGGCCGTATTAATTAAATACTGTACTTTAAGGGTTGCTTTTCCGGTCCTGTGCTACAGGGGAACCCCTACTCTCTACAGGATCTCAACAGTCGTTTCATCATGTTCATTCAAGAGCATTCAACATTTCACATCGCGTATTGCTCATTTATTGTTAAATCGTCACAATCGACGCACAAACAGGTCTTAAGTTTCCTCTTGAAAGTCTTTAATATAGTCTTTAATATCTTCAATAATTCGGGTGTCTCGTGGGAGCTTATTGTATAGTCTCCGGGCCACATATTTAAAGACTCTAGAGCCTACAGTAGACATGTATCTAGGTTTTAATAGTTTGAAACCATCTGTAACTATTCTCGTGTCAGGACGATTTTTTGTTTGCACAATATATAACAATTCTCTTGGAGATTTTAAACGAGCGGTTCTGATAGCTTGGTGTGTTATTTTACATATTTTAAACTCAATTCTCGCTTTAATCGGCAGCCAATGCAGATCAATTAGCACAGGAGTGATCCTTTCTTTAGGTGGAACACCTTTTATCAGTCTTGCTCCTCTGTTTATTATGTTTTATAATTTTTTGAGTTGTACTTTTGGTAGATTGTAGTAGACAGAGTTACAGTAGTCAATTCCGGTAATTACACAGTTTATTACAAGTTTCCATAATTAGTGTAAACAGAATATCTTTCTTTCTAATTGCAGATTTTCCAAGCGATCACACATGGACTTCTGAAGCTTTTAGTTTTTCCTTCTAGAAATAAGATAGTCTCTCACCACTATTTCCAACTTTGGATTAATTATTGAATATTTACATTGAGTTAGGTCCAAATCGTTAAACCAGCTTTAAAGTCAACGTTATCACGTTTGTATTAGGATTGTTAAAAAAAAGTCTTTAAGATCAGCATTATTAAATTAGGGTAAAATAGATATCAAGTTATCATTAAATATCATATTTTTTAAATATAGTTTTCATACCATTTGCGATAAGTAATCAATCATGTCTACATTCTTTTAAAAACATTTGTCAGTAATTGTTCAGTCTATCGTAGTTCAGTACCCAGTTGAGGATAGCGTAAAAATACATTAATTGCCGAACATAACTTATGTTAAGGTTCGAGTATATCCATGTATTTTTCTTTGGCCAATTTCCAATCCTGATGGCACTAAAATGATTACCTGACCTTCAATTTTTACTCTTCGTACTTAGCCACGTAAGCGGAACGATGCATTACAGCTCCTCTCAAAATTACATAATTTAGGAAGGCATTTATTCAATTTTAATCGAAATGGAGCGAAAGCTCTTTAGGCATTGGATCATAATATACAGTTAAACTTTATTATACAGTATTTATGTGAGTAATTGTGAAATATAAATAGAAACAATATGGAGTTATATATCTGTGAAAAATGTCAAAGACTCGTTGATTTTTTTTATTTACCGTGTAACCTCTTAGATACTGTGATGTTCTTAGTTTTGATACAAAATATTTGTTATTATTATTATTATTATTATTATTATTTGATTAAAGTTTTAAAAATTATGTTCTTTATCCTTCTTTAGGAATTGGTTCTCGTTCGTACAACAGAGAGAGAGATTCCAACTGCTTCTCAAAGATCGGGAATTTGGAGCATTTGGAGTGCAGAAACACAGGTAAGTTACCGTCAAATTTATGTTTAGCGTAAAATAGGGGATAATATAGAACCGGAAAACATTGCTAATAAGGTTTACATTGTATAGTGTCAAAAGCAGGAAAGAAAACTAGAGATAATTGGGTAATTTAATGTGTGAAAAGTAGAAGTGTATGGGTCGAATGTAAAAATTAATTTCAAACATACTAATTCTGGAGAATTACTAATCTAGGAAGTTTAATGGGCAATTAATTATCAGATAATTGGTGTGAATTAAGATGAGTAATGTTTTATCAAAGAAGTCATGTTGATATTGTTAATTTGTGCGATTGAGATAGCGAAGGTCGAAGTTATAAGGAAAACATTAAAATTAATTATATGATAAAAAGTAATGAAATGCAGGTTGAAGCCAATAAGTACATTAGAATAATGCAATTACACTCTTTATGCTTTGATAAAAGCAATGATAAAGTTGGTTGAAAATACTGCGTGAAATAAATATATATATAAAAAAAATTCTTCCCATACTTACAGAAGCTTTCGAAAGGATTTAGATTGGCTCAGAGTCATTATATCAATAAATAATTATAAATAAACCAAAACGTAATTTCTTATAAGTAGGAGAATCGTTAAATTAAAAGATTCTGTTTATATGGCTCCCAGTGACGAGTAAAATAGTAAACGTATCTTCGTTATGGTCAGCTTATAAGGAAATTATGTTAAATGGATAATTATCTACACCCTTCATATTAAAAAAAAAATAGCTAATGAATCGATAATCAAGTTGGGGTTTGGTAGCGGAAAGTAAATGTGGAGGGTGAAAATGTAAACGACATTACAGGAAAACTAGTAGCCGTTGAAAGGAATTGTATTCAGACAACACCAAGTGTAAGGAGTTTGAGATAAATGTAAAGAAATTAGGATTTTTTAAAAAGATTAGCTTTTTGTATTGCAAGCTGGTATGGTTATTAACAACGAATGAAAGATTATCTTCCTTTTAAACGTTCATGTTTTACGATCAAATTTGGCAAAATATTGGAAATAAAGTACATTCATATTGAGGTAGTGCAGGTGTGTGTGTGTGTGTTGTTCAATATATAAGGAACCAATGGGGCGATGATTCTTCTGTGTAAGTTCAAAGTAAAGTTTTGGAAAAATTTCCGTTTAGATTTTCGTTCTGTCCTGAGTTTGATGTTTCATGTGTATTGCCAAGTCAGTTTTATTGGTTTATCAAACTCCATCCTATACCTAAGTAACCGTTTGTTTCATGCACAAATTTACTCATATTCAATTGTATATCCATGTTAACGCATATATATATATATATATATATATATATATATATGTGTGTGTGTGTGTGTGTGTGTGTGTATATATATATACATACATACTGTACATACATACTGTACATATGTATATATGAGTGTATAAAGAGATTTATTTATTCATTTATATACTGTATACTTATATTTAATCTATATATTAATTCAAGAAAGGTGATTCGAATGAATAAATATCAATTACATCATCTAATGGCTCGGAAATTTACTAAAATTGTGACAGGAGCGATGAAGGTTTTAACAAAAGGCGAATCCTCTTGCAGCTAACTTTATTGAGTGACAACACAAGTATTTATAGGCCACCAAGGGATCACATAAGGGGGCAATTGTGTGTGTACATTTAACGGCTTTTGTCTATAAGGTTGACATTGGCATATAAATTAATAGTATGATAACAGTAATGATATTAGAGTTAAAATTAGTATTACATTCAACGACATTTTGGCGTGGAGTCTGATGGCGATTGCTGTGTAGAAGAATACGTATGTGGGACATACTGCTTCATTTGTATGGACATTTTTTGCTGCATATATTATATATATATATATATATATATATATATATATATATATATATATATATATATATATATATATATATATATATATATATATACACACACACACATATATATATATATATATATATATATATATATATATAATGTGTGTGTGTGTTTATATATACAGTATGTATATATATATATATATATATATATATATATATGTATATATATATATATATATATATATATATATATATATATATATATATATATATATATATATATTTATATGCGTGTCATTTTTCCCTTCTGGGATGTGAGACTTCCATATTTAGTGGAAACAGAAGCAAATCCCCCAAACGAATACATATGAACTTCTTAAGCCTTTGGTTTTTCTTTGTAAAAAAATTAGATAAAGGAAAGTATTGCTCGAAATGTAATTAATTTTTATCCCATATTAGTAACTTCCATGAAATTTATACCTGATAGCAGAACTATCAGGGTAGGGGCTAAAGGAATTTTAAATAAAACCAAGAAAAAACAGATTATGGGGCCAAAAGGCTTTTATTTCACGTTGCAAAATGAATACGTTTATGAGAAATCCACAAGAAATAGCGATATGAATGTCGTCTAGTTATATATATATTTTTAATTGGTTCTTGAAGTAGTTCCATATCGTGATGTCGCAATATTTTAGAATTGTCTTGTTAAGCTTAAGTGATGGCTAGATTTTCCGATTAAGTCATCAAAAGTAATGGACGAAGGAGAGCCCAATTAGAATATTGGCAACTGATTGGCCCAGAGCTTTTGGGATCGTATGCCGAATCATCGGATTTTAATATGAGAGTTAATAACACTGTCCATTTCCTGAAAAATCTAAGGTTAATAACGCTATGATTTTCCTCTTAGATTTTTCCAGTTAAGTTTTGATTAACCAATTAATTGTTGTTAATTAAACTGTGTCTGTTATATGAACTTCACATCTAGCTCAGTAATATTTTTTTTTTATATTGCTTTAATGGTAAATATTTACTGACTAGGTGAACATATGAAAGGCTCAAATTCTTTTGGAAACATCCTTGCATGGGAATCTGCTGGACTGAGGTTCAGACCCACTCAAACTTAAGAGTTTCATTATATCGTGAGCTAAGGATGGAGCGTTTAGGGGAACCTGAAGGTATACCTGCTGAGTCATCAGAAACCATTGCCTGGCCCTCCCTGGTCATAACCTGGATGGAGAGCGGCTTGGGCGATATTCATAAGTGCATATTGCCAGTCTCTAGGGCATTGTCACTATCCCTTGCCTATGCCATGCAAGAGTGACCTTCAAACCAGTTTCCTACATCAGGGCAGAATATTCGATCGGAATAATACCAGTCTTGGTCCCTTGTTAAGTAAAATTGTAATTTTATTCTTGAGGGTCCATGTAATCAACATTCTCCTTTAAACAATATACTTGTCTCCACTGCATAGGTAAACTCTCCTTAAGTCATCTCCCTTTATAGTTTACATTGACTTCTTTTATTAAGAGATGTACCCAGGTAATTCATCGTCGATCTATGAAAACGACCTTTACAATCGACACCCAGAATATTTTTGGCAATAAGTACAGTGAGACAAAGAATCATTTGAAATAAAAAGTAATAGAAATCCTCTTCTATGTCCATCCACTACTATTGTAATGAAAGATCCACGTGAGCAGGGGGAGCTGTATGGGGAAGTCATTTATAAGAGCGTTAAGTAAGGGACTGACACAATACTAAAAGGCTCACATGCTACAGAACCTCCTTGGGTGGCAAGCACGAGAGCTGTATACAGTTGAGGAACTCATGACTTTATGATTATGTCTAGCAGGAGGCTCATGCTCCGTCGGAGAACTTGCAAGGATGTAGAGCAATAAGTTTTTACATTGTTGGAGAATATACGAAGATTTTTGTTAAATTAAGGGATTTCCTAAACTGTTAGTATCTTGATGATGCCAAATGAATCTGATTTAAGAAAAGAAGAATATACTTAAGAATAGGGTATGGCTTAAATCTTAATTTGTGACCTCTAGCATGGGCAATTATAAAGTATTCCATAATATTTCTATGGTTAAAATCATCAATATGTATATATATATATATATATATATATATATATATATATATATATATATATATATATATATATATATATACCTACACATACACAGTATTTATAAATGCTATATATATATATATATATATATATATATATATATATATATATATATATATATATATATACACACATACATACATACACATACACAGTATATATAAATGCTATATATATTTTTGGGCTCAAGCCATGTCGTCCTGATGGAAGTTCCTATAGGGTAGCTTCCTAGGGTATATTACAACTACGGCGATATTCCCAGAGAATTTACCTTAAGGTACCAGAATTCTAACTCCTGGAGCGAGTATCCCTCGTGAAAGGGATATCGCGACATATCAGAGGACGTATTCTAGACACGTCACATGGCAATCTACTACCTGAACAGAGATTCGTCTCGTAGGAGGGAGATTGACGAGATACGAATTCGGGAAAGAAAAAGGGGAGCCGCTCCCAAGGCTTCCCTATCCCCCGATTCGTATGCGTGCCTGGCGCCAATCCTGGCGCCATCTGTATTCCTTTTTGCGTAGCTTAACAACTCGGTGTTTTTTCCTGTTTTTCTCGCAAATCTTGGATTTATTCAGCTTTTCATGGCTTCTTCGTCTTCGTTGACCTCGGATAAGTTGAGTATAGTGTCTGTTATGTATAAATGTAGGCTCTTGGTAAAATTTTGAGTGATTAATAGGATTAATCTTTGATACAAGAGCCGTAGCCTACCAGAGGTGTCCTGGACACTGTCACTCGCTAGGTATAAATTAGTTAGTCAGAGTGACATTCCTGGTTGTTTTGCTTAATAAAATTTAGCTATTTAGCTTTACATAGGATTTCCTTTCGTGCTTAGTATTATTTGGCGAAGTATTCGCCATTCTGGCCTACGCTAGGCCATGTAGCCTAGTCGTTTGGTCCTAGTACTTAATGCATGATTATGGTTTTTCCGAGTGTAATTAAAATTTTATTGAAGCTTTAGGCTATATTTTATACATTTTAGACTGTGTGGAATATTTCCAAGATTGTATACGTGAGAGTTTCGGTGAATTAGGTAATCGATTCTCTTGGTGCCTAGGCTAATTGCTTATGGAGCCTTAGTATACTTTATCATACTCCCCGGTTGCTTTCTTTTCTTCGGAGAAGGTATGCAATCCCTTTCCCTCTGTTTAAGCCTTGGGCTTATCCCTAAGTGGTTTTTTCCGAATTTATTTTCGATAAAACTATACTAGGGTGTTACTGTACCTTCCTGTTCCTGCTGAGTCTGGTTCAAAGAGGGACAGAACAACAGAGTTTTTAGTCTGAGTCCGTGTTGTTTGGCTTGGGGCAGAGTCTCCCTCGCTGACCTAACACTTACAAAGGGAGCTGAGCTCCCTTAGGTCACTGTCGAAAGTTTCTGTAGTTATGATTCTTTCTTGTGTGATCGACCAGACTAAGTCCTGTTGCTGTTCTCGGGGAGGATAAATCTTCCCTTGGGAGTTGCAACGCCTTCCTTGCTTTGGTGCTCTGGAAGCTGGCAGGTATTATACTACTGCGCTGGCCCTTTCCCTTAGATCTCCCTTAGGCTAAGACTGAGTTCTTGGCTGCGGGTGATCTGTCACTAAAGCAAGGTTGGCAGGACCCTCTTGTCCCTTCCCCCTCTATCTCCGTAATGGCCTAGCCATTACTGTACTGTACCTTGCCGGCCGGCAGAGCTGGCCAGGCAGGGGTATTACTGTACCATATGTCATTCTACTTCTGGACCTAGTATAGGTTGGGATATGGATTGACTAAGCCCATTGCCGGCCGGCAGAGACGCTGGACGGCAAGGGTCTTATGTTTTCGAGTGCTGCCCGGACCTCTCTTGGTCCCTCATCCATGCCTGCCGGCAGAGCCGGACGGCATTAGTCAAGGAAGCCTGAATTAAGTTTCTCCCCTTCCTTATATGCACTCTTTCGGTTGCCGGGCTTGGGGGGTTGTGTACACTCTTATCCCGGCATCCATTCTATTTTCTTCTAGTGCTGTACCTGTCCCGGCAGCCGGCCTATGAGGCCGGCAGCCGGGCAGGGGTAGTCTTCTGGTTCTTTTGCTGCCGGCTGGCATCGGTCTTGTACCTTTGCCGGCCGGCTTATGTCAGTCCTTGTCTGCCGGTCACCAAGAGTGTGGCCGGCAGCTGGGTACTACCTTGTGTAGTTGCTGGCCGGCAATCATTGCCGGCCAACACTGGCTGTTGCTGGCCGGCAGCTGCTGCCGCCGGCACAGGCATTTGAACCAGAGGGCTGCCGCCCTATAGCTGTTAAGTAGTATACTTTAAAGCTAATTGTGGTGTGTGCCGGCCGGCAAAGGCAGGCCGGCACACATCCTCCTATACTGTACTAGTATTCTTCTGTATAGCATATACAGTAAGAAGAAAACTATAGTAAAAGTTTAGGTACAGCACTGTATCTTCTAATACTATTGTGTTTTCTTACACAGCCCTTTGCTGTTGCCCTCAGACAGGAAGCAGAGTTCTTCCCCGTCTATTATCCAGGATTTTTAAAATCATTGCCTAGGTGTGAGCTCCAACTGTTTCCTCTGGAAACCTTGCATTGGTTACTCTAGTAGAGATAAACCATTTTTGATTTTATTATCCGGAAGGCTGCAACAATGGGTTGTGAGGGAAACACAAGTGTGTGTCTTTCATTTATGAATTGTTATGCTATACTATGCATATCCAGTGATACATAGTTCACTTGATACTCATGGAAATTTCTTCTCTTTACAGGAGGACCCTCCGAAGTGCGGAAATGTTTTCTGCAATGTCCGCAGCAAGAACCTCTGCGGACATGAGTGTTGTAGGAGACACGCAGCATGCGCTGTCTCCAAGGATGATCTCCAGTATTGGGACCCTCAGGTATGTACTGTATGCACTAACCTGATTACTGAGGCTTTTGATTCCCCTAGAACGGCGGAATCAAGGGATATAGCTAGGGAAAAGCTTCGTACTTGGGTAAGGGGCTTCAAGAAGAACACCTCTGGCCCTTATCTTCCAAGTGAGAAGATGAGGGCGTATCTTTTTCCCCAGGCATCAGCTGAGGCAGTGATTCCCCAGCCTCAAGAGGAGATCCTTCAAGATCAAGTCCAGGTGGACGAGGAAGTCGCAGATGCGATGCAAGACATCCAGTTGTGTGACAGGATGTCTGACCTGGACGATCGTTTGGAAGAAGACCTCCTGGCAGAAGGTCAGGATCAAGTTCAAACCCCGGATGTCGTAGAGGATGAGGTCGACGAGGTGTCGGCTACTCCGGTTCAGATGCCGGAGCCTATCCCCTCAACATCGGCTGGCCTCCCAGTAGAACTGGGACAGGCCCTCTCTTCGATTGTTGGAATGATCCAACAAATGCAGAAGGAGAATCAGGAGAAGGCGGCTGCAATGGAACTGCGTATGCAGTCCCTGGCAGAATCACATGGGCCCCGGAAAAGGCTCAATGTGAAAGACCTTCCCATATGCTCAGATGCTAACCCATGGAGGTATGCTGAGCACATGCCGATGACGACTGGAAAGATCGTCATTTCGGATAAGCTGGGTTCAGTTCCCCTAGAGGAGGTAGAATTCTGGCCCAGCAAGGCATCATATCCGGACTGCTATGTCCGGCTGAGAAAAGAACCAGCTTCAAGGGAGGAGACAGAGCCGAAGGAGGTCATTGTTATGGACCACGCTAAGGCTCAAGCCCTACTTTCATCCTCGATGAAAGAGAGGGGCTTCTCGAATTCGAAGGTAGCTGCATTGAGCAAGAAGCTCCCTTCGTTTGTGTCCTCTCCTGATAGAGCCTTCCCCTTTTTACAGAAAGGGTTTGCGGCTGTCCTAAAGGCAGTCGAGGCCGGCAAGCCTTGCCCCTCCCTGGAGGAGTGTAAACCCTTGTCGCTGGCTCTACCTATGGACCACAAAGACTGGAAGGATGTCCATCTAACATTCTCAGTGGGAAAGTTGGAGGCTGATATTGCCGGACGGCAATTCGGCGAGGACCTCCCCAAGCTGTCCGAATCTCTTTTACGAAGAGAGTTCGAGACAAAAGAAAGACTGGCTGCCTCAATGTCTCATCAGACTACTCTCGAGACGATGGCAAGTGACCCCAAGGTCCATGAAATGTTCATGGTAGTGGCTAAGTCTCACTTAGCCACAGTGACGAAGGACCTTTATAACTTCGTCAAGGCAAGGAGAGCTTGCAGGGAGTTCGTGTTCACCGGGGCTTCGGTGAGACACGAGCCAAGGAAGTTAATCTCCTCCAACATTTGGGGAAAAGACCTTTTCCCTACCGATGTGGTCAAAGAGGTTGTTGATAAGGCCGCCGTGGAGAATAGAAATCTTCTCCAGAAGTGGGGCCTGGCTATCAAAAGAAAATCTTCCCCGGATGAGGGTCCTCAACCAAAGAGGAAGAATATGAAGACTAGGCTACCATCTCGGCCAGCCAAGCCTTATAGACAGCAACAGCAACTGCAATTGCCTTTGCCTCCAGTGCCCCAGATGGTGGCACAAACCCCGACTGCCTTTCAGTGGGTACCCCAGGCGGTGCCAGGTCAGTCAACCACATTCGCCCCAACGTTCGAAGGACAGTCTTCTTCCTTTCGTGCAAAACCTAGAGGAGCAGCCAGAGGCTCGTCTAGGCGCCCCTCAAGGGGAAGGGGATTCAGAGGTGGTCGTGGTCAGGGAGGCAAGACCTCAGGACGGCAGTCCAAGTGAAATGATACCGGTAGGAGGGAGACTGATGAAATTTTGGGATCGCTGGACCTTCGATCCCTGGGCCCAAAGCCTACTCAAGAATGGACTGGGTTGGAGCTGGTACAGCACTCCACCCCCATGCCTTCGGTTTTTCCAACACTCCACCCCCATTTTGGAGGAGTACGTTCAAGAACTGTTGGAGAAAAATGTGATCCGAAAGGTGAAGTCCATCAAATTCCAAGGGAGGCTGTTTTGTGTTCCCAAGAAAGACTCGGAAAAGCTCAGAGTCATTCTGGACTTGTCACCACTCAACAAGTTCATAGTGAATTGCAAATTCAAGATGCTAACACTGCAACACATAAGGACCTTACTGCCCAAGAGGGCATACTCAGTCTCTATAGACTTGTCAGACGCCTATTGGCACATTCCAATCAGCCGTCGACTCTCCCCCTACCTAGGGTTCAGGCTACAACGAAAACTGTACGCCTTCAGAGCCATGCCATTCGGGCTAAACATAGCCCCAAGGATTTTCACGAAGCTTGCGAGCGCAGCTCTCAAACAATTACGCCTAAAGGGAATTCAGGTAGTAGCCTACCTGGACGACTGGCTGGTGTGGGCAGCATCCGAGACCGAATGCTTGCAAGCTTCCAGTCAGGTGATCCAGTTCCTAGAGTACCTAGGCTTCAAGATCAACAAGAAAAAGTCTCGACTTTCTCCATCCCAAAAGTTCCAGTGGCTGGGAATCCACTGGGACCTTTTGTCACACAGTTTCTCCATCCCAATGAAGAAAAGGAAGGAGATAGCGGGCTCTGTCAAGAGACTTCTAGATTCCGAAAGGATATCAAGACGCGAACAGGAGAGGGTACTAGGCTCTCTCCAGTTTGCTTCAGTGACAGACCCAGTGCTAAGAGCACAGCTAAAGGATGCAACCGGAGTTTGGAGAAGGTATGCATCAAACGCGCGAAGAGACCTGAGAAGACCAGTGCCGCCTCGGCTACGTACTCTTCTCAGACCTTGGTCCCAAGCCAGACATCTAAAGAAGTCTGTTCTTCTTCAGCCACCTCCCCCGTCGTTGACGATTCACTCAGACGCCTCAAAGGAGGGATGGGGAGGTCACTCTCATCGGAAAAAAGTCCAGGGGACTTGGTCCAAGCTATTCAGGACCTTTCATATAAACTTTCTAGAAGCTATGGCAGTGCTCCTTACCTTAAAGAAAGTCTCCCCGCGTCACTCGATCCACATAAGATTGGTGACAGACAGCGAGGTGGTTGTGAGATGCTTGAATCGACAAGGGTCGAGGTCACCACCTCTCAACCAAGTGATGTTAGCCATTTTCCGATTGGCGGAAAAGAAGAAGTGGTACCTGTCGGCAGTTCACCTTCAAGGAGTCCGCAATGTGACAGCGGACGCTCTATCCAGGTTCACACCGATAGAGTCGGAATGGTCCTTAGACGCAGGATCATTTTCCTTCATTCTGAATCAAGTCCCAGAACTGCAAATAGACCTCTTTGCGACGAAAGACAACAAGAAGTTGCCCCTGTACGTGTCCCCGTACGAGGACCCCTTAGCGGAAGCAGTGGACGCAATGTCCCTCGACTGGAACAGATGGTCCAGGATTTATCTGTTCCCTCCTCACAACCTTCTGTTGAGGGTCCTCAACAAACTGAGATCCTTCAAGGGGGTAGCGGCAATAGTGGCCCACAAGTGGGCGAACAGCATGTGGTTCCCCTTGGCGTTGGAACTACAGATGAAGTTCGTGCCGCTACCACATCCAGTTCTGACCCAGCGAGTCCAGAAGTCGACTGTCTGCGCTTCATTACAGAAAACCCAGACCCTGCAGCTCATGATTTTCTCGCCCTAGCGGTGAGAAAGCGCTTCGGGATTTCGAAAGCCAGCATAGACTTCCTAGAGGAATACAAGTGCAAATCGACTAGAAGGCAATATGAGTCATCTTGGAGAAAATGGGTGGCCTTTGTAAAGGCAAAGAATCCGCAGGAGATCTCAACAGATTTCTGCTTATCTTTCTTCATCCATCTCCATGGCCAAGGATTGGCAGCTAACACGATTTCAGTGTGTAAATCGGCTTTGATGAGACCCATTTTATTTGCCTTCCAGATCGACCTAGGTAACGAGATCTTTAGTAAAGTTCCGAAAGCCTGCGCTAGGCTCAGACCTTCAGCACCTCCAAAGCCCATCTCATGGTCTTTAGACAAAGTTCTTCATTTCGCCTCCTTGTTGAGCAATGAAGAATGTGCGTTAAAGGATTTGACGCAAAAAGTTATTTTCCTATTTGCACTCGCGTCCGGGGCCAGGGTTAGTGAGATCGTAGCCCTCTCGAGAGAGGCAGGTCGTGTTCAGTTCCTGGATGGGGGGGAGCTGAACCTGTTTCCGGATCCTACGTTTCTCGCCAAGAATGAGTTACCCACCAACAGGTGGGGTCCCTGGAGAATCTGTCCTCTGAAAGAAGATGCATCTCTATGTCCAGTAGAATGCCTAAAGGTCTATCTTCGTAGAACTTCAGACTTCAAGGGTAGTCAACTATTCAGGGGAGAAACATCAGGCTCAAATTTATCTCTGAATCAACTCAGAGCGAAAATGACATATTTTATTCGCAGAGCGGATCCTGACAGTACACCCGCAGGTCACGATCCGAGGAAAGTTGCCTCATCCCTAAATTTCTTTAATTGTATGGATTTTGAACATCTCCATTCATACACGGGCTGGAAGTCTTCCAGGGTGTTCTTTCGCCACTATGCGAAGCAAGTAGAGGAACTTAAGAGATCTGTGGTAGCAGTGGGTCGTGTAGTTAACCCTACTGTTTAACTCTGCGAGGAACAGTGGTCTTAATTGGGACGATTAAGTCCAGGGTGAGTGTGTAGGTACATACTGTACTACAAACTAAATGAGGGCACCAAGTGCCTATATAGACTGTTCCTTCCTTCAAAGGTGAACCTTGCATAAGTTCAGACATGTGTGCCAAGCGTTTCTAACGCTAATGTGATTGATTTGTAATACAGATTTTTTATGACTTGATACCTTGGTATCTCATTAAAGTGGTGTTTAATGGTTTTTCTTTCAGATAAACAAGTTCTGTTTACTATCATACTTATGCTTAAAGTTTTGGGTTACCCTCTTTTATATAAATATATATATTTGTTGTTAACCTGTCTGTTTATTATCTGTCAATAAACTTGTTCTTGAGAACCTTGCGTCTCTTTCACCTGTGTCAATTTATTGGTATAATTGAGCATTTTAATTCTATGTATCTTATCTGGGATAATTCTGATAGAATTGTTCTGTTTTGCAAGCTATGTTGCATTGGTTTATGTAAGTCCCCTAATGGGAGGACTCCGTCCCATAAAGGGACGAGGGCGGTTTTATTAGTTTCTTCCTATGCGGATATAAACCTTTGTCCAATACAAGTATTGTGCGGATGACTGGTCAATATATTGACGCAGTGGTTCTATACAAACTATGCTTTACTTAATATAGGGCGAGACCACTATATTAGCTTGCCTGGCATTCATACATAGATATATGTACTCTTCGAGACTTTCCAGAGTCTAGTAGGACTCTTCCCTGTAGGGGGCAGGAAGCTCTAACATAGTTTATAGTTAGTTGAAAAGATGTATAACGGTAACATCTTAGGTCTCTAGGTCTAGTCGACCGGGAATAAATATCTCCGGGGAGTACGGCACGTTCTGAGAATCCACAGATACAGTAATGCTCTGGTACACTTCCATCAGGACGACATGGCTTGAGCCCAAAAAACGGATTTTGAGCGAAGCGGAAAATCTATTTTTGGGTGAGATAGCCATGTCGTCCTGATGGACCCGCCCTTGCCTTTCTAAGAAAGGGCTGTAGGACCCCTCCCTACATACAGTATCTGTAGCACCTCGTGTACGCTACAAGGAATACAGATGGCGCCAGGATTGGCGCCAGGCACGCATACGAATCGGGGGATAGGGAAGCCTTGGGAGCGGCTCCCCTTTTTCTTTCCCGAATTCGTATCTCGTCAATCTCCCTCCTACGAGACGAATCTCTGTTCAGGTAGTAGATTGCCATGTGACGTGTCTAGAATACGTCCTCTGATATGTCGCGATATCCCTTTCACGAGGGATACTCGCTCCAGGAGTTAGAATTCTGGTACCTTAAGGTAAATTCTCTGGGAATATCGCCGTAGTTGTAATATACCCTAGGAAGCTACCCTATAGGAACTTCCATCAGGACGACATGGCTATCTCACCCAAAAATAGATTTTTCGCTTCGCTCAAAATCCGTTATATATATATATATATATATATATATATATATATATATATATATATTTATATATATATATTATATAAAGGTAAAATAAACAAATCTACAATTCATGTATTTTATTTCAGAAATTGCTGCGAAGTACAGCAATATTTTTATGATAAACTGTGAACTGAAACATCAAAGGTTATTTGGGGAAAAATTGAAATTGAGAAACATTAATAGATTAATCCTAGATTCACTCAGTGTTTTCATTAAAGCGTATATTGAACTCACGCTATCAACCAAACAGATTAAAAGCTGGTTATGCAATACTGGTTTCCCTAATGCTATAAAAATCTATCAATTATTCTTGTATTTCACACTATCAATAACATAACCCTGGCTTATATTCCCAGGTATTTAGATGAAATATGGCAGCGAGTTTCCGAAAAAGGACCCTGCATGCAAATTTGATTTTAAACTGTTATGATATTACATAGGGCTTTGCGGGGCTCTAGAAATTCTAAAAGGCTGATTTACATTTGTGCTTTTTAGGCCTTTGGGGAATTTTGGATTCTGAATTAGTTCCAATGGATTTGTGTAATTTATATGTTTGTTTATATTAGTGATTTTAATATCGGATTACTTCAGGCGTTATTCTATATCTATATATACTAAGTAGATATTTAATCGGGGTTGAATAGGGCATTACAGGTAACCTTAAAACAAGCGGAGGTTCAGATACGAAATATGTTTTGAAAGTTGTTCAACAGTAATCATATAAATGTGTTTTTGTGCGTTTGAATATTAGGTGTATCGGTAACGTTCCTGTCTGGTGATCGCTAGACGGGGGTTCGGGTACCGCTCAAACCCGTTAGTTTCTTTAGTGTTTGCAACCTCACCATCCTATTGAGCTAAGGATATGGGGTTTAGGGCAGCCTATAGGTCTGCCTGCTGAGTCATCACAGCCATTGTTTGGCTCTCCCTGGTCGTAGCTTGGATGTAGAGGGAGCTTATGTGCTGATCATATGTATATATAGTCAGTGTCTAGGAATTGTCCTGCTTGCTAGGGAAATGTCATTGTCCCTTGTCTCTGCACTTCATGAGGGACCTTTAAACCTTAAACCTTTAAACTGACCCAACTAAATATTGTATTTTTTTTTTCAAGACTGAAACTTAACTCCGCTAGGTCTTATAGAGAGTTATTAATGCTTGATGAAGAAGTCTAACCATAAATACTTTTAAAACTCTTAATAATGCTTGGTCAGTGTCAAGACTAAATTCACCCTTTAGCTGAAAGGGGCAAAATTTTTATGAAAATTTTTCGTTTTATCTGTTATAGACTATTGTTTCCTCTTTCGATAATTTGATGAGTTGCAAGACGGTAAAACATCAGAAATTATTAATATTTCAAGAGTGTCGTAAACTCCACTGGTATTATACGGTAACTTAGAGTTACTGCCATGAGCATCATTATTATAGCTAATGTTGTTGTTGTTTTTGTTCTTCTTCTTCCGGTACATAACAGGTTTAAAAGCAAATACAGCACGATATCACCATGTAAATTTCAATAAAACTCACATTGAACGACACAAATAAGCAAAAAAATAAATAAATGAAATAAAACTAGCAGCGCGTAGACATTCCATTGATAACAAATTCATTGTTGAAGCAGGTAACTCCACCAGTGTCAAGAGGTGATGTGATGCTCCACAGAATTGCGTAGATCCGTCGCTAGGTTTTTCATTGTTCTCAAATGAAGGAAACAAAGCAATACGGGAATAACAGCGTGGAGGATAACAATTACGAGATAGCGAGAGAACGTTACAGGTCTCTTGGACTTCTCATTTCATCTGTTCTGCGCAGATCCTGGGTTTTATTTGCTGCTAGGAAATGGAATAGGGAATAACAATAAAGGAGTAACTACAAGGGAACGGCAATAAATGGGTAACAACAGTTCCACCAAGGGTCTCTGGGTGGAGAAGAGGAGAGTGTCAAAGACAAGCAACAGATTCTCTGGAGAGCAGCCAAGTCTCAGTCGAGATAATTAACGCGCTGCTGCGGAGCCTCTCTGTTGATTCAGGCGAATCCGTAATTGTGTGAGCGAAAGCGATTGCAGCCACTGGAGCAGCTAAAGGGGTTAGGAAAGCTAATCACGATTCAGCGTAGAAGGTGACGGTTAGGGGAATGAATGCCCCTCAGGTAACAGGTAGTGCTCAGGCTTTGTTGGAATAGGAGGTTATGTTTTCACCCCTGTTTGCCCGTTTGTTTGCTTATGAACACCTTCTTGCCCTTAATAGAGTAGTGAAACTTTCAGGGATTCGTTATGTTGAGACGTGGAAGTGATTAAATTTTTGAAGTCCTCGGTCAAGGTCGAGCAAAAAGTTGACCGAATTAACTCTAACCTTAATGCCAAGTTTGCACACGGTTGTCACATACTTCAAATACGCCTACTTTCTAAATTGATTCTGCGAAAGGCAAGCTGATTTCGAGAAATAAGCTGCCGTGGCGGAAG
Organism: Palaemon carinicauda; assembly: GCF_036898095.1. Taxonomy (NCBI): domain Eukaryota; kingdom Metazoa; phylum Arthropoda; class Malacostraca; order Decapoda; family Palaemonidae; genus Palaemon; species Palaemon carinicauda. The sequence goes on from NC_090756.1 coordinate 25,141,382, forward strand.
TCTACAATTTCAGAGTGCTTTCCTAGTTTTAGAAAGTGATATTTGGCAAAATACCTGTTTTGTTTATCTGTTTTCAAAATATGTTTTTGTAAAATATTTGTAATAATTTTCTTCTTCTTATTTTTTTAATGGAGAAAAATAATTTTGTTATATTTTACTTTCGAGAGAGAAGTCGATTTGCTTCACTCGGCTTAATGATTTTGAGAAATTGTGATTTTTTTCATTTTCATCACATTGCAATCAGGCAAATATGCAACATTAAATTGAAGAGGCGTAATATCACAACTGTAGAATACACGATTTTCTTTGACTTTGCTTTGATACAATCAATCACAATCAAACAGAACAGTAAACAATAAACACACTAAAGGTTATGCCAGATGACATCATTCCAACGTGAGACATTATGTAGTAAGTTGGATAAAAGTGTTTCTGATCATGGTACTACGTAGAAATGTACCCATGACGGACATTTATTGCAAATGAATAAGTTTTCTGTTTTTTATACTAGTTATGAAAGCCCAAGTGACATATTATAACACAAATAATTATTTTCGCTAAGTTCAATTATAATTGAACTTAGCGAAAATATTTCTCTTCTACATTTTACAATTTGTTTATTAGTACGCATATAATGCTTTGTCTTATGACAAGTACTGTATACTTGTTTTTGTAGATTTATAGATACTACATTATAAAACTTTGCCTATAACCCATGCTAGTTAAGGACACCCATATGAAATCTTAAAAAAAAAAAAATACCTCATATAAGCGTAAATTATTCAGTGACCGGTGAATTTAATGCATCGTTGTATCAATTTCCACATCTATAAATCCAGATATCCAACAAAATTACAGATCACTGAATTAATGTGAACGGAAGCTTCAAAATAAAGTGTAGTAATGAAGACATTAAGAACAAGAGCAATCAGAGATTTCATACCTCCGCTAATGTGTATTGCCGACATTTGACTAAAGTCTACGGGCATTGCCTCCCCTTTTCCTATGCTGACTGTACAGCAGATGGTGAAAAATGCAATGTTGATCCAGAATCATGATCCTGATCCGTATCACCTCCAAAATTTAATGGTTTCTTCCAATGCATAATATCTATCCCTTGTTTAAATTTTGTGAAAATCCATTGTGTCTCTTTGTTTGACGTCATCTTTAAAATTGTAAAAAATGCAAATCTGGATCAGGTGCCGGATCATCTCATAGAGTTAATGGGGTCGTTCATGGCCTAAGATCTATCAGTGGTTTAAATTTCGTCAAAATTCGTCTGCTTGTTTGGACGTAATCTTCAAAATTGTGAAAAAAATCAATTATGGATCCGGATCATCTCCAAAATTTAATGGGGTCGTCCATGACCCAAGATTTGATCAAATTCCGTTGATTAGTTTGACGTAATCCTGTCCACAGAAACACAGACGGAAATTTCGTCAAAATCTGTCTTTTTGTTTTGACGTAATCTTTAAAATTATGAATAATGAAAATCCAGATCTAGAATCCGGATCCGGATCCTGATCATCCCCAAAATTTAATGCTGTCGTCTAGGATCTATCTGTATTGAAAATTTTGTTAAAATCCGTTGAGTAGTTTTGACGTAATCATGTCCACAACCGCATAGACAAATAAATAAATAAACCGATTGCAAAACGTAACCTCCTTGGCGGAGGTATCTGCTTATACACTTAGATTTACAGAAAATAAAAAGGTTACCTACGCCGGCGTTAGTGTAACTTCTGAATTAAAAAATTCTTCAAAAGATCCTAAAAACTCAGACCAGAATAAAAGGAGAGGATAAATACCACTCAGTCACCCTCTGTGCAAAGAGTAAAACTGAAATTGTCAAAGCGAATTTATGTTTGTCTTCCAATTTGGATATCCAGTGAGCTTTGTCGAGGATATAAGATGCGATATTGTTCTTTCTCCCATTTATTTTGCCTGTTCTGTTCTATACCCCTTTCACTCTTGCTTGTTCTTTTAGTCTCTGTTGTATGCCTGTAAAAAATCGTCAAAGCCTGTCTGCACAGAGATCTGAGACAAAAATATATGCTTTTACATGACGGTTTACAATGAAATATTAGTTATTCCGTGTCTATGCATATGCAGCAGTATTCTAGAATTTCTTCTTTGCTGCATTCACAAATTTACTTTTGCCTGTATGTTTGTGTTCATGAATGCATGCTTGCACACGGTATTTGTGTATGCGTTTGCATATTCCATTCTTTATAAAAAGAAAAGAGGGATACAGTGTTTTATGGTTATTTTATTGTGATGTATATATATATATATTTATATTTATCTCTCTCTCTCTCTCTCTCTCTCTCTCTCTCTCTCTCTCTCTCTCTCTCTCTCTCTCTCTCTCTGTATATATATATATATATATATATATATATATATATATATATATATATATATATATATATATATATAGGCTATATTGTATTTATGTACGTAAGGATACAGGAATGTATGATAAAGTATGAGAAGCTCCATTATTTTGGATTTAGAAGTAGGCCAAAACTTAAATGGTAAAGGTTTTGTGAACAATACACACACACACACACACACACACACACACACACATATATATATATATATATATATATATATATATATATATATATATTGCTTATGTATGTTTTTGTATTTATGTGTTCATTGAGAGAGAGAGAGAGAGAGAGAGAGAGAGAGAGAGAGAGAGAGAGAGAGAGAGAGAGAGAGAGAGAGAGTACAAACACACCAAGTAAAGTAAAAGGGAAAGCATCACCCTTTGCCTTAAATAGATAGTAATGCTTTTTTTTAAATGCTGACTTAAGCAAACATTAAAGTACTTCCAATATCGTAGTTAGCTACGACCATCATGTAGAAAAGGTACTCAAAGCCCTGAAATTAATTTTTATTAATGTAGAAGATTTCAAATCAGATTTTGTCAAGGAAAACATCCAGACGCTTTCCTGATAGTTTGTAAAATAACAAAGCCCTAAGATAATAGTAACAACGGCAGTTGTGATAATGCTAATAATAATAATAAAAGAGCTTTTTGTACCGTAACTGACTTAGATAGCATTGTTAAAAATCCATAGTTTCCAAGCAGATTCCGATATACAGCAAAATTTCTATCGGAACCATTCCACATTCAGCTTTATACTCGTTACCGTCAGATTAAAATATAATCTATGACATTGATCCTATTAAACGCATTCTGTGAGAGAAAATGACATTCCAGAAATTCTTTCTTTATCATTCTTTATCGGAAATAAGGACATAACAGTGATTTGCTTCGAGATCATACTAACATCAAAAGCAATTCCACATAACGATGTAAACTGAATTGTAAACGCACTCATTTTTATATATATTTTTCCGTTCAAATAAATAGTGAGTTATTTATCTTGTCGGTTTTATAAATACGAATCAGGGGCTTTAAAACTGATTGGGAATAATGCTTTTAAAGTTGAAGCTTCAGACTCCGGGCTAAAACGACCGTTGTTACAGGTTTAAAAAGGAAGACTTTTTACAGCTGTATTTTGTGTTATGCTGCAGTGTTTTTAGTGGGTGTATACTGTACTGTACTCTATCTCCCATACGTATAAACGTCCTTACATCTACATACATACATACATACTTACGCCGCCGTTACATTTATGGCTGCTTGAGAGGCTAGAACGCGGTCACCGGAAGTACAGCCTTGCTCCATAAATACTTCAACCCTAAAAGGCCGGTGGGTTACTTACATAATACTGTATATACTTTAGTCGTAATAGGGAGTGACTATAGAAAGGAAAACAATAAAAAGGCGCTTGTACATTTTTCTTACTGTACCGTTAACCCTGTGGCCAGAAAACTTTGGCAGCTTTAAGTGTGACATATAAACACACAGGAGGCTCAATCAGGTATTATTATTATTATTATTATTATTATTATTATTATTGTTATTATTATTACTAGGTAAGCTACAACCTTAGGTGGAAAAGCAGGATGCTATAAGCCCAAGTGCTCCAACAGGGTAAAATAGTTCAGTGAAGAAAGGAAATAAAGAGATAACTAAATTATATGAACAATCAAAATAAAATATATTAAGAACAATAACAACATTAAAACAGATCTATCATATATAAACTATAAAAAGAGACTCATGTCAGCCTGGAACCACAATTGAAGTAGTGAAAGTACCAAAATAAGAAAATAGCCCAAAACAATAGTAGATTATTTTCGGACGCTGGTTTTCAACAGTGGTTTTAATACATCAAGAATAGATAGCTATTAAAAAAATCCACTCAATTTTTAACAGGAATAGAATATATCATTAATTTCTTTTCTTATAGTGACTTCATCATGTCGAAATCTATTTACAGCATGGGGTTTCTTTAGAACCAAGCGATTTATATATTATTGCGTAATAGGCGTAAGAAAATGTTTTTCAACAGCGTCGTTAAACTTTGCGCTATTGATCAGTTATTATCTCAAGCATTAGTTATTTGTGGTCAGTTGCAGCAACAGATATTCAGAGAAATGTAATGACTAATTAATTGAACTTGATACTGTATACTCGTACTGTTGTAGGGCTAGTTACACGACTACTTCTATATATTGATGATATTTGTATCTATAAAAACGTATTACTGTGATAATCTTTTAATTATTATTTATAGACTATAATCTCTCTCTCTCTCTCTCTCTCTCTCTCTCTCTCTCTCTCTCTCTCTCTCTCTCTCTCTCTCTCTCTCTCATTAGAAAGGAGGGCATTTCAATATTTAAATTTTATCGAAGCCGATTTTATTGATTCCTATTAAAACCCTTTTTTTTCAATATCAACTATCGAATATTGTTGAAGTAAACGTAAATTCTTATCGTTAAATTGTTTCTACAGAAAAGTCAATGAATTCCACTGCATCTTTAATTGATTATTATTCTCTTGACTTTATCATACAGAATTTCTTCCCCTGAGTATTTTGCGTTTATGGATCTGGAGAGAGCATATGATAGAGTTGATAGGGAAGCAATGTGGAATGTGATGAGGTTATATGGAGTTGGTGGAAGGTTGTTGCAAGTAGTGAAAAGTTTCTACAAAGGTAGTAAAGCATGTGTTAGAATAGGAAATGAAGTGAGCGATTGGTTTCCGGTGAGAGTGGGGCTGAGACAGGGATGTGTGATGTCGCCGTGGTTGTTTAACTTGTATGTTGATGGAGTGGTGAGAGAGGTGAATGCTCGAGTGCTTGGACGAGGATTAAAACTGGTAGGCGAGAATGATCATGAATGGGAGGTAAATCAATTGTTGTTTGCGGATGATACTGTACTGGTAGCAGACACAGAAGAGAAGCTTGACCGACTAGTGACAGAATTTGGAAGGGTGTGTGAGAGAAGGAAGTTGAGAGTTAATGTGGGTAAGAGTAAGGTTATGAGATGTACGAGAAGGGAAGGTGGTGCAAGGTTGAATGTCATGTTGAATGGAGAGTTACTTGAGGAGGTGGATCAGTTTAAGTACTTGGGGTCTGTTGTTGCAGCAAATGGTGGAGTGGAAGCAGATGTACGTCAGAGAGTCAATGAAGGTTGCAAAGTGTTGGGGGCAGTTAAGGGAGTAGTAAAAAATAGAGGGTTGGGCATGCATGTAAAGAGAGTTCTATATGAGAAAGTGATTGTACCAACTGTGATGTATGAATCGGAGTTGTGGGGAATGAAAGTGATGGAGAGACAGAAATTGAATGTGTTTGAGATGAAGTGTCTGAGGAGTATGGCTGGTGTATCTCGAGTAGATAGGGTTAGGAACGAAGTGGTGAGGGTGAGAATGGGTGTAAGAAATGAGTTAGCGGCTAGAGTGGATATGAATGTGTTGAGGTGGTTTGGCCATGTTGAGAGAATGGAAAGTGGCTGCCTGCTAAAGAAGGTGATGAATGCAAGAGTTGATGGGAGAAGTACAAGAGGAAGGCCAAGGTTTGGGTGGATGGATGGTGTGAAGAAAGCTCTGGGTGATAGGAGGATAGATGTGAGAAAGGCAAGAGAGCGTGCTAGAAATAGGAATGAATGGCGAGCGATTGTGACGCAGTTCCGGTAGGCCCTGCTGCTTCCTCCGGTACCTTAGATGACCGCGGAGGTAGCAGCAGTAGGGGACTCAGCAGTATGAAGCTTCATCTGTGGTGGAAAATGTGGGAGGTTGGGCTGTGGCACCCTAGCAGTACCAGCTGAACTCGGCTGAGTCCCTGGTTAGGCTGGAGGAACGTAGAGAGTAGAGGTCCCCTTTTTTGGTTTTGTTTCTTGTTGATGTTGGCTACCCCCCAAAATTGGGGGAAGTGCCTTTGGTATATGGATGGATATATATATATATGTATATGTATATATATATATATATATATATATATATATACAGTATATATGTATAATGTTTAAATGTGTATTTATATGTATGTATGTATGTATGTATATATATATATATATATATATATATATATATATATATATATATATATATATATATATAATTGTCTTTATATGTATAACATATTTACATTGCGAATACAAAAGCACTTTTATATATACAGTATGTATGTTTATGTATATATATATGTACATATTATTTATATGCATATATATACATACATTATATATATATATATATATATATATATATATATATATATATATGTATAATTGTATATGTGTGTATATATTCTATATTTACTATATTTTCCTAATTTACATATTGTAGGAGTAATGTTAAGGGTAAACAATCTAGGGAAAATAATGTTTTGCATCATCTTTTAACTAAAAAATAATAGAACAAAAGGACGATGCAGAATTAGATATATTTCCTCTTCCGAAGATCTCAAAAGCAACAACCACGCTAGTTGGAAAAGTCTTTTCTTGAGTTTTTAATAATAAATCCAGAAAATTTCTCTTCTGGTATTTTGCTTCCTCACGATTTGGTATGCTAGACTTTTATTTAAAACTTGCCTTGGGTGTCGTTCTATTGAGAGAGAGAGAGAGAGAGAGAGAGAGAGAGAGAGAGAGAGAGAGAGAGAGAGAGAGAGAGAGAGAGAGAGAGAGAATTTTTACAGCAAGACCCCAGATGAACCTAAAATTTTCTTTTTGAACTTTATCAATTAAGTCTCAGTCTAAACAACAAAATAGCATTTCCAACATGGAAATTGTCTCTGTTGGATGTCTCCCTGAGTGATGTTGATACTCATATTTCCCTCTGTTGGATTGAGGGAAAGCTCTAGCTATAGTGTGTTACCATTTGCCCACTTTAGTTGAGCTCTCTGGCAACAAATGGCGTGTGTTACAAAATTCCTGTAATCGTAGAACGAATGACATTCGTTAAATCTTAAATAAGTTATGATGAATGCCTAATTTTCTGGCAGTTCATGTTATTTTTTATATCCTATTAAGGAGGAAGGTTGAATTGGGGGTGGCTTCATTAATATTGTAAATTATTAAGCATAATTAAGAATGATATTACTAAACTCAATGACCCTTGAGTAGGATCTCGATATGAGACATGCTGATCTCAATTCTTACCATCTCTGGAGCTCAACTTAATTCGCCACTACGCTGAGAGTACAATTAAACGATTTGCCGTATTATCTTTGTTAGAATTTACGGGTTTTTATGATTCTCATTAAGAGAGGCATATGGCTTAAGTGCTGCAGCTTCTGCACACTGTTCAATTTCATCAAAATTATAAGACGCTATTTTCTGGAACATCAGTTGTGAGAGCATTAGGCCCTGTGGGATAAAAACCTAATATTGTTTCTTTTTTTGGCTGAGGGGCTATTGCGAGGTTCCATCAGAAGCCTCATATACCGACCCTTAGAATGGGGGGCAACGCCACAAACTTGAACACATCCTTAGAGGGTGCCCTTTGGCCCCTTATTGCTCAGACCAAGACCTCAGAGAGGCAAACGACAACGCCCTCCTGCGGGTTCCACATTGGCGCAAGAAGATATGACGATGAGCTTACCCTTGATCAGAGACTCCTTGTAGGTGGCTAGTATTAGAGAGTAAGAGGTTGGCTACTTATGTTTCCACTGGAATTGCGTTATAAATGTTAGACGATATCAACATTTGAGAGGAACCAATAAAAAAACCTTTAAAAAATTTTGGTGTTTTGAAAGAAAGCAATGAGTAATTTGAAACGATCTTTCATCTTCTGTCAAGGCACCATGTAACTATTAAAAGCTTCACATGAGTAATGATATCAAATTTCAATAAGTAAATTATTCTTTGACACGCTCATAGAAATTATTCTATTGTCACGCATAGTATAGTTTTGAACACTGGCAACGTTCACAATAATAATGACAATAACAATATTAATAATACTAATGATAATTCCTTTTTTGTAATGGGTTTTATAGCGAAATGTGTATTATTGAGTAACCCAGAAAAAGTTAACTGATAATAATCATAACATATTAGTCACAATTCAGAGGCATGCCGTATTTATCATTGTTTCTGTTCATATTTGGTAATACCATAATACTTTTTACTGACATAAGTTCCTGGTCAGCTGTTCCGCAAGGGTAGGCCTCTGAGGTGACTACCATTTCCGGACGATTCCTTACAGCAATAACAGGTTGTGATGGCCGATGTGGTAATGTTCCTGACTGGTGAACACCAGACTGGGGTTCGAGTCCCGCTCAAAATCGTTAGTATCTTTGGTCGCTACAACCTCACTATCCTTGTGAGCTAAGGATGGGGTTTTGGGAGAGCCTATAGGTCTATCGGCTGAGTAATCAGCACCCATTGCCTACCCCTCCTTGGTCCTAGCTTGGGTGTAGAGGGGGCTTGGGCGCTGATCATACGTGTATATGGTAAGTCTCTAGGGCATTGTCCTACTCGATAGGGCAATGTCCCTCTCCCTTGCCCCTGCCATTCATGAGTGGCCTTTCAAAAACATAATGCTAGACGAAGTAATTTTGTGGACACTGTTTTGGGGTTAATCTATCTATTTCTGCTTGCTATTGTCTAGTCAACCTTTACCAATAAAATATCCACTTAAATCACCCAATAAAAGATTTTTTTTTATTCGCCGATGTCATGATCCGAGATCCTGAAGTTGTGTTATCTCTGTACATTATTCATGGGAATCAATTTACCTTATACTTGAAAAATAATAGGTTAGGATGTAAATTACAAGGTAAGGTAATAATCATGCAATTTTTAGATACAGAAAGAAAATCAGTGGGATTACTTAGGAACCCTATCAAGATGGAGAGATATTTAAGGCAGTCGCCGTTTGCACAGAAAAATCATTAGAATCAAGACAAATGTAATAAAAGAACTCGCATAAAATAAGAAAATCACCACAAGCAAGCAACCTTCCGAGTAAGGTCAAATTCCAGGATAAAAATAGAAAGTTGCAGAGTGTTCAACGTCAGATTGGTTATTGGCAATTAAAATAGAGCGAGAGCTAGCAGCCATTTATTTACCGGAGATGACCAAAATTCTAGTGGACATTTTTGGAAAGGGTCTACCATGGGACATCCAAAAATGGGTATCTTTAAGTTTGGCAGTGGTGGGTGTGGAGTTTATTAAAACCTTTTGTCTAAAAACGAGCTTTTCATTTTTTGGCAAAATTTGGGGGTTGGTGAAAGTAAATTGGCTGCAGCTCCTCTCACACTGGGCCTAGAATAAAGAACTATATACCAAAATGATGCTATTGGTGAGTAGATTTATTTGATATTGAACTAAATTAATTAATTTATTATTAGAGGTCACCAGGGGTCAAAAGGTAAAGTTCAGCCCTTTGAAATGCCGGATTTGGGTTTTAGTTGTATTTTGGCTAAATAAGACATCAAAATTTGCAAAAGGTTTACTAAATATGCATAAAATATAAAAAAGAGATACAAATAAAGTTTTTTGAAGAACGTGAGATCTATTCCAGCTATATTACTAGTATGGAGTTCTCTAAAAATCTATTTCCTTTTCTTCATCCGAGGAATGGCTGATCTCATCATCATCATCATCATCTTCCTGTACATCAGATTCTTCAATGGTGAACTTATCAGGAATATTTGAGCCAGTGAACCAGACAATCATCAATCTACCATTCTGGACTTTCCAGCCATGTCCTTCAGGACCAAATGAGTCTGGATCAGCTTCCCTTGCATTCCTCTATTTGTGTGCAACAAAGTTAGTTCTTAGCAACTTCTGTTACAACACTCTTTGGCAAGGGGGAAGACAACAGGGGTCTGTAGTTTTGATTTTATCAGACGGATCAGTTTCCTTCTTAGGGGCATACAACTTGCGGAAAAATTGAAGCCTGGCTTCATCAACACTTGTCAGGTTCCGAACTCCATAGACAATGCACAAGTACTCTTCAACTACAGCAGCAACATCTGGATCGATGGCATCTGAGTCTCCAAGATAACTAATTGCTGATGTGAACCTAGGGTTGTTTTTCATTATTTCAAATGGCTTCCACTTTGCTTTTCTCATAAAACAGGCTGTGTAATCACAGCCTGTCAGCGCATGGAAGCTTGGTAGAGCATTGTAAATAGGTCCAGTTAGTTTGGTTGCAATATGTGACATATCTATGAAACGCATGAAATTTCTAGAACTCAATCCAGCATCCATCCAAATCTGTGCATTAAGAAACCTAGCATGGTAGAGAATGATGATGAAGACGTCAGTGTCGTTACTGCGAATGGCAATCACTGGGACCACATCATGGTTAACAGCAACAAAGTTTGCATGGTACAGTAACCGTGTATCAGCTTCTTCATGCCTGCACTGAAGCTCATGAACCAGGATCCTGTTAACACTTTCACGTGCTGAAGTGTAAAGGTAGCATTCATGTTCCACTGCAAAGTAGACCTGATGTACCTGAAGAGTCGATGCATATCTATCTGATGACCATTCATCCTTCAAGAAAGCCAAAAACTCTGTTTTGAAAAGTGATGTCCTCCAAGCCGTGTTGAGATCTGGTGGTCTTTTCTGTGACGAGCCAGTGATTATGTAGGTAGTGGGTGTCCTACCACACAAGTCATGTTCAATGTCCTTGATACTTGGCCCATTCGGATATGTGTCACAGACTATGTGTACAATTTCACCAGTGCTACAAGCTTATTTCAAAATAGACATTGCCATCCCCCCCTAGGTGGATGGCACGTCAAGCGTACGGAAGAAGAATATAGCATCAATAATATACACATCACTCCTGTCTGGTATGGCATTCAAGGTTCCCATTGCTTCTAATTTTTCCATTAATGTCCTCTTTGATGTCTTGTTCATATCACCAGTTATATGACACATTGAGAAAGGAACTAGTGTGAGAGGACAGGACAGGTCAATACTGAGATCAAGTTATTGCGTTACTGACAAATACAACAGCCTTCTAAAGATGTCTCTGGTGCATTTTTCTTCCTTGATCTGTTTGTCCTTTGTGGTGAATTTAACTTTTACTGTATCCTGTGTGACATTTATCACCTTTCTTTGCTTAACAGTCCGTTCAAAACGCCCACCAAATACATTACATTCATTAACTAAAACTTTATGCCAGGTAGATCCAGTTTCTTTTGACTGAAGAAGTCTGTCTTTCACACCATCCAGTGTTTAGGCAATACAGAGTATCATCATTAACAGTGAATGGATTGAGAGTGTTCTCCACCTCTGTGATCGTGCTCTTAATGTATGCATTGTCTTTGGCTATCCTTGATGGCTTTAGTTCCTGTATTGCATCATCCACCAGTGTGATTCCAGCCATTTCCAGGAGACAACTCACAAATACTCCTCTAAAAGATCTTGTCACTGTCAACCCCATACGGACTGCAACATTCTGGCTGGATGCGGCATCCCTATTCACAGCTTGCTGTAGGGTAATAGCAAATGCACTTCTGGAAAAGGTATTCCTAGTTCTCCACACAGAGAGTACACCTGCTTCAAAACTTTGCTTGATTCCGGGATGTGTCATTTCCATATTAAGCAGATTGAGGTGATACAATGACATCCAACGGGCATAGCTTGGCTTGTGAGTTGCAAAGAATATAGGAATCATTGAGTCTAAAGCATAGATGTAGAGGTTTAGGTCATATGTCCTCCTGGCCCTGTCAAAAGCATGAATATATGAACGAGATCAATGTAGAGAAACCAGAACCTAGCAGTAGAGCCATGATGACCCTGACGAGTCTGATCACAGAATTTACCATATCTTTCCAACAAATTACAAATTACAGCGGACTCCAATAATGTCAAAAGTGATTGGGGTGATGGGTCTGCAGAAAATGAATTCAACAACACCATGCATTCATCTGGTATTCCACCTTCTACCAGAAATTGCTTAAAATGCAGAATCTGCAAGGCAAGTGCAAACAGGGGATGGATACTCTTGCATCTGTTAAAATGTTTTCCACCAATGAACCCTCGTACTGAACCATGAGCCAACACATCAGCCAAGCTAAGAACCTTGGTACAACCAGACGATTCAACAATATAACCTAATGCGCTAAAATATGCCATCGAAATATGAAATGCACCAAAACAAACAAAGATATTGTCAAAGAAAGAGGATTCTTGTGCTTGGTTCTGGAGTGCAGATTTTGCGATAACAAGGTCACATGTCACTATAGCATATGCCTCACTGCAATCACTTGCAACCTTTTGAAACCTGACCAAAGTTTCTTTTAACTACATCCAATCTTGTTGGTGGCAGTTCAATATTTTCCATATACCCAATCTACTGCAAAGGGAGTCTGTCCTCTGTGACCAAGAAATTCCAGCCTGCCACATGGGGGTGCTGGACATCAGGCAGCAGCACATTAACCAGATATATTCATTTTCTTTGCTATCTCCAAGCTGGATTGTGGATCTTGTGAATATTTTTCAAATTCGAACCTCGACAGTGATGGCTTTCTTTTATATGGCATGATTTGTCGCCGAGGCGCATCAAATATTCGTCGTCTTTTCACAGGTACTTTGTCAGTAGCTGCATCAGTATTCGTGGTCCCTTCAGTCTCAGCACCTTGCATCACACCTGCAGCAGGCCTATTCTGGTAGCATATCACAATGGTGTCATGAAGAGTGTTTTTGCCAGATAGGGTTTCTGTCAGCTCGTCATAATTATCCCAAGCAAGACCTGTGGAGAGACCAACTTGAGGTAAAAGCATATCAGGTAAACGCTGCCCTTCTGCTGTGATTTTTGACGCTATATCCTTCTCAATTGATTCAGCTGTGTGATAACTTACCGCATGACCCTAGTGATTAGGAATTTCCACAACTCTGCGACTACCTGTGAGGCTTTTCATTCCGACTCCCAGACAAAGATGCTTGGATGGTTTTACTCATCCCCGGCTGGTACAGAAAATATCATCCTGAGATAGTGAGACTACCCTTCGTTTTACTTATTCACTAGGCTTATCTTTATTCTGCAAGACACAGAGAAGTGTGGTAAAAACCAAATGAAGAAGGTCTGGAATATTTTAATTGCCCTTTCTTAAAATCCTCAAGTGACAAGGACACAGGCAATTCAGGTGCACACTTACAAATTTCAAGGATGTTAAAACGCAATGTAGAGGCTGTTTTTATAATGTTTTAAAGTCAAAACAGGTGCACACACAAAGTCAATAAACCAAATCTCAGTAATATAGGTGAACCATCTATCAACTAAATTTGAAACGGTTTGAGGAGTAAATTTCACAGGAACCGTTTAATAATGACTTTTGTCATATCAGTCATATTGCTGGAATAGATCCCATATTCTTCAAAAAACTTTATTTATGTCTCTTTATATTCTATTCATATTTAGTAAACCCTGGGCAAATTTTGATGTCTTATTTAGCCAAAATACAGCTAAAACCCAAAACCGCCATTACAAAAGGCTGACCTTGACCTTTTGACCCTTGGTGACCTCCAATAATCATTTAATTGATGTTGTTTGATATGAAATAAATCTGCATATCAATAGCATTATTTTGGTATATAGTTCTTTATTCTAGACCCAGAATGAAAGGAGCTGCAGCCAATTTACTTTCCTCCACCCACATATTTTGCCGAAAAATGAAAAGTCCGTTTTCGGGCGAAAGGAGTTAATAAAATCCACACCCACCCTTGCCCAACTTAAAGATACCCATTTTTGGATGTCCCATGGTAGACCCTTTCCAAAAATGCCCACTAGAATTTTGGTCATCTCCGGTAAATAAATGGCTGCTAGCTATTGGACTAAAAGATTAGTTAGCTATTTTTCCCGATCGAAATCATGTCCGACCTTGCTAATAACCAATCGCCCCATTAAAATAAGATAATTGGTTACTCCCTTAACCTTTACTGAGTTTTAACTTCTCAATACCTACAGAGATACATACACACACACACACACACACACACACACACATATATATATATATATATATATATATATATGTATATACTGTATATATTCTTTTGTATCATTTAGCCGTCTCCCCGTGACAAGCGAGAGCTCCAGAGAAAATAAAACAGAACTGACATCCTTATTCATTTTGTAACTGCTGAGACACATGTAAAGCCCATGTCCATTAAAGCTCCATTACTTTCGTCGCTGCTTCATAGAGCTACACAGAATGTTCATCAACAGTGCATTGAATCCCTCTATACATGCTGCATCATTAACGATAGCCTCACAAGTGATCATGTATTGCTGGAAATCGAGTTTTTTTTTTCTTTCTTTCTTTCTTTTTACAGTGCGTCTTTTACGCAATCTACTAACCTTTTCGAGTTCTTCCCCTTTTATTGCCACCTAGCACTTGTGAATTATGCTCTATATCACATGATCAAACTACCTCAAGGTACTCTGATTCCTCCTTCCAAATAAAGGTACCTTATTACAACTTCTGTGGGTCCAAATTTCTTACCGTGTCAATTCTTGTTGCACCACATAAGCTACTCAGTTCTTTCGCAATGAATTTTCATAATGGAGATTTTGTTCAGCAATGTATTTGCAGAGGGGCTTCTACAGATAACTCAGTCTTACAAAGCTTTTAACCTACCCTTTATTACTTTTCCTGTCTGTAACTCTCTTTTCCATTGTTGCAATTATTTGTGATATATTATTTTCAGGTATTTATACAATTCACCTACTTTAATTCTCCAGCCGTCAATGCTAACATTCAATACTCCATCCATGTCATTTCTATTTGCCTTCATTATTCATTATTTTACTGTTAATTATATTTTCTTTCATCCTTCTCTTGCCGGTACGTTTAGAATATTTCAACAACTAATGCAGTTCTGTATGTCTTTCGGGTACCCAATCATTACAGGATCATCTGTAAGCTTCAGTCAATTCACATATCATTCGCGCCTCATCTTTTTTATCCAGAGCTCTATAACCTACGCACACACATTATGAGAGAGAGAGAGAGAGAGAGAGAGAGAGAGAGAGAGAGAGAGAGAGAGAGAGAGAGAGAGAGAGAAACTTCTGCGCATAATTTCTTTTGTGAAAATATTGTTAGCCTTACACCTTAATCCCTACACAATTGAATAACTTGGTGCTAATCGACTACTGTGGATTTAGGGTTGTGGTGGCCGATGTGGTAACGTCCTTGACTGGTGAATACCAGACTGGGGTTCGAGTCCTGCTCAAACTCGTTAGTCTCTCCGGTCGCTGCAACCTCACCATCCTTGTGAGCTAAGGAGGGAGGGTTTGGGGGAGTCTATAGGACTATCTGCTGAGTCATCAGCAGCAATTGCCTGGCCCTCCTTGGTCTTAGCTTGGGTGGAAAGTCGACTTGGGCGCTGGTCATATGTGTATATGGTCAATCTCGAGGGCATTGTCCTGCTTGATAGGGTAATGTCACTGTCCCTTGCCTCTGCCATTCATGTGCGGCTTTTAAACTTTTATGGTCAACAGAGGATCTTTTAATTTGATCTTTAAAGGTCACAAGTGGCTATATTCTCACAAAATCTAAAAACTTTTTATGATATATATATATATATATATATATATATACATATATACATATATATATACATATATATATACACACATATATATATATATAAAAATTTATATTTATATTTATATTTCTATATATGTGTGTTTGTGTATATACATTGTATACGCATGTATTTATATTTGTATATATGTGTGTTTGTGTATATACATTGTATACGCATGTATTTATTTATGTATATATGTGTGTATATAAATATATATATATATACGTGTATGTATAAATATAAGTATACTTGTACATATCGTACATACCGTACTATTCCGGTCAAACAGCTCTTCCCGTCTCTCGGGTAGCGGGGAGAGAGAGAATAGTCATACCCTGGTGAGATCGGGTGTGTGTGTGCATATATAAATATTTAAAGTTCAGTTTTGACGGGAAGCGTACACTAGTATATATATATATATATATATATATATATATATATATATATATGTATATATATATATATATATATATATATATATATATGTATATATATATATGTGTGTGTGTATGTGTATGTATGTGTGTGTACAGTATTTGAAACACGAAACTAGCCTTGTGTCCCAGTAGGAGATGCAGAGAGACTCCCAAAGGCATTGCCCGCTAACGTTAGTGCAGTCATTGTGTTCGTAAAAAAAAATTCTTGTCATCATAGGAGCTTTAGAGCTTGCAATAATGAGCTGTATCGTACCATTGTTCGCTGCAGCGGGCATTGATTACATAATTAATTGCAAAAATGGGACTGGAATAATCAAGAGCTGAATTATGACCTCGCTGAAATGACACCGTGTGCATTGATTCTGATTTCGGCTTCTGCCTTCCATTTTCAAGTCGATAGAGGAACAAGAGGGTTAATGACATGGCCGAAATGTTCGTGATCGTTGACAATCAACTTTATCGGAGTAAAAAGATTGTTTTGCTATTCATTTGGATAAATGGAAAACTGTGACGGCCTCATATTTACATTTTTGCAATTGGCTGATAAAAACGCCTAAAATCAGTTTTCCTCTAGATGGGGTCATTTTGCTAACCGTCTCATTGACTACGTCAAGAAATTTCCATTTATTCAAATGACTCTAGATATCTTTGTTAAAAGAGCATTATGAACAATAGAATTTATTCACCAATTACCTCAAAAAGTGTTATTACGTGTAAGTCTCAGAGTGAATTAAGCGCTCTCAGAGTACTGGGAAGATAAGAAACATTACATTACATTGTTGCAGTGTTATATTTTAATGTAATTGTGCTTGCGTCTGTATAAAAGTTCAAGAAATGCTCCCCTATAATAAATATAATTTTGTATTCAAACCTATTGGATAATAGTAGTTGAATGGGTCAACGCTTACAATAGAACTAGATTTATCAATATAGTTCGCAAGTCGATAAATTCTTTACCACTTTACCTCATTTTGATGAATGTTTAAGTGTATTGACGCCAGTCATAATTATCACGGGAAAAAATTTTTACACAAAAAGAATTTACAAACTTTTTATATAAATGTTAATCTAAGATTTTTTTGCCATTAAAAATGAAATAGAAATAACATTTAATCCCAAGCATTAATCTATTTTACACTTTAGTTGAAACAAATTTACTTTTTAACATCATATATGAATAACATATATGAATCTTTTTAAGAAGGCATTCGATATAATTTCTTATTTAGGATTCTGTAAACTTTATGTTCAATCTTTTTGCTTCGTTCAGTAATTTAAAACTAAATGGAGGGGTGTGTTCAGTAGTACACGGAACTTTTCAAAGCTTTTTAAAACTTCTTTTTTTTCTTAAATCAATATCTCGTGAAAAAAAAAAAAACATCTCCATACGCGTAAATCACACATGTCAAAGGAAATAAATCAAGTGACGGGTAGTGAACATGAATTATCACCTGAACGAACTCTGTTCAGAAGGTCGCCTTTAAATCGACGGGAAAAACAGGAACAAAAATAAAATGAAATTTTCCGCTCCAACGAGTAGCGGTAAGAAACCCCAAAATCGGATTACTTTTTTTTTCTACTTGGGCGTTGGTGTCTAAAGAGAAACAGCACTTTTTTTTTTCTTTTAGTCTCCCAACGAGAAACATCACTTCTGTCGGTATGCCATTAATCACAACAACGTTCGATAATGATTTTCCGTAGGAAGGGAGAGAACGCCTTTGATTTATGCCTGTATTTTCTCTCACAGAGAGAGAGAGAGAGAGAGAGAGAGAGAGAGAGAGAGAGAGAGAGAGAGAGAGATTCTATATTTTTGCAACGAAGATAACAAGTAGAGGAAAAACTTGAAACTGGCCTTGTTATGACAACGGATAACTTTTTTTTAATATGAGATCAGATTTGAAATATATAAAATATTTTATTTTAATTGTTCATTATTTTTCATATAGTTTATTTTTTCCATGGAGACCTTGGGCTTATAGCATCTTGCTTTTCCAACTAGGGTTGTAACTTAGCTATTAATAATACTACTAATAATAATGATAATAATAATAATAATAATAAATAATAATGATAATAATAATAATAGAGTAGTAGCTACTTCTCTTTCCCATAGACACGTGTGTCGGCAATACCTTATAATAGAGTTCTGTGTGTGTGTGTGTCTGTGTTTTGTATATCCACCAAAACCTTTCTCTACTCCCTCTCACCTTTCACCCTTATGTAACCATAAGACAAGGATATCATGATGAATACAGTGAACTAAAACGACTGCTTCCAGTGGTGCTATCTATCACCTTGTATTGAAATAGTCTAAAACCATCCTTTGATTGCAAGGTACAGAACATAAGACTGAAGTTTCTTCCAACAATTGACGTTGGCCTAATGAGGTTAGGTTAGGTTACTCTAAGGTAGGAGTATCTAGCCTAGACAATACATGTGAACTGTAAGGGTTTAATTTGAGAACTAATGACTTACTCCTACTGATACTAACCCAACATAGTTGGCTCTTCTAAGCCTGAGAAAACAACTATCTGATGACTTCCGTAGTTTGACTGTTGGTGAAAATTCTGACTAACAGGTTGAAGTGAAATACTATTTACAAAATTTACAATTAATATATAATAGAAATGATAACAAAATATATATTCTTTAGTTGTCTATTAATCCTAATGAATACAAAGTATATATCACTTTAATGGTTATTGAAAAAAATATAAACTGAAAAGTTTCACTGAATACAAAATAAACATCAAATAATTTGTTGAAGCTTTCCAACAAAATAGCTATATTAAATGACACTGACAAGGTAATGAAATCTCAAATGGAAATACTATTAGATTACAAATGTGATTCCTACAGCTATAAGGTCTTAGAGATAGGAATTGACTATATTATAGTAAAAACATCGTCTTACAAAAGCGGAAGACGTAGCTGTAGCTGCGTCAGAACCAGATGCCTTCTCCCTGTGGGAAAACAAAGGGCGTTACATATTAATACTAAAATTAATCGTTACAAAATGACAATGTTCCTTTCATAAATTCAAATTAACTTTGCAAAAATATTGCTTTCATTCATGAAAAATGAATAATTACAATTTAGGTTTCAAAATTGAAAATAATAAAGGCAAACTTAAGTTCTAAAGGATAATTTTACGACAATCTTATGTACCATGTAAATATTTTTCAAACGAACAGAAAAACGGGAACTTTGGTTTTGAATTACTCTGCAAAACATATTGAAACAAATAAACAAGTTTCTAATCACAAAATCATAATAAATAGCTCCATAGATCAAACAAAAATGTATGGTTTCCAAAATCACCACAGACATATCTACGTGACACTGCCTGATATAGAATTTTATCACTATGATAGGAAGGGGGTTTCAAAAGGGTGGATGAAACGCTATGATTTCATTTGTTATTATCTCGAGAAATCAAAAAGTTAATTCCTGGACTGATTTTTTACCCCTTTCCAGATTTGTTGACTCCGTGTGATATATATTTTCTCATTCACAAGCAATTTTAAGTGTTGAAAAAAGTTTTGGTACATTATTTACCACTAGTTTTCATTGCAGCATCATGTGAAAACAGTGGTAACGTGGCTAGTACGGTGGTAACGTGTTTGCCTAGCATTCGCATGGCAGCAGATCGATCCCAGCCAATGACCGTGAGTTTAAGCTGTTTACTGGGAAGGCTTCTGTTGTTGTTGGGCACCTAAGTGGGAGTTTCGGCTTGCCAGGCTGACGTTCTGGTGAGCATATATTTTGATGAAACTGGAAGTGAAACCATACACCTTTAACCATTAACCTTTAACACAGTACCCAACAAGTGTATATATATATATGTTTTTCATTCACCTACTCGGATCCTACAGTAAGTATTCAAAGGTGTTGATAACTAGGGTAGATGTTTTTTTGGTCTCATATAACTTTAAAGGTTTGAAAAATGGTAAAAAAAGAGAAAAAATGGGTCTTTGAGACTATTTTATAATTTTTAAAGTCCGAATGTATCATTGACCATGCACTCTACACTGTATCATTCATAGATGTGAAGATTTATAGGGTGGGTAATCTTGCTTGTAATATATATATATATATATATATATATATATATATATATATATATATATATATATATATATATATATATATATATATATATATATATATATATATACTACGTCTATTGACGCAATGGCCTCCGTTAGATTTCGCTAGTCGTCTCTGTCTTGAGCTTTAAAATCAATACTTCTCCATCCTTCATCTCCTACTTCACGCTTCATAGTCCTCAGCCATGTAGGCATGGGTCTTCCAACTAGTGCCTTGTGGAGCCATGTGTATGTCTGTGTCTGCCCGTTATCTGGCTGTCTGTTTGTCTGAATGGGGATATCTTAACGTGTTGAAATGATTTGTGTATTGCCATGATCAATAAACCTGTACGGGTCAGGGCTACCCATACTATAAATAGGTTGGTTTGTTGTTAGCGAAATCTCTCACTGTCACCAATCCGCACTGGCCAGCGTGGTGATGAAAACTTGCCAAACCCCAGACATGAATTGACAGTCTGAATTCTTTGCCATGTGGTGTACTGCTGCATTTGTTGATTGCCCTCACATACATACATACATACATACATACATACATATATATATATATATATATATATATATATATATATATATATATACATACATACATACATACATACATACATAGATAGTTTGTGTGTGCTAACAGCTTCATAATACCAGATAAACTTAATTGATATTTCTTTTCATTTTATAGATATACAAAAGTTCACAAGGGTTAATACGACTGTTTATATTAATCATAAATACTCAAGGGTTGGTGAAGTTACCAGATACGTTGTTTTATTTGAAGATAACCGAATCAACATGAAATATATAAACTTTTTTTAAGGGCTGGTTGCTCTTCATGATTAGAATTTACGTAAATATACGCTATCTATATATACTACACGCAGAAAAATGTGTACAGTATCAAATTTTGTTAAGAAATGTTTGTCTTTTCAATATCTCTCTACGTTTCAAAAACTCATTTAACAAAATATTTCTTCGTCGACCACTCTCCACCAGAATTACTACATTAAATATTTTAGTTTTTCATGTTTCTGGGTTTCTCATTTAATCTTCCAAAGGAGAGTTCAAAGTATTGAATAGCCTTATATTAAAAAAAAACCAGCTAAGTAATCTGTGTTAATTTTTTTTTTATTAAGATCTATATTATTCTTACGGGTTCCAGTTTCAGTGATCAAAAGATGTTTGCTTATTTAGTAAAATTTCGTCCACAATTTTAAAGGTATTTTTTTCTCATTTTGATGAATCTCTCTCTCTCTCTCTCTCTCTCTCTCTCTCTCTCTCTCTCTCTCTCTCTCTCTCTCTCTCTCTCAATATTCCAGCATTAAAGTAGCAAGATCATAAATTTGCACAACCATATTGCAAGAAATTATAACGACAGTGACCTTTTCATGCAGTAAACTTCGATTCATTAATTTTTTTTCTTACTCGGTCGGTGCTCATAGTTTTCTTACTTTGTTTTTGATCTTGAGAAACTGTATCCTTGTTTTTCTTGTCATGGTTTCTTATTCTCTCTCTCCTAGATAATCAAACTAAAACCTGAATAATGTACACGGAAGAGAAAACGGGGCATAAAAGTTAGAGAATAAGACAAACATCTTTGTAATTTGCACCCGTTTTCTCTTTGATCACAAAGTCTTTTTTAAAGAGAAAAAGCTTTTGGGCCTTAATCACATCGTAAGAAGTTTGGTAGCCTCGAGGAATGATAGAGTGGTGGACTTTGATGTAATTTTTCATTTTAATTTTTCATCCTTGAATTTTGTTGGTGGTCGTAGAAATTATTTCAGGGATATAATAATTGAATCATAAGTAATTTTATAATTTTTAAATTATATTAAGATATTATTTCCAAATCCAATTCGTTTAACCAAAAAAAGAAGAAACGTAAGGAAAAACGTATTGCATTTAAGAAAAAAATACCGTTAATTTTCAGACTCATTAAAGGCTATCATTAAACATCCCCAAAATTTACTTGCATCGTTAACGGGTTCCTTTATCGTGAACAGAAGACAAATTATCTGAATAATTTGCTTGTTTTTCATTGACGTCGCTCACATTGCCCTTCAAGCCTATTGCGTTGTAATTTAGGTACAGTCATCGGAAATGACAACGTATGCCGTCCATGTGATTGCTAGCTTGCTAGTGAGTTATTTCTCGTAATTATCTCGTACAACTAGCAAAATGGTAAATAAAAGAATACGATCCTAATAATGCGGTAAAAAAACGCGATCATCATCATCATTATCTCTTCCTACGCCTATTGACGCAAAGGGCCTCGGTTAGATTACGCCAGTCGTCTCTATCTTGAGCTTTTAAATCAGTATTTCAGATACATCACGCTTCATAGTCCTCAGCCATGTAGGCCTGTGTCTTCCAACTCTTCTTGTGCCTTTTGGAGCCCAGTTGAAAGTTTGGTGAGCTTCAAAGCCAAACGGAAGTTAAATTAGGAGATTAATCCTTTCGCTGCCTTGGAGTGAAAAATGGGAAACCAATAAAGATCTTAGAATAACACCCTAATATTGTATCTTCTTGACGAAATTATAAACAGCTAAATGCTGTTGTGTAATGAAACATTTCATGAAATTCAGCATCAGTTCTTCTGCAATGATGAACGGATGAGGGAAACTAAAATAGGCTTTTACAACTG
>NC_090756.1:25174480-25176980 GCF_036898095.1 Palaemon carinicauda
AGTAAGGACTCACTACCTTCATGGATTTATTGACCGAAAAAAAATTCTTCAAAGCACCATTTGAAAGATGATTTATTGCATATAAATAAGAATTATAGAGCTTCTTGAAATAAATGTCACTGCCTTTAACCTAATTTTATTAACTTTTAAAACTATTCATTTCCCGAATAGATCCAATATAAAAAAAAACCGAAAGACACATTTTCAAACATCATCAAATTGAAGGCAGTATTTCAAGCACTTTGCCTGGAGACTCTCGTGTACTGAGTGCCACCTATGTAAAGCGAGCTTGAAATGGCATTGCCATGCAGTGGCACTAGTTCCTTACCTGCCCCCTTACTCACACACCATTCCATTAGATTCAAGAGGTTTGGAGCCTCTAAAGACAAATGGGTAGTCTTGGTTAGCAACTACGGGCAATGTCAGTTCTGGTAACTTGCTAGGATAAGTGGTTTCTGTGTGATTTGGGTAGAGCAATGGCGGAGGTAACATAAATTATTCAATATCCAAGATATATATATTTATATGCATATAATATACATATAAATATGTCCAGATATCCATACATACATTCACACACAAAGATATATATATATATATATATATATATATATATATATATATATTTATATATATATATATATGTATACATATATATATATGTATATAGAGTATATATACATACATATATATATACATATATATATGTATATAGAGTATATATACATATATATATATTTATATATATATATATATATATATATATATCTATATATATATATATATATATATATATATATATATGTGTGTGTGTGTGTGTGTGTGTAAAAATAAAGCAACTGTACAATTGAAAAAATGCTTTGAAATAAAACGATGTTGCAGTTACTGCCACAATCATATATATATATATATATATATATATATATATATATATATATATATATATATATATATATATATATATATCTATATATATATTTATAGATATGTTTGTATGCGTGGAGATACAGTATGTATTTGGAAATTTGTTTTTTCGATAGGGCTTATATTTCTGTATTTATTTGGTAGGATTGTGGTTGAAATTTTATCTATATCGAAGTTAAAAACATCCACATTCCTGTGCGAACTAAACCTTTGACGAGGAAGTTGCAACAATTTCCAGGGTAATTTTATCTTCCATGTTTTAGAAAAATATGTATGATCAGAATATTCATGGACTGTGTGAAACATCATACAGAATTATAAAGTAAAGTCCTTTCATGTTCTAAGGCCGTCGCAGATTTAATTAATATCAGCCAACTACTGTTTATAAACGTTCATCAATTATTTTGGCCATCATGAAGGGAATTAGTTATGTCTATCAAAATTTTACCAAAGTACTTTTAGTTTGCGATTTTTGACACATATATATTAGTTTTATATATGTATGTATGTATGTATATATGATTTATATATATATATATATATTATATATGTGTGTGTATATATATATATATATATATATATATATATATATATATATATATATGTGTGTGTGTGTGTGTGTGTGTGTGTATGTATATATTGTGATTGAATAATTGATTGCCGGCGAGAATTGCGACGCAATTTTCCTTATCCTGTTTATGAAAGAAATAAAGCTAGACAAAAATAATGACGTGATTTGAAACAGTAGAGGAGAAACCTTTTGAAAGGAAATTTAATTTAGGATTTTGGAAATAACCCGGGTCTCAAAAAGTCTCTCTCACAATTATGACGTATAAGGGTAAATAATTGTATTTATTATTCTCTTATTTTTAATGTTTTTGTTCAACTTATTGTTCATTTTCATTTTTGTTAAAGTAGCTTAATCCCTCCAAAAAAAAATAAAGAACTTTGAAATGAAGAGTATTTCTTTATTTTCCCATTTCACCCTCCACACTATTTTATCCTTGCTAGGTACTATAGTCCATTTCTTTTAGCGATGCACATTTGCACCGACTCGCGGCGGTGCCCTTTTAGCTCGGAAAAGTTTCCTGATCGCTGATTGGTTAGAATTATCTTGTCCAACCAATCAGCGATCCGGAAACTTTTCCGAGCTAAAAGGGCACCGCTGCGAGTCGGTGCAAATATGCATCGCTAAAAGAAATGGACTATAGTAATATTATTCAATAACAAAATGCAAAAATAAAGAATTGTTATCAAGATAATCAGTTGATCGTACCATTTACTTTTATTCGTCATAAATACCATTAATTAATTAAAAGAATGGGAATTTCTTTCACGATCGCACATGAGAAAATTTATTTTACGTTTTTTCATGACTAGAGGCAGTAGGAACTAGAGGGGCCCTCATTAGAGCTTAGACCTCCACAGCGGCAGCTTATTTCCCGAACTTTTGCCCGACGTTGACCTTGACCTTAACATGTAGTAATTGGCGTGGATTTTCATACACTCAAATATGAACCAAGTTTGAATTCTCTGTGACAATGATGTCCAAAGTTATGGCTGACCACGTAAATTG
>NC_090756.1:25181980-25193542 GCF_036898095.1 Palaemon carinicauda
AGGCAAGAGAGCGTGCTAGAAATAGGAATGAATGGCGAGCGATTGTGACGCAGTTCCGGTAGGCCCTGCTGCTTCCTCCGGTGCCTTAGATGACCGCGGAGGTAGCAGCAGTAGGGGACTCAGCAGTATGAAGCTTCATCTGTGGTGGAAATGTGGGAGGTTGGGCTGTGGCACCCTAGCAGTACCAGCTGAACTCGGCTGAGTCCCTGGTTAGGCTGGAGGAACGTAGAGAGTAGAAGTCCCCTTTTTGTTTTGTTTCTTGTTGTTGTCGGCTACCCCCCAAAATTGGGGGAAGTGCCTTTGGTATATGTATGTATGTATATATATATATATATATATATATATATATATATATATATATGTGTGTGTGTGTGTGTGTGTGTGTGTGTGGTTGTGTGTTTAATGGTATGCACACACACATGTGTATGTATTTATATATTCATTATTTATATGTGTACTTTTTATACATATACACATATATGTATGTATATATTTAAAAGCGGAAAAAGATGAAATATAAAGATTTGAATTCAGAAATATTTACATTTTCTTTAACTTCCAGGGTTTGTGAGGGTTTGTGCAGGTTAAAGGTATTTTTTATTAGGGGATTCAACGAGCTGCTGGTGAACTTTCTATTTAGGCGCGTGAAAAGGCTAATATCGTTGAATTGTAACATTTAAAGGGCCCATCGTCTTAGTAGTTATAGGATGAATATAGCAGTGTATGTATTATATTTTATCTGAAGCTGCTCCTACAAGGGCGATTGGCTTAATATTAAATGCATGAGAGAGAGAGAGAGAGAGAGAGAGAGAGAGAGAGAGAGAGAGAGAGAGAGAGAGAGAGAGAGAGAGGGAATGTGTATCTAACTTTGTAGTATGATTGAAATATGACTGATACTGAATATTTTCTAGTTTATTTTCAGGTATTAATATTCCAAGATAGTAGTTACTGATTTCCATACTTTACTGTAGAGTCATACTTCTGTAAAACTGGAATATAATCATTGTTTTAAATACAAATCATTTCCGTTATCCTGCTACTTGTTTCGAGTTAACGTAATAATAATAATGATAATAATAATAATAATAATAATAATAATATTAATAAAAATATTAATAATAATAATAATAATGATGATACTTATTATTATTATTATTATTATTATTATTATTATTATTATTATTATTATTGCTTGCTAAGCTACAACCCTAGTTGGAAAAGCAAGATGCTATAAGCCCAAGGGCTCCAACAGGGAAAATAGCCCAGTGAGGAAAAGGAAATAAGAAAATAAACTGCAAGTAATGAACAATTAAAATAAGATATCTTAAGAAGAGTAACAATATTAAAATATATAAAAAATAACGAAAGGAAGAGAAATAAGATAGAATAGTGAGCATGAGTGTACCGTTAAGCAATTGAATTAAATGAAGGTCATTATGAAACGTAGAATAAATTTTCTTATAGAACGAAATACAAAGACAATTAACATATTGATTAAAAACAGTTCTATTGGTAACAATAACATTCATATTGACATCAGCCTTATTACACCTTGGTCTATTAATCGCGATTGAAATTGCCAATATTCTTTGATCAAATCTAACGGTTGACAAAGAATCACTCACACAATGATCAGTATTGAAATCATTGTTATTTGTGATGGACATTCGCCAGAAACGTCGGATGCATAGAGAAGAGAATATTTCGTGATACATGGAATAAAATAAAAGAGGAGAAACAAAATTTTCCATATTTTATCAAACAAGAAACGTAATTAATGTTCGAAAGTATAACAACAATGAAATATGTGAGATAATAGAATACTATTTATTATGAAGAATCGCTTTTAGAAAATATGGTAAACATGGGAATATTTTACAAACCTAATTTATCGGTCGGAAACTTTTTCCATCTACCATTTTTTTTTTCTGTCATAACCTGATAGGATTATTTTTATTTATGCTGCATCATCCTTTACGAAAATTACAGTTATTTTCTTCATAATATCGGCGGCTTTTTTCGTATTATGAATTACGTTATTTACTGTATTCTTTATTTTTCCACTTCGTTTAAAATATATTTCCGGTATTAGAGTTCCTGAAGGGTAAAATATGAACAAACAAACTGCATAGAAGAGATTTCACGAATAACATGGTCTATCTGAATAGATGCTCACTTAGCAAAACATCATTATTCTCTGGGGAAAAGAGACGGTGCTACTCAAAATTATAGTTTCTACCCAGTATACATTTCCAGTTAGCCACATCATTCATCTATTGTTGCTCAAATGAAACAGTTTTTAAAGACAACTATATCTAGAAGCATTTGCAGAACTGATCTTTAAAGATTAAACAAGGGGATTGGAAGCTTCCCTTTTGTCTTGGCATTAGAAGGTGGCATCTACTTTTAGGTATCTGTAGTGTTTGAATAGTCCCAGCTTTAGGATTCGTACATAGCAGCCTGTGGAATTGTTCTTTCTAAAACAAAAACGAAATATGGAGATGAAAATAGATACACACATGCACTCACATGTCAGCAAGATTGTTAAAAAACGTTAACACAAGCATATGCGCATAACTAAAACAAAATATATGGGGGCAAATATGAAGAATGAAATGTATTCAAAACCTGAATTTTGAGGAATCAATGCATACGGGTGTGAATTTTTTTCTAGAATAGTACCAGAAAAAAATTACTTGGTGTAATACTGAATGTCTGAGATTGTTGCTTAGCCTATTGAAAACGTCCGTTTGACAATCTGTTGAACGGGAGTTCAAAACCCGCTCAAGCTTCAAGTTTACATTAATATCTTTGTCCTCTTATTAGCTAGGGATGGGGGATGTCTACCTGTTGAGTCATCAGCAACCATTACCTGGCCTTCCCATGTCCAAGCTTGATGGAGAAGGGGCTTGGGCGTTGATCATATGTCTCGATGACATTGTGCTTTCCCTTGCCTCTGCCATTCATGAGTGACCTTTAAACTTTTAAACCCATCTGCAGGACGCGTTAGAGTCGAATGATTAATGATGAAGCAAGGAGAGGGAAATTTCGAAAAGGGAAGGGAGAGATAAAGGAAAGGGAATGACATAGAGTTCTATGTCAGATCTGTCTTTCCTCGTAAAGAATGCGTCATTCTGATGTTGGATGGTAAGAAAGAAAAAATAAAAACTGGTGCAATGGACATTTTAGGTGTCAGTAGTTTAAAATCGATTGAAGTCTATTAACCGAGATATCGGTTTTGGTTTCATACCCAAAATATAATTTTCCACTTCAATCGGCAAAGTTAATTTTTTCATAATAGTGGCTTTTAGCAAATATCACTTTCAACTGGTAGCAATAATGTCACCATGTGTTGAATTTGGTCTATTAGTCATGACATTCCCTTTTCCGTTAAGTATGAAACATACATTTGCCAGCAATGAAATATTTATAACGCCGAAATTGGATAGTACTGTATATTACAACTGCCGTGTTCCACAGACCTTGTTTAGCCATGTAAACTAGAGAGCTCTGTGAGATGGTGGTTTTCTTGGCCATTAAGGATCAATAGATCATGCTGAGTTTACAAAGCTACATGCACACTATGTGCCATTGTGCTCTTTGGAGCCAATCATTTAAAAACACACACGTATATACACACATATATATACATAAATATATATATGTATATATATATGTATATATATATATATATATATATATATACTGTATGTATCATCACCAATCCGCACTGGCCAACGTAGTGATAATAATGGCCAAACCCCTGACACGACAAAGGACATATCCTGCAGTGGATTAGAAATGGCTGCATTTGTAGTTGTGTATATATATATATATATATATATGAAAGAGAGAGAGAGGAGAGGAGAGAGGAGAGAGAGAGAGAGAGAGAGAGTTTGCTCTTCTTATCTGCTATTGCCATTCTCGGCTTCACTTATCCGTGGCTGCTGAAAATATTACTATTGTAGAAAACTTATACAAAAAAAAAAAACCTTCATAGACAGAGATTAATATCCATCTGGAAAGCAAGGACCATTGCTCCTTTCTTCTCCCACTTCTCATGCAACCAACCATCCCTAAGATATCTGGTTTCAAAGACAGGGAAAATTATTCATCAGATTTTGAAGTCAGAAAAAAGGAAAGGTGTTCATAGTTGCATATATCTCATAATTTTCTCCTACACCTATTGAGGCAAAGGGCCCCAGTTAGATCTCGCCAGTCGTCTCTTTCTTGAGCTTCTAAATCAATACTTCTCCATTCATCATCTCCTACTTCACCCTTTATAGTCCTCAGCCATACAGGCCTAGGTCTTCCAACTCTTCTAGTCCCTTGTGGAGCCCTGTTGAAAGTTTGGTGAACTAATCTCTTGGGGAGTGCGAATAGGCATAATCAAACCATCGCCACACGCCTATATCTGATGTTATAGAATTATGATGTTTTTAAAGAACTTGTCTAATAAAAATATTCGAGTGTGTGCGTTAGCAATTAAGAAAGTTTATGCGATGACTCAAATTTAAAATGGATTCGAACTTCATTACTTATTACCTTTAAAGTAAGTTTTTTCCGATTTATGATAATCTAGGAAATTCGATTTTAGATCTTTTAAATATTTTGTTTGAATATATATAGCCTACACACATATGTGTGTGTATATATATATTATATATATATATAAGAGAGAGAGAGAGGAGAGAGAGAGAGAAGAGAGAGAGAGAGAGAGAGAGTATCATTATACTTTGAGATATATATCATAGTTTTTCATAATTGATTTTATGATATTAAATCTATATATATAGATATACCTTTATGTATTTACTTCCTTTTTAGTTTTTATTATTTTATGATATCTTTACATTCACAACTTCACCATTATCTAGTTGTATTTTACGCCAAAGTCTTGGTTGGTTGTGAAAATATGTTGAAAATGTGAAAATTATTTTTCATTCCAATGTGAGTAATTTTGGGTAGATTTGAGCATTATCTGGTGATACCTATTTGACATACATGTAAATAACTACATTGTGAAAAAAGAATATGTAAAATTTCACGTAAGCGTATAAGAAAATTATGACGAATTATCAGAATTAGATTTTAAAGAGAGAGAGAGAGAAGAGAGAGAGAGAGAGAGAGAGAGAGAGAGAGAGAGAGATCAGTTCTGAATGTATTTTAAAGCCCATAACAAGTTTTCAGTTGATTGACAGCTGTCATACCTTCGCCCAGCTAGAATTACTTCTAAATATTTTTTTAGCTGCTATAAAATAACAAAGTAAGTTATTTCAACGCAATAACATGTCAATTGATTAGTGTAATCTTGGAAATATTATAATAAAATGAGACATTCCAGGGTGGCAAATTAATTATATTTAACAGACATTTTGATCTGAATTAATAACTAGAACATCAACACTCATTGTGAAACCTACTTTGACCGATAGCCTTCGGTAAACAAATTGATATATGTCCCATTAATTTTAATCCGACTTTGTGGTTGTAATGCTATATATGAACGCTGTTATTTTACATCGATATGCTCGCATTGTTACTAAAGAATCTTCCCAGCTTATGCCTTCTCATCTTTTATTTTTCCATTCTATATTTTCTTTATAATTTGAATAACATCCAGAATATGATGGAATGTCCATACCGGAGTCCTTCCAAACTTCAAATATATGTGCATGCATGACTGTACACATGCTTACGTCTGCCTACCCTGCCTTTGTGTGTACGCTAAGTACTTGGATTGAATTCTCGTTAGAATATACCTTAAAGAATTATAAGTTTCTCTCTCTCTCTCTCTCTCTCTCTCTCTCTCTCTCTCTTCGTCGCAATGTACCTTAAAAAATTAGAAGTTTCTCTCTCTCTCTCTCTCTCTCTCTCTCTCTCTCTCTCTCTCCGTCGCAATGTACCTTAAAGAATTAGAAGTGTCTCTCTCTCTCTCTCTCTCTCTCTCTCTCTCTCTCTCTTCGTCGCAATGTACCTTAAAAATATTAGAAGTCTCTCTCTCTCTCTCTCTCTCTCTCTCTCTCTCTCTCCGTCGCAATGTACCTTAAAGAATTAAAAGTCTCTCTCTCTCTCTCTCTCTCTCTCTCTCTCTCTCTCTCGTGACGACAAATCCTTAGATAGCTTTCCCTGTCATGTTCCCTGTCATTTTACTTTCTAATAACAATTTTTAATCTAAAAGGACTATTTTAGCCGATTATTCATGAAAAATGTCCTTATGACATGTTGGATACACATTGAAAAGACGAATTGTATCACATAATATTTCCATTTTTTTTAATATTATCCGTAATCACAATACTGTTATTAATATTCTTATTATTATTATTAATATTATTAATATTATTATTATTATTATTATTATTATTATTATTATTGTTGTTGTTGTTGTTGTTAATTTTTTAAATATATAAACATTTATTTAAAAGGCCTAAGGGAACCGTAGTCTACAAATGAAACAATATCCAAAAGTTATAAAAATCCATTGATATTAAATATAAATTGTACAATCTTAACATGTAGAACCTATGTACTAGGAAACTACATTGTACTGACGCACTAAGAAGTGTTCGAAAATCACAATAACGCAAAAAAGAAAGAAAAAAAATATAAAATGCTGGTAACGTCTGTGCCTGGTGATCGCCTGACTGGGGTTCAAATCCTGCTCAAGCTCGTTAGTTCCTTTGTTCTCTGCAACCTCATCATCCTGGTGAGCCAAGGATAGCAGGTTGGGGACCCTATATGTCTATCTGTTGAGTTATCAGCAGCCATTGGTCCTACCTTGGGTGGAGAAGGGGCTTGGGCGTTGATCATATGTATATATGGTCAGTCTCTAGGGTGTTGTCCCGCTTGTTAGGGTAATATCACTGTCCCTTGCCTCTGTCATTCATGAGCGGGCCCTTTAAATCTTTAAGGTGAGACTCCTTCACCATACCATCAATTTCATTTAAATCTTATTATCAAAGACAAAGACAGCAACTTCATGTACTTTTTTTCTTTTTTAAATCGGCAACAGTACATTCATGAAAAGTCTACAGATCAATTTCAATATACTTGTATTGATTCAAGAATGTACTTAAATTCATTATATATATATATATATATATATATACATCATCATTATCATCTCTTCCTAAACGGTTATTGACGTAAAGGGCCTCAATAATATTTCGCCAATCGTCCTCAATCTTGAGCTTTTAATTCAATATTTTTTTTTCATTTAAGATCATCTACTTCCCGCTTCGTAGTCCTCAGCAATACTATGTCTATGTCTGACGGTTTATCAAGTATCCCTGCTTTCGCTATTAAGCGTTCAGACGGGGTGTATAGGTATATATATATGTATATATATATATATATATAGGTATATATATAATATATATGATATATATATGTATATATATATGTGTGTATATATATATACATATATATATATATGTATATATATATATATATATATATGTGTATATATATATATATATATAGAGAGAGAGAGAGAGAGAGAGAGAGAGAGAGAGAGAGAGAGAGAGAGAGATTTTGCGGAAATTACCATGCACGTTCACCTTTAATAAACTGATTTGAATATAGATATATGAATATAATCCAGAAATTATAAATTCATATGAAGCACGAAATTCTATGCATAAACGCAGTTTTTTAGGTTTATATTATTATTATTATTATTATTATTATTATTATTATTATTATTATCATCATCATCATCATACATACATCATCATAATAATAATAATAATAATAATAATAATAATAATAATAATAATAATAATAATAATAATAATAATAATGATAATAATAAAAACATTGGTAAAATACATGAGCAACAATAAGATACTTTAAAATTATAAATAGTACTTAAAACACTTTTCTGCTGAAAGCAGAGTTATCTAGGTTTAGTTTCGGTTGAAGTTTTTCTGTGTAAGATTGTTGGAAACATTTTACATAGGAAAAACTTCAACCAAAACTGAACCTAGATAACTTTGCTTTCAGCAGAAAAGTCTTTTAAGTATTATTGATAATTCTAAATTATCTTATTGTTGCTCATATCTTTTACCAATGTTTTTATTATTATTATTATTATTATTATTATTATTATTATTATTATTATTATTATTATCATCATCATTATTATTATTGTTGTTATTATTATTATTATTATTATTATTATTATTATTATTTTTATTATTGTTATTATTATTATTATTATTATTAATATTATTATTATTGTTATTTGCTAAGCTACAACACTAGTTATAAAAGCTGGATGCTATAAGACCAAGGGCTCGAACAGGGAAAAAACAGCCCAGTGAGTAAAGGAAATAAATAAATTACAAGAGAAGTAATGAACAAAATAAAATATTTTAAGAACAGTAACAACAGTAAAGTAGACTTTCATATAGACTACAAAACCTTAAAGAAAATAAGAGGAAGAGACATAATATAGAAAAGTGTGCCCGAGTGTACTTCAAGTTTCATCTCTTTTCAAAAATTTCTTTTCTGAAAAAGATAAAGGTTTGTGGAAGCTTCCTCGTAGCACACAGTAACTTCATAATTATTTCAACTGTCGATGATTTTTCTCTCTCTTGATTGGAAAATTTGGTTTTCGATATTTTTCTCCACAAAAAATGTCACGACATCCACTGAAAAACATGAAATAATATTCTCGCTGTGAAACTCAGAAAAGTGTGAAATGAAAGAATGGAAATTGAAATAATCATGATAGCACAATATGTGTTTCTGTTGAATATTTTCAGCTGGAAATAATTTTTTTTGTTAACAGAAAGAAATATTTCTCTCTCTCTCTCTCTCTCTCTCTCTCTCTCTCTCTCTCTCTCTCTCTCTCTCTCTCTTTCAAAATTGTGATTTTTTTTATAATAAATCAGGTAATCAAATACAAGGTGCTTGTGTTCTTATGTCAACAATACCCTAAGTGATGTCATTCATTTCACGTCAAGCCAAGTATGAAATGAATGTTTGTATTATAACTAGCTTTTAGATATATATATATATATATATATATATATCATTTAAAAGTGTTTAAAAAATTAAATTGTAGACATTATCTTCCACGTGCATAACCCATTTTCATTCTATACATCAATTTCTTTCCATGGTGCATATCTCTGTCTCGTTGATAAATTAGGCAGAGAAAAATAAAAATAAAAATGATCCTTACAGAATAGCTCTTAAAGCATATCTCGAAAATCTTTGTATTTTAGTTTATATATGAAAGGTTTGATTTAATGTTGTTACAATTCTAAAAATATTTTATTTTGATTAATCATCACTTTATTACCTTGTTTTCCTTCCTCACTGGGATATTTATCCCTGTTGGAGCCCTTGGGCTTATATCATCCTGCTTTTCTAACTAGGGTTGAAGCTTAGCTAGTAGTAGTAGTAGTAGTAGTAGTAGTAGTAATAATAATAATAATAATAATATTAATAATAATAATAATAATAATAATAATAATAATAATAATAGATTTTATCACCCAAACATTTGACGATACCAAACCTCTTCGTCTTCCATTTTTGCCAACTATAGTAAGTGTATTTCTTTTTTCCTTGATATCCGAATGATCCCACCGGATCAGGCGAGATTCAGAAGCATCATATCATCTCTTACAAAGAAACTCTTACACCATTAGGGTTAGGCGTCTTTCAAAAGACACGTTTGTTTGATGGATTTTCGCACTTTCCTTCGAAGCGGATAAAATTGGAAGGACTTTATCGTTTATTCGTCGTTCAGCTTCATTCCTTTTTTTACTTTATATTAGAATTATTAGATGTCAATCAATTACCTCATATGTATTTTTTATTTTATTTTTTACCGTATGCACTACATTTTGTGTATATATTAAAAGACCTTAAATCTCAATAAAGATTGTTTGAGTCCTTTGAAGGTTTTACATTAATAACTACAGTACATTCTCTCTCTCTCTCTCTCTCTCTCTCTCTCTCTCTCTCTCTCTCTCAAGTAAGTTGCGACCATGTGACTAAGTAAGAAGTATGCTTTACAGATTGAGATATCCACTTATAAGGAGCATGGATGATTGTATGCACAAAATGTCCTCTTATATAGAACTCGCTTGCATAATTATGATCAAGATGAGCCCAAGTGATATAAGCGACTTCTTTTAGCCCCGATTGGATCAGGTTTCTGTTCGATGCTTATGTTGTGCAATGGTATTCCACATCTCAAATATATATATATATATATATATATATACATATGTATATATGTATATTTGTATATAGAGTTCGTGCATATATATATATATATATATACGTATATACTGTATCTATATATGTATAAGTGTCTATATTTGTATATATATGCATATATATATATATATATATATGAATTCAAAGGCAGAAGCATTATAATAAATTTTAAGGCATTTCCTAGTTAGGCACATGTAAAATAGCATAGGTTGCAAGTGATGCATATTACAAAAATAAGATTTTTTAAAATGGGATCCTGAAGTAGAACAGCTTAAGCAACACAAGAGGTATGTAAGAGACAACCATATAGCCGTAATCAATTTAAGAGATTAGGAAATTAGAAATGTGAAAACAATATTTGCGAAGGCAAGCTTCACATAGTTGTTCTGTTATAAGTGTGGGAGAGGGCGAGAGATAAAAAAAAAGAAATATCATTATAATGTATGAGCGTTTATGAAACACGTGCGGTACACTACAGAGGAATTGAATAGAAGGTAGGGCAAAATAATATTTCCAGATAAAAATTACTCAAGAATGGAAACCTTAGGTAATATAGTGATCATTCGGGTGTCATCAAAGATAATGAAGATACATCTTGAATGACGATGACATAAAAGGGAAATGGGCAGAAAAGGAAAGAGGGAAATTGAATATGGGGAAGGACCGGTGATTGTGTTACAATATATAGAAGTAAAGAAGGCTATAAGTAAAATAATGAAGGGCAAATAACCCATAACCATTACAATTGAGTTCCATATTGAAAGGTTGAAGGTACTAGGTTTAGAGGGGGAGAATCGATACTATAAATATTGAGGGCAACAGGGAGAGAGGACGTGAGGTTAAATGGCAGGGGAAAAAAGTAAGATAGTGAATGTTTTTAAAATAAAAGATTAGATGAAGTGTGGTCGTTAGAGAAATGAAACTAAAATCATTTGTTGATGGCTGCCGTGAGAATATTTCGGGAAATAGTGTAGATTGGTGGAACAACTGTACGGAACCTATAAAAGAAATACAGTTGTTGCTCTTTTTCCTTAAGAAAACAGTCACAGGAAGCGAGCCTGTTGAACTACCAGAAGCTCTACTGTACATTTTAAACCAACGAAGGCAGTTGATAGAATAAAAAAGGGATGGACTGTTTTCGTGCCAAAGTAAGGGAAAAATGTCAGAAAGGTTTGTATAAAAGAATAATGATAGCTGTAGAGACAGGCTCTGGCTAGCCACACGTGGCAAACCCACCCCTTGTATGCAAACCTTCACGAAAAAAACTACCATTGCTCTAAATGCTTTTTTAGAGTTGCAGTATCCGTTAGTAATAGTAAA
>NC_090756.1:25204042-25206542 GCF_036898095.1 Palaemon carinicauda
CTCTCTCTCTCTCTCTCCTCTCTCTCTCCTCTCTCTCTCTCCTCTCTCTCTCTCTCTCTCTCTCTCAAAAATGTTCTTTCTCTAACGTTGGATGTTCTGTAGGTTCATTCTCTCTCTCTCTCTCTCTCTCTCTCTCTCTCTCTCTCTCTCTCTCTCTCTCTCTCTCTCTCTCTCTCTCTCTCTCTGTCAAGAATGTTCTTTCTCTAACGTTGGATGTTCTGTAGGTTCATTTTCTCTCTCTCTCTCTCTCTCTCTCTCTCTCTCTCTCTTCTCTCTCTCTCTCTCTCTCTCTCTGTCAAAAATGTTCTTTCTCTAACGTTGGATGTTCTGTAGGTTCATTCTCTCTCTCTCTCTCTCTCTCTCTCTCTCTCTCTCCTCTCTCTCTCTCTCTCTCTCTCTCTCTCTCTCATTCAGATGTATATGGCAGAAACTTATATTTGCAACAAACTTAAATTAGCTTATGTTATACTTTTTTCAATACTCTCTCTCTCTATCTCTCTCTCTATCTCTCTCTCTCTCTCTCTCTCTCTCTCTCTCTCAGATACGCTTCAATGGAGTAAGTAATCGAGTATAACGAGCTGTGTACTGACGCAGTTACGCAATTGACCTCATCTTATACGCATCGAATTATTAAATGATTAACAATTAATTCTACCTCTGTTTGCATCTTTCATTTTCTTAATTGCTAGTATGCGTAGAGAGAGAGAGAGAGAGAGAGAGAGAGAGAGGTAAAATTATCTCATAGGTAGAACTACAACTCAAGTTATGATCGCTCATACTAGGTTGGTTCGCTGTCAGTGATCAGACGAAAGTCTCCCATCATCACCAATAGGTTGTGGCCAGCGTGGTGATAAAAGCTGGCCAAATCCCAGACATGAATAAGGACATGTCTGAGACCTTTGTTCTGCATTGGACTAGAAATGGCTACATTTTGTTGTTGATGTTGTTGTTGTTGTTCTTGTTGTTGTAGTGTGTATTATATATCTATCTATCTATCTATCTCTATCTATTTTCAATTCTTCTACTATTACTCTCTTCTCCTTCTTCATCATCTCCTACATTCTCCTCTTCTTCCCGTTCTTCCATTGTTGTTGTTGTTGTTGTTGTTGTGGTGGTGGTGTGTATTATATATCTATCTATCTATCTATCTATCTCTATCTATTTTCAATTCTTCTACTATTTATCTCTTCTCCTTCTTCATCTTCTACATTCTCCTCTTCTTCCCGTTATTCCATTGTTGTTGTTGTTGTTCTGTGTATTATCTATCTATCTATCTATCTATTTTCAATTCTTCTATTATTTCTCTCTTCTCCTTCTACATCTTCTTCTATATTCTCTTCTTCTTCCCGTTATTCCATTGTTGTTGTTGTTGTTGTTGTTGTAGTGTGTATTATCTATCTATCTATCTATCTATCTCTACGTATTTTCAATTCTCCTACTATTTCTCTCTTCTCCTTCTTTATCTTCTTCTACATTCTCTCCTTCTTCCCGTTATTCCATTGTTGTTGTTGTTGTTCTAGTGTGTATTATCTATCTATCTATCTATCTATCTCTATCTATTTTCAATTCTTCTACTATTTCTCTCTTCTCCTTCTTCATCTCCTACATTCTCTTCCTCTTCCCGTTATTCCATTGTTGTTATTGTTGTTGTTCTGTGTATTATATATCTATCTATCTATCTATCTATCTATCTATTTTCAATTCTTCTACTATTTCTCTCTTCTCCTTCTCCATCTTCTTCTATATTCTCTTCTCCTTCCCGTTGTTCCATTCCTCTTGTTGTTGTTGTTCTATTGTGTATTATATATCTATCTATCTATCACCATCTATTTTCAATTCTTCTACTATTTCTCTCTTCTCCTTCTCCTTCTTCATCTTCTTCTACATTCTCCTCTTCTTCCCGTTATTCCAATCACGTAACCGAACAGGGCAAAAAAAATATGTTAATTAAAAAATTAATGACTTAATTAAAACAAGTGTCTGTTGATGATTACGATAATGAATTGATAATGACATGATGAGATAATTGATGGTGAAGATATAGAGGCTTTAAGAGCTGTATGGAAGGAACCATTTAATTAATTATATAATTAAATAATCAACCATATACTTGGTTATTTATATTATTAAATAATTAACTATATGATTATATAATAAAATATATACTTAAATAATTAACTATATGATTAAATATTTAAGTATATAATTAAATAATTAACTATATAATTAAATAATCAACTATATAATTGAATAATTATCTCTATGATTAAATAACTAACTATACAATTAAATAATTAACTATATAATTAAATAATTAACTATATAATTAAAAAATTAACTATATAATTAAATAATTAACTATATAATTGAATAATTAACTATATAATTGAATAATTAACTCTATAATTATATAATTAAATAATTAACTATATAAATAAATAATTAACTATATAATTAAATAATTAACTATATAACTGAATAATTAACTATATAATTGAAT
>NC_090756.1:25209042-25213854 GCF_036898095.1 Palaemon carinicauda
AATACAAATAGAAAGCTAACAGAATCCTTCACCATTCTCCAACACAAACAGAAAGCTAACAGACTCTTCCATCATTCTCCAACACAAACAGAAAGCTAAAACACTCCTCCATCATTCCCCAACACAAAAAGAAAGCTAAAAGACTCCTCCATCATTCCCCAACACAAACAGAAAGCTAACAGACTCCTCCATCATTCCCCAACACAAACAGAAAGCTAACAGACTCCTCCACCATTCTCCATCACAAACAGAAAGCTAACACACTCCTCCTTCATTCCCCAACAAAAATAGAAAGCTAACAGGACTCCTCCACTATCTCCAAAAGATACAGAAAGCTAAACCACTCCTACATCATTCTCCAACACAAACAGAAAGCTAAGAGACTCCTACATCATTCCCCAACACAAACAGAAAGCTAACAGACTCCTCCATCATTCCCCAACACAAAAAGAAAGCTAACAGACTCCTCCACCATTCTCCAACACAAAAAGCTAACAGACTCCACAACTATGCAACCGAAGCAACCATTACTGTTAGTAGTAAGATGATATTTTATCTCTGCAACGGCTCCCCCCTCTCCCTCTCCC
This sequence comes from Palaemon carinicauda, assembly GCF_036898095.1. Lineage (NCBI taxonomy): Eukaryota > Metazoa > Arthropoda > Malacostraca > Decapoda > Palaemonidae > Palaemon > Palaemon carinicauda. Next base: position 25,209,630 of record NC_090756.1, read on the forward strand.
ACCCACCCTTCCATCAGGTAAGTCATGGCATTGTGAGGCAAATGGAAAGGAAAGGGTACGAAGGGGAGAGGGAGGGAGAGTGTGGGAGAGGAGAGATGAGAGGAGAAGAGGTGGATGGTTAGCCGCGTGAGAAGGAGTGGCGGACGGAGCGTGATGTCATGGTTAAAATAACGAGAAGAATGAGGAGGTTTCGAGAATTTACAAGAAGGAGATTTCTTCTCAGACGTCATTTGACTCTGGGCAGTCGGAGGGGGAGGACGTGTTCGCTCTGGCCTCTTCCAATTCTTCGATATAGTAATGCTCTTTTTGATGTTATTGAATACTTCAGGAGGTTTTGGACCTCTCTCTCTCTCTCTCTCTCTCTCTCTCTCTCTCTCTCTCTCTCTCTCTCTCTCTCTCTCTCTCTACCATTAAATATTAATGAATATTCCGAAAAAATTTATACAAATATATTATCATTATCACTATTATTAATACCTGTAATATAAGGTTAATAAATCATTATCTCTCTCTCTCCTCTCTCTCTCTCTCTCTCTCTCTCTCTCTCTCTCTCAATATATATATAAATATTAATGAATATTCCGGAAGAATTTCTACAAATATATTATCATTTTCAATATCATTAATATCTTCAATATAAGGTTAATTATTTTATCTCTCTCTCTCTCTCTCTCTCTCTCTCTCTCTCTCTCTCTCTCTCTCTCTCTCTCTCTCAATAAATATTAATTTGCCTAAATACAATTTCCTTATAATTATTATCATTATCAAGATTATTAATATCTGTAATATAAGGTTAATTATTCTCTCTCTCTCTCATCTCTCTCTCTCTCTCTCTCTCTCTCTCTCTCTCTCTCTCTCCTCTCTCTCTCTCTCTCTCTCTCTCTCCCTCTCTCTCTAAGGAGACGTCGGTGTACCGGAACAAATGAAGCCAACTGTACCATCAGCCATATGAAATTCAGTACACTGGATGGGTAACCCTCAATGAAAGGCTAGATCTCAGATGCTTGCAACAGATAGGGGGAGACTTACACGAGCGGTAATAGGCTCATAAGTAAATCGAGATTTTCAACTAAAGTTTAAGCTTTACTGCACTGCCTACAGTATGCCATGCATTGTTCAATGTATTACTGAAGAATCTCTATATACTCTTATTAAGTCTTTTTTTGATGACCCACACTTTTGTAACGCCTTTTTTTTAACTTAAATCAGATTTATAATTCATCTTTTTTATATTCACTATTTTCATGAGGATTTCTGAATTAATTTTAGTCTATAGAACTATAATTTCATTAATAACTAACAAAATTGATTAAGGAAATTAACATCATTAAGTCATTAACTCAATCTAATAACCACCTTCTAGGCTGCACGTATTGCTATAATGATAATAATAATAATAATAATAATAATAATAATAATAATAATAATAATAATAATAATAATAAATCTTGGTATAATTTACCTCCATGACAATATCCCAAATAATTCATTTAAAATGTTTATTACTTTTCATATAGTTTATTTATTTCCAAGTTTCTTTTCCTCACTGGGCTATTTTTCCATGTTGGAGCCATTGGTGCTTATGGCTTCTTGCTTTTCTCAATTAAGGTTGTAGCTTATTTCCTAGTTTCTTTTCCTCACAGGGCTATTTTTCAATGTTGGAGCCCTTGTGCTTAAAGCTTCCTGCTTTTCCAATTAAGGTTGTAGCTTATTTCCTAGTTTCTTTTCCTCACTGGGCTATTTTTTCATGATGGAGCCCTTGGGCTTATAGCATCCTGCTTTTCTAATTAAGGTTGTAGCTTAGCTAGATTTGATGCCTGCAGTGAACTTTCTTGAAGAATCTGAGGCTTGAACTGGATCTCCCTTACGGATCTGATGTCTAGGGTGGATTTCCCTTACGGATCTCATATCTGGCACGAGTTTTGATTCTGGATCTGATGACTTTCTTGATTTACATACGGATCTGATCATGTCAGCATTGAATTTACTTTAAGGATCTGATATCTGAAAGGACTTTCCATTCCGGATCTGATATCTGGAATGACTTTCCATTCCGGATCTGATATCTGGAATGGCTTTCCTTCCGGGTCTGATATCATACAGGACTTTCCATTCCGGATCTGATATCTGGAATGGCTTTCCCTTCCGGATCTGATATCTGAAAGGAATTTTCCATTCAGGATCTGATATCTGAAAGGACTTTCCATCCCGGATCTGATATCTTGAATGACTTTCCCTTCCGGATCTGATATCTGGAAGGGCTTTCCCTTCCGGATCTGATATCTTGAATGACTTTCCATTCCGGATCTGATATCTTGAATGACTTTCCCTTCTGGATCTGATATCTGGAAGGGCTTTCCCTTCCGGATCTGATATCTGAAAAGGACTTTCTATTCCGGATCTGATATCAAAAACTAATTTCCATTCAGGATCTGATATCACAAGAGACTTTTCCTTCCGGATCTGATATCTGTAAGGAATTTTCCATTCCAGATCTGATATCTTGAATGACTTTCCATTCCAGATCTGATATCACAAGGGACTTTTCCCTCCAGATCTAATATCTGGAATGACTATCCCCTTCTGGATCTAATACCTAGCATGGCTTTCCCTTCCGGATCTGATATCACAAAGGCCTTTCCCTTCCGGATCTGATACCTAGCATGGCTTTCCCTTTAGGATTTGATATCACAAAGGCCTTTCCCTTCAGTATCTAATATCACAAAGGACTTTCCCTTCCGGATCTGATATCTGGAATGACTTTTCCTTCCGGATCTGACATCACGAAGGACTTTCCCTTCCGGATCTGATACATAGCATGGTTCTCCCTTAAGGATCTGATAACACAAAGGACTTTCCATTCCGGATGTTATAACACGGAGGTCTTTCCCTTCAGGATCTGATATCTGAAAGGACTTTCCCTTCCGGATCTATTATCTGAAGGGACTTTTCATTCCGGATACCTGGCATGACTTTCTCTTCTGGATCTGATATCAGAGAGAATTCCCTTCAGGATCTGATATTACAAAGGACTTTCCATTCCGGATCTGATACCTAGCATGGCTTTCCCTTCCGGATCTGGTCTTTAAAACGGATCTCCTTAACGGATCTGACACCCAAGTGAATCCAACCCAATGGCACAGCCAATCCTCCTCACGGATCTACACCCAATCGTGACCAACTCTTCCGTGAAGTCTTCGCTCACTACACCTCGCCTTTCCGATACCCCCCACCTGTGTAATTTCGGAGACTTCTATCTCCGGCTTCTGCATTTCGGATCGTCCGAAACGCCAGTTTGCGTGAATTCATGGCCTGCCACCTTAATGAGATCGAGGGAAAAAACTTTAATTCACGAATATCATTGATAAGGAGTTGCTCGTGAGAGAGAAATAGTTCCGTTTCGTGGTGTTTACTCTTTTGTTTACTGTTTTGTTTACTGGTTTGTTTACTGCTTTTGTTTAGTGATGGGATATGTTTGTATAGATCTTGAGTTGTGTATGAGGTTTAGTAAACAATATGATTGTATGAGATTGATATTCTCTTTCTCTCTCTCTCTCTCTCTCCTCTCTCTCTCTCTCTCTCCTCTCTCTCTCTCTCTCTCTCTCCTCTCTCTCTTTCTATATATATATATATATATATATATATATATATATATATATATATATATTTATATACATATATATATATATATATATATATATATATATATATATATATATATATATATATATATATACTGTATATACAAAAACAAATGCAGCTGCTTCTGGTCCAATGCAGGATAAAGGCCCCAGAAATGTCCTTTATCCTGTGTAATAAATATATAAATACTATATATATATATATATATATATATATATATATATATATATATATATATATTTAGATAGATAGATAGATAGATATTTATACACATATATACACATTCACATCCCTATATGTCCTCTTTATATACATATATGTATCGATTTTAATCATGTATAAAATGATACAAATTTATCCATTTCTGTAGAACCTAAACACAAACTACAGACTGAAAACATAACATCACAACGACTTACAAACAACAAACAGAAACAAACAAGTGAACAAACAACACTCTATTAAGTACAGAATATTAAATTGCAAATAGATGAATTAGAATAGTATCTAGTACCTATGAAAAGCAAATAAATCTAGAACTATGAATATGGTCGTATCTAGAGCAGCGAAGCCCTACCTAGAT
>NC_090756.1:25214354-25229354 GCF_036898095.1 Palaemon carinicauda
TTTGTTTTTTGAAGTTTCTTGAAATATTTTGAAATTTGGTTTTTAAATATGAGTGATATTATATTAACTCTCAAAATACTTATAAATGATAAAGTTTAACTAATAAAGTTTAGCTAAAAGATGAAAACATTCGAGATTTTGATAAATAATAATCATAACTTTTTGAAATTTCTTGAAATATTTTAAGATTTAATTTTTTTATCTGAGTGATATTTATTATATAAATTCTCAAAATTCTTATATATGATAAAGTAACGTTTAACTAAAAGATGGATAATGAAATATTTTGATAAATATTATCATATTTATTAAATTATAAATATCGTTGAATTAAGTTCATAACTTTGTCATAATCTATTTCTCGTTTGTATTTAAGAACTGGTTTGTGGGGGTCCTCTTAACATTCTTAAAGTATAGCTTTTGTTCTTAAGAATATTATAATTTCCATTGGGGGAGGGGGTTTAATACCCCCTTTCCAAAAATCATTAAATATATAAGGATAATTTGCCTTCGTAGTAAATAGCTTGATGAAAAATTATCTTTCAAATTCCCTATTAAAACTATTTTGAAATTATAAGTTCCATGAGAGAGAGAGAGAGAGAGAGAGAAGAGAGAGAGAGAGAGAGAGAGAAGCATCAGAAACTTAGCATACAAACGCACGTACAAACACACTCACACAAAAACTACAGGCAATGAAGCTAGTGGAGGAAGAATGCCAAGTTACCTGAACGTAAAGGGAATGGCAAGGATTTTCAGGGAGAGGAGGAGGAGGAGAGAGGTAGGGAGAGGAGGAGGGAGAAGGGGAGGAGAAGAAGGAGCATCTTCTCTTTCTTTCTCCTCCTCTTCTTCTTTCCCACCAGATGAAGAAGATCCCGAAATCGTGAGGAGGAAGACAGTAAGGGGGTCTCGGTCTGAGGTCGACCTTGGCGCATCTCCCCATTCATGCAACAGTCAAACTTTCACTGGATCATGAACTCTCTTACCTCAGGGGGCACCCCCCTCCCCTTCCCTAAACCTGGGGACCTTACCTGCTAGGAGGGTACACCTGGAGACCCTAACCTAACCCCCCCCTCTCTCTCTCTCTCTCTCTCTCTCTCTCTCTCTCCTAAGTATTCTTTTATTATTTTGCTTTTTTTTTTCATTATGTTCTGTTCTATTCTCTGTCTGTATCTTCTACATTCTCTCTCTCGTCTCTCTCTCTTCTCTCTCTCTCTCTCTCTGTCATATATTCTTTCTTTCATTTCTTCATACTGTTCTATTCTCTGTCTGTCTGTATCTTCTATGTTATCTCCCTCTCTCTCTCTCTCTCTCTCGTCTCTCTCTCGTCTCTAAGTATTCTTTCTTTCATTTACATTTTTTTCTTCATACTGTTCTATTCTCTGTCTGTCTGTATCTTCTATGTTATCTCTCTCTCTCTCTCTCTCTCTCTCTCTCTCTCTCTCTCTCTCTCTCAAAATATTCTTTCTTTCATTTACATTTTTTTCTTCATACTGTTCTATTCTTTGTCTGTCTGTCTGTATCTTCTATGTTATCTCTCTCTCTCTCTCTCTCTCTCTCTCTCGTCTCTCTCAAGTATTTCTTTCATTTACATTTTTACTTCATACTGTTCTGTTCTAGTTCTCTCTCTCCTCGCCTCTCTCTCTCTCTCTCTCTCTCTCTCTCTCTCTCCTAAGTATTCTTGTATTATTTTGCTTTTTTTCTTCATCATGTTCTGTTATATTCTCTGTCTGTATCTTCTACATTCTCTCTCTCTCTCTCTCCTCTCGTCTCTCTCTCTCTCTCTCTTTAGTAAGTATTCCTTTTTCATTTTCATTTTCTCTTCATTATGTTCTTTTCTATTCTCTGTCTGTATCGTCTAAATTTCTCTCTCTCCTCTCTCTCTCTCTCTCTCGTCTCTCCCTCTTTATTAAGTATTCCTTTTTTCTTCATTCTTTCGTCATACTTCAACCACATTCCTTTGTATTTTTTTTCTTTATATATTTTCTTTTTTCCTATTCACCGTCCGTTATCTTATCCAGTTTTTACTCTGTCTTTTATACCTTTTTCTTCATTCTTTATAAAACGTTACCTTATTTTTCCTGTTATTTCATTAAATTATTATTATATATTGCATCTTTACTCATATTCTTTTAATGTCTTTCCTTGATTCAAAGCAGCTTTTTTGTTTAGGCAGCTCTCTCTCTCTCTCTCTCGTCTCGTCTCATCTCTCTCGTCTCTGTCAGTATTCTTTTATTATTTTGCTATTTTCTTTATTATGTTCTGTTCTATTCTCTCTCTCTCTCGTCTCTCTCTCTCTCTCGCTAAGTATTATTTTAATATTTTGCTTTCTTTCTTCATAATGTTCTGTTCTATTCTCTCTCTCTCTCTCTCTCTCGTCCTCTCTCTCTCTCTCCTCTCTCTCAAACAATTGAACTAAGGATGGGGTGTTTTGGGAGCCTATATATCTACTTTCTGAGTTATCAGTAGCCATTGCCTGGCACTCCCTGGTCCTAGCATGGGGTGGAGAGAAGGAAGATTGGGCATTATCCTTTCACTTGCTTCTGCCATTCATGAGTTACCTTTAAACCAGAGAGAGAGAGAGAGAGAGCTGAGGAGAGAGAGAGAGGAGGAGAGAGAGAGAGCTTTTTCTCTATCTTTAATTGTGCCATTTATAAGTAATTCTTTTATATCTAGTCATGTGAACTTCCCTATAAATACACTCATATGTATGACGATGTATATACCTGTATATAGGTATGAGTATATGTATATATGTATATATATGCATAATATGTATGCATTAATATGTACTGTATGTATATATATGCAATCACACACACACACATACACATATATAGGAGGTGATGAATGGAGAAGTATTGAATTAAAAATCTCAAGATAGGGACGACTGGCGAAATCTAACCGAGGACCTTTGTGTCAGTAGGCGAAGGAGTAGATGATATATATGTATATATATGCACAGTATGTATGCATTAATATGTACTATATGTATATATGCAAACACACACACACACACACAGGAGATGATGAATGGAGAAGTATTGAATAAAATCTCAAGATAGGGACGACTGGCGAAATCTAACCGAGGCCCTTTGCCTCAATAGGCGAAGGAGTAGATGATATATATGTATATATATGCACGGTATGTATGCATTAATATGTACTGTATGTATATATGCAAACCACACACACACAGGAGGTGATGAATGGAGAAGTAATTGAATTAAAATCTCAAGATGGGGACGACTGGCGAAATCTAACCGAGGACCTTTGCGTCGATAGGCGTGAGAAGAGACGATTTACTGTATATATATAATATATATATATGTGTGTGTGTGTGTGTATGTATGTGTGTGTGTGTGTGTGTAAGCCTTGCTTCGTGACAGCCAGCCAGCAGTGGATACCACATACCAACTGTTCTTTTGTTGAAGGACGGGTAGCTTATCTTGAGATTTCTTTTACCATCCCAAGTCTCTCCTGAATCACAATTTTACCTTCATTATTACTATTATTATTATTATTATTATTATTATTATTATTATTATTATTATTATTATTATTCCAGTGACTTCACTACACTGCTAGTTGATTAATATAGATACAAAATGTTAGTTTAGGTCAATAATCGGATAGTGACTACCTGTAGATAGTATGTACCGTTCGGCATATAACCTCTCTTTTTCAATTTGGTCATAATTGAATATGTGACCGTCCAAGGATAAACAGAAGCTGTTGGCATATACACCTCAAGGGCTTATAACCTCGTCTTTGTCATAGGAGGACACTCCAAAATCAAACCATTGGTTCTCTTGTCTTGGGTAGTGCCATAGCCTCTGTACCATGGTCTCCCACTGTCTTGGGTTAGAGTTCTCTTGCTTGAGGGTACACTCGGGCAAACTGTTCTGTCTTATTTCTCTTCCTCTTGTTTTGTTAAAGTTTTAAAAGTTTATATAAGAAATATTTATTTTAATGTTACTCTTCTTAAAATTTTATTTTTCCTTGTTTCCTTTCCTCACTGGGCTATTTTCCCTGTTCGAGCCCTTATAGCATCTTGTTTTTCCAACTAGGGTTGTAGCTTAGCAAGTAATAATAATAATAATAATAATAATAATCAATAATAATATAATAACTGAATAAGTGACCTCCAAGGATAACCAGAAGATGCTGGCATATACACCTCATCTATAGGAATTTAAAAGCAAATAAAATTGAAAATATAATGTACATTGAATGTGATATCGACTGATTGGCAATAGTGTGTATAAACTGCATGAACTAGAGAAATAGGCCTACCTTGATATTAGATCATTTTAAACCATGGAAATTACACATAACGTACACTGTAAAACCTTTTGTTTATGATAAATCCAGGTCATAGTAATTAATTTACTCTCTGATATTTGTATTTATTCCGTTATTCACTTTAGTATGATTACAATATTAGTTCATTTTTTTTTATTGTCCTGGTTTAGACTTATAGGCCTATATCTTCATGTTTATGATAATTCTGCTTGAGCAGTAAGTATATATACTTTTATATCAACATCATCATCTACTGTATAATTATAGAAAAGATAACACTAAATAAATTAGAAAATATTCCTTGGTTTATGTGGATAAATTATCTGTTAACATTTAGAAAATGGTAAGAACATTTATTTAACATTGCCTTATTACGATTATTTCTTAAATGGCGAACCATTTTTACTGAAATGTATTTTTTTGTAGATTTGGGTTTATGTATTTATTATTTTTACACTGTTTTGTTACTTTTATATTAAATGATTTCACTATTAACTTTGTTGTATCACAACAGTAGAAGCTTAATCAATTTACAATAGGAACCCATGAAATCAAATCCATAGAAAACTTAACTGAAAACGTTTTCTATGGTTAGTTATAGGGTAACTACGGTATAAGATAAAATGCATTGGCATCGCTCGCAATTGTAGTTTAATTGATAAACAATGTATACCTATCAAGCTTTTATCAGTAACAGAGTGGCATTTCACTGGAAAATCATTCGAAGCCATGTTAAAAAGTAGGAGAACGCACCCAGATGAGGTATACTTTACACATACATACATACATACATGCATACATACATACATACATACATAACTATAAAGTACGAACAATATTAAAGTCTTATGATTCTTTTATTGTAATAAATGTGGGGTGGTTTGGGGGTTCACGAAGGGGGCTTTACTCCCCTGGAGTTGTGACGTAAGATAATAATTTTATTCAAGCCATTGGAATAAATTTATTAACATTACCCTTCATGGGTTTCTCGGACCATTAATTAAGCCATAGACTTTTATGGAAACTTTATGTTCTTGTTAAGAGAGCGAGAAATATATCAGAGAGTTTATTTTGTATGCACACACACACACACACACACACATATATATATATATATATATATGTATCTATCTATCTATCTATCTATATATATATATATATATATATGTATATATATACAGTGTATATGTATATATATATATATATATATATTACGACCCTTTCTGACTGGGGATACCTTAACATGGTGAAAGGGTTTATGTATGGCCATGATCAACAAAGCTATACTAGTCAGGGCCACACATACTAAGTTGGTTTGCTGTTTGCAATCAGAGAAAAGTCTCCCACCATCACTAATCATCAATGGCCAGCGTGATGATGAAATGGCCAGGCCCCAGACATGAATATGGACATGTCTGAGTCCTTTGTCCTGCAGTGGGCTAGAAACGGCTGCATTTGTTTTTTAAATATATATGTTTTGTTTGTGTGTGTATATATATATATAAATTTATATATATACATATATATATATATATATATGTAATATATATACACATATATATATGTATATATATGTATATTTATATATATATATATATATATATAGTATATATGTAAATTTATATATATATATATTTATACATACTCATATATATATATATACACATATATATATGTATATATATATGTATATTTATATATATATATGCATGTATACTATATATATATACATATATATATACATATATATATACTATATATATATATATGTACTGAACAACTGACATCCAAAATATCCAATATAAAGAAAAGATTTATCCATAGGTAAGAAATACACAACTTATCATAATCATTTTATTATATCCATAGGTAAGAAATACACAACTTATCATAATCATTTTATTATATAGGTAAGATGTTGAAACATTTTTCATAACATAATTATGTTACAAACATCTTTACCATTCAGTTAAACCATATCACATAATCAGAACATTTTTATATTTTATAGTTTTTATCAATTTCAAGATTCAAGATATGTTTTTATCTTGAATATCTTTCATGTGTCGTTTTTGAAGTCTTTGATACCTATAGTCTTCCATTTTACAAGAGGCGTGAAGACTGAATCGCGTTTCTAAGGATCAGGGTAGTGTAGTTATATTTGATCCATACGTTTATTTTCTTACTGCGTTCAACTGCAGTTGAGTGTCCATACTATATATATAATATATATATATATATATATATATATATATATATATATATATATATATATATATATATATATAATATATATATATATATATATATATATTTATATATACACACACACACACATATATATATATATATATATATATATATATATATATATATTTATATACACACACACACACACACATATATATATATATATATATATATACATATATATATATATATATATATAGTGGCTGAGTTGCTAAGTCAATTGAGCCTCAGTTTCTTGGGTCCGGGTTCGATTCCCCGGCCGACCAGAAGCTATTATTTTTGAGTTGATTCCCCCTCGGGTCTCTGATCCCAAGGTAGAGAGAATCCAGATATTAGGTATATATATATATATATATATATATATATATATATATATATAATATATATATATATATATATATATATATATATATATATATATATCTTTTCAATATGTAATATTACACTGTTTTTCTAGTCAATGATATTTATATCACCATTATTTTAAATGAGAATCATAATCACCTTTTTTTCTATATAGATTAACTCAAAATAGATATGGTGCTTTGATCACTTTGCATTCTGTCTGCCACTCTTCAGCAATGCCTCCTTTTGAGTCCAAATTTGAGTGGGATGAAAGTCTATGATAGATTTCCATATATTAGATCCTTTTCTATAACTTTTTATGTCATGGAATATTTCTTATAGCAATTTTTGAACCTTAAACCATTTCTTCCATCATATTTGGCACCTTCAAAATTTTCTTCTATTGCTTTTCGAACCTTAAAACATTTCCTCTATCACTTTAGGCAGCTTAAATAATTTCTTCCATCACTTTGGTATCTTAAAATCTTTGTTCCATCACTTTTGACAGCTTAAAATATTTATTCCACCACTTTGGCACCTTCAAAACTTTATTCCATCACTTTTGGTACCTTAAAGTATTTGTTCCACCACGTTTGGCATCTTTAGACACGTCTTCCAACACTTTTGGCACCTTAAAACATTTCTTCCACCACCTTTGGCATCTTTAAACATATCTTCCAACACTTTTGGCACCTTAAAACATTTCTTCCAGCACTTTTGGCACCTTAAAACATTTCTTCCAACACTTTTGGCACCTTAAAACATTTCTTCCAGCACTTTTGGCACCTTAAAACATATCTTCCAACACTTTTGGCACCTTAAAACATTTCTTCCACCACGTTTGGCATCTTTAAACATATCATCCAACACTTTTGGCACCTTAAAGCACTTCTTCCAGCACTTTTGGCACCTTAAAACATTTCTTCCAACACTTTTGGCACCTTAAAACATTTCTTCCAGCACTTTTGGCACCTTAAAACATTTCTTCCAACACTTTTGGCACCTTAAAACATTTCTTCAGCAAGTTTTGATGTCCATACTTTTCATATCTTAAAACAATTATTTTTATATCCTCTGGTATCCTGGACAATTGTTATAGTACTGTTGATGTCTTGAAATCTGTTTTTACCATTTTTTTTAAGACTAAGAAGTTAGTTTTTACATCACTTTTAAAGTATTGGGATTATTTTTATATCCCTTGAAATATTGGGAGATTCTTACAACACTTGACATGTGGGGAGATTTCATACATCTGTTTTGAAGCAATGGGAGATTTCTTACACATTTGAAGTCTTAGGAGACATCTTACAACACTTGAAATCTTTGGAGACATCTTACAATAGTTTTGAAGTCTTGGGAGACATCTTACAACACTTGAAATCTTTGGAGACATCTTACAATAGTTTTGAAGTCTTTGGAGACATCTTACAACAATTTTGAAGTCTTTGGAGACATCTTACAATACTTTTGAAGTCTTTGGAGACATTACAACAATTTTGCAGTAATGGGATACTTCTTATGTCACTTTTGAAGTCTCGGGAGACCTCTTACACCACTTTCTAAGTAATGGGAGACTTCTTACACCACTTTTGAAGTCTTGGGAAACAACTTACAACACTTTTGAAGTAATGGGAGACTTCTTACATCACTTTTGAGATCTGGGAGGATTTTTTATACCACTTTTGAAGTCTTGGAAGAGTTCCTACACCACTTTCTAAGTAATGGGAGACTTCTTACACCATTTTTGACGTCTTGGGAAACAACTTACAACTCTTTTTAAGTAATAGGAGACTTCTTACATCACTTATGAGCCCTTGGAAGATTTCTTATACCACTTTTGACGTTCCTCATTGTCGCTCACAACATTTTAGTGTTGCTCTGTTCCTCGTCTTCTTCTTCTGGGACTTTGTGTTGGATGACAGGCGACAGGAAGGTGGGGGAATCTGGTTCAGTGTCCTCTTCTGTCAAAACATAAATGGACAGTGAGCTGTGGGTCTCTCTCTCTCTCTCTCTCTCTCTCTCTCTCTCTCTCTCTCTCTCTCTCTCTCTCTCTCTCTCTCATTTGGTAGTCATCCTTCCTAGATTGACTTACATGGCTAAGATAAATTGACAGAGATACCAGCTTGACCTTTGGTTGAAATTTTTGTAATGTTTCTCTTATAAAAGTATTAATTTCTACTCTGTGATAATACCATTAAGAGTGATTTTCATTTTTATTATATTATTCTTTTTGTTGGTATTGTTGTTTTTAAAAACAAAAAACAAACGAAAAGACAATAATGTTCAAAACAGGGTAATAAAGAATAGAATCAGCCTATCAGAGGATAAGTAATAGAATATAAATCATTAAGAAGGCAAATATATCAAATTGAAATACCTCGTATGAACTAAAATAAACAACAACATTAAATTAGAAAAGATTAAAAAAGTTACATTTGATTACTGCCATAGCCTCTGTACCATGGCCTTCCACTGTCTTTGGTTAGAGTTCTCTTGCTTGAGGGTACACTCGTGCACACTATTCTATCTAATTTCTCTTCCTCTTGTTAAATTACTTTCCTCACTAGGCTATTTTCCCTGTCGGGGCCCCTGGGCTTATAACATCCTGCTTTTCCACTTGGGGACACTATTCTATCTAATTTCTCTTCCTCGTGTTAAATTACTTTCCTCACTGGGCTATTTTCCCTGTCGGGCCCCTGTTCTTATAACATCCTGCTTTTCCAACTAGAGTTGTAGCTTAACAAGTAATAATAATAATGATACTCACCGGCCTCCCTCTCATTCCTGTAAGTCATAGTCCTCCCATAACTGGTGACGACCCCAACAGACGCCCCATAATCCGTTATCTCAGACTTGGGTCCCTTTTTCGTACATATAAAGAGGGCCATGATCATCACGACGAACAGTGCCATGCCAGCCAGGACCCAGGCAGCAACTTCGGCTGCTCCGGCTCCCTCCTCGTCTTTGTCTTCGTCTTGTGATTTCTCCTCTGTGGTGTTTTGGATTACCCATCCTTTCAGATCTGGAAGAAAAAAAAAGGTTAATTTGTAAGTTTGTGTGTGATCGAGGTGTGGAATGATCTTCCTAATCAAGCGGTTGAATCTGGAACTTCCGAAGTTCAAACTTGCAGCGGATGTTTTTATGTTGAACAGGCTGATATAAGTCTTCATAGTTTATGCATGATAGATCTATTTTATCGCTTGATCTATGTGTCATGCCTACCTTTTCATTTCTTGATATAGGTGTCCTGCCTACTTATTCATCGTTCGAAATATATGTCATGCCTACCTATTCATCACCTGATATATGTCTCTCTACTTATTCATTGCTCGGTGTATGCGTCACGTCTACCTTTTTCATTGCTCGATGAATGCGTCAAGCCTACCTTTTATTCGCTCGATATATACTTTATGTCATGCCTACCTATTCAACACTCGATGTATATGTCACGCCTAACTTTTCATCGCTCGATGGGTGTCATGCGTACCATTTCAGCGCTTACTGAACGTGTCACCTAACGTTTCCTCGCTGAATATGTGTCATGCTTACTTATTCATCGCTCATTGTAGGTGTCACATCTACTGTTTTATCACTCAATGTATGTTATGCTTACTTATTCATCGCTCGATGTATATGTCACACCTAAGCATAAGTACTTGTACTGACAGGTAAATGTCTGTAGGACAGACATTAAAAGCTAAAGCGTCTATCCGTTACCTGTGGCATGTTCCGGATGACAGTCCAAAGACCATAGCACAGAACTGGAACTGAGAATGGTAAAGGTCGAGTTCTCTTCGCTGATCATCACTTTGCTCTTCTCTATCCCATTGGCTCGGACGATGATGTGATCCTGTGGACAGAGAATTACGGTGTTTGCGACAACTTCATGCAATTGATGTGCACTGTTAGGTATTACTGTTATTATATGATGTATAAACCATCTTGCAGTGCAGTAATACAAAAAAGTCCCATGTTTTCTTTATCTTTTTTATAACAATTATAGAAGAGCAAAACTAGAAACAGATAACTTTTAACAAAAACACTCTGCTAGTCATTTTAGTTTATTCATCAATCATCCTCCATTTTAAAAGCAAAAACTATATGAAAAAAAGTAGTTTATATATTCATTGTAATGTTTCGTGTAGGGTCATCTACACATGAATATTTTGAGTCAAAGATACGAATGTGGTACGGTCAATGTAGTGGACTCACAACACTACTAACATTGCCAAAAGAATGTCTGGTGAATTTCACAATGAGGTTTCTATCTATATATAGATATTGAAGAGTATAGAAAGATACAGCTTGCAAGAGAGCCTGTTTGAATAACTGTATCGATAAAGATATCTGAACAGACTCTAAAAAGCTCTGTTTGTATTCGTTACAGCATTGTGCACACTAATACGAGCTGGAACTCACCTGGGCGTCATGTGCAATGACTAGTTTGTGCCACAGAGAAGATTCAAAGTCTGTTATGTCGTGAGTGACCGTGCTGTTCTTGCCCTGGTAATCGGTAAACCCAATGGAGATGCTGGCTGAGGTCGCCCCTTCCTCGTGGCTGAGATATATGTTCGCGTATCTCGCTAGTTGCATCTGGAGTCCAATCAAAGGCGAGGTGTGGTCGTGCATGAGACATCCTGCAAATGGATATTGGTTTAAATTTGTATATTGTTGTTCTGGAAGGTGGAGTGTTCTTTAAGTTTTGGAGCAGTTTGTAAACCGTTAGGTTTCTCCGAGGAAAATTAGGCAGCCTCTATTGAGGCACGGAGCTGACAAGTAGCTCGCATCTCTGTGTAAAACCCAGAACACAAATGGATATTGGTTTAAATTTGTATATTGTTGTTCTGCAAGGTGGAGTGTACTTTAAGTTTTGGAGCAGTTTGTAAACTGTTAGGTTTCTCCGAGGCAAATTAGGCATTCTCTATTCAGGCGCGGAGCTGACAAGTAGCTCGCACCTCTACGTAAAACCCAGAACACAAATGGATATTGGTTTAAATTTGTATATTGTTGTTCTGCAAGGTGGAGTGTTCTTCAAGTTTTGGAGCAGTTTGTAAACCGTTAGGTTTCTCCGAGGAAAATTAGGCAGCCTCTGTTGAGGCACGGAGCTGACAAGTAGCTCGCATCTCTGTGTAAAACCCAGAACACAAATGGATATTGGTTTAAATTTGTATATTGTTGTTCTGCAAGGTGGAGTGTTCTTCAAGTTTTGGAGAAGTTTGTAAACCGTTAGGTTTCTCCGAGGAAAATTAGGCAGCCTTTATTGAGGCACGGAGCTGACAAGTAGCTCGCATCTCTGCGTAAAACCCAGAACACATTTGTGTGTTAAGTTATCGCCAAGTTAAGAGTATTTCATAAGAATAATATTGTCTGACTTAATATTTAAGAGCATATAAGTAACGTTTGAATGAGTGACAGAACTAAATTAAGTACCTGCAGGGCAATTCGCAGTGACATAAAGAGAGCGCTGTGACGTGGTGACTTCAGCTGTAGCGTTTGAACCGAGAAGGGTGCTGGCGGTGATGTAGTTCATCCTATTGTTGATGCTGTAAACACGAGAAGAGGCAGTTAGCTTTGGTTTCGCCTATGAGGATTAGGCTCGAAAGAGATATTGGACTGGCAGGGTCCTAATAAGTAAGACAGTGTTGGCAGGTTTGATATTCTGCCGATTAACATCTTTTACCAGTGTATTTGGCTACAAATACAATTCAATAACTATTATAATGATAAGGATACCGTACTCGTAGATAATGATGTTTTGGTCCTGCAGCATTATTGCCAGAGACAGCCAACTATGAGGGTAGCAGCTCGGACTGAAGGTTAGATTGTTGGGTTTGGCGTGGTCCAAGAACAGAACGCCGTCTGGATTGATGTGTATTTTTTCCTTTCGGGTGACCTTTCTGAAAGATAGAGGATGCCGGTCATTTGTTTTAAGGGTTTTTAAATTCAAAGGTTAAGATGTTATTCAGAGGATAAGGGAAATGTAGAAACAGATTTCAAAATTTTCTAGATAAAAGTTATTACAACTACTTTCTTAGCATGTTCACCCAGAAGGTCCTGATATGGAGTGTATCTGTCCAGGTATATTTGATAGGTCCAGAGTCTGACACCTGTACATGTCTGAAGGTCCAGCTTATGGAGTGTATCTGTCCAGGTATATTTGACAGGTCCAGAGTCTGACACCTGTACATGTCTGAAGGTCCAGCTTATGGAGTGTATCTGTCCAGGTATATTTGACAGGTCCAGATTCTGTCACCTGTACAAGTGTATCTTAATGGTTGACCAGAAGTAGTATATCTGTACAGGCATAGCTGACAGGTCTAGCGGAAGAGGTATATCTGTATAGGTATATCTGGTAGCTCAACCAGAAGCAATATCACTGTACAGGTATACATGGAAGGTCCAGCTGAAGAGGTATAGAGTCTACCAGTATAGGTCCCTCTAGGTACATTTTATAGATTTTGCTCGTGCACCACCAAACTCACACAAGGCCGATTTCCTTCCGAGCGGGCTCAGTTTAGGGCTCGCATCTACACCCATAGCCGAGTAACCTCCACTCGCTTTGGAATTGTAGAATTCTCCACACTCTTCTGGATCCCCAGATTAATCCTATTGACCAGCGCGTGTCTGTACAAACAGAAATGAACATCAACCACTTCGGCTGTCGAACTTACCCTGTCTTCTCTTGAAGAATGATATGTATATTCCTTGGCATGTCCCCTATGTCTTCATTATAGAAGGACAGCGTCAACGGACTGCTGAAGGTGATGGTAGGCGATTTGTACTGTGGCGTCTGGGTCCTCAGTTGGTATATGCGACAGTCTGCAAAAGACAAGTCTATCTTTATCACTCTTTAGGTTGATGTTTCAACAGACCATATATTATGAAATAATGGCCTAGATTGTTATTTATGACCATTCGTTCAAACATTTTCCTTAGACAGTTGCATAATCAATTGAGCAACTTTATTAACCTTTATCTATCTTCTACTCTCTCAATTGACTGATTTCTTCATCGTATTGTATGTGGTGTTTTAAATTCATACCTAAATAGTTTTGTTTTAAATTCGTTTTTTGTTCAGAGTTAGAATAATTCTAATGTACAGTAATCCAGCTTTTAAAAAAAAAGTCTGAACCCCTAGCAAGTTTTATTGCAGTCAAAATATAGGATGGTAATATTATAATGATATTTTATTTCTGTAGTGTGAACTTATAATTTTGTAGGGGTTTAGTAAACATACAAGCATACCATTAGAACCTATTTATAGTATAGGATATTATAATTATTATTATTAAGCACCCCTAAGCTACCATCCACTTATAAATCATTAAATTGTAGAGAAAAAAGCCTTTCAAAAAGATTTTTTCACTCATTTTACATAAGACAACATACGATTCTAAAGCGAACAAGACATCTCGCTCGTCAAAAGTGACTCGCGACGAAAATGCTTACGTAAAATATCTTCTGTCTGTCGGTCTTACCTTGGGCGAACTGCTGATACGACGTCGCCAGTCCAGCCATTGCAAGGACTGCCAGAGCTAATAGGAAGGGCGGTGTCGCTGTATCCATGATAGCGGAGATCTTCCGCGCACTCCCTGCTGACTCGGTGACCAGAAGGCCTCTTCTGAAGGTCAGCCTACCTCGTCAGCATTTGTCATCGCTGTGGTTTCCCCCCACAGTTTGTTTTCTATGAATTTGGAAGGTTTTTCTTGTGTTTATTAGTCGCTTCTTGAGATAATCTTCCAGTTTCTTCTACTTGTGAAGATCTTCATTGCTGGCTAAAGAGTCTGTGACTATACACATCACTTGAAAAATAACTTTTATTTGGAATGTTTTTCCTATTTTCTTAGTGGTTTTTCCTATTTTCTTAGTTGTTTTTCTTGTTTTCTTAGTTGCTTCTTGAGACAATTGTCCAATTTCCTCTATTTATTAAGATCTTCATTGCTGGCTAAAGAGTCTATGACTATACACACACCACTTCAGGAATAACTTTAATTTGGAAGGTTTTTCCTATTCTCGTTGTTGTTTTTCCTATTTTCTTAGTTGCTTCTTGAGACAATTATCCAGTTTCTTCTACTTATCAAGATCTTCATTGCTGGTTGAAGA
>NC_090756.1:25234354-25254354 GCF_036898095.1 Palaemon carinicauda
CAGGATGCTAACGTGAATTACAAGACGCGATAGTAAATTGTAATAAATAAAAGTAACTTGCAAAACACTTTAAGTGGCCTACAGGACACCAGGCATCATAATGACTTCCAAGACAGAGTTCTGAGCTCTAAGACATCACTATAATAGTAAAATTGGTTCTTCGTAAACTTGTTCCAACCATATACATCCTCCTGTTACCAACTGCTAGCATAAAGTGAAACCATTCTTTATTTTATTACTAACTGCTAGCAAAAGATAAAACTGTTATGTACAAGAGTAGACCTTTGGAAGTTATTATGTGGTATTGCGGAGAATTAGATGGCGAGATAAAGTGAAGGATGATATGGAGAGAAAGAAGAGGTTTGGTGGAAGAGGATGTCTTTGATAGAAGGCATTGGAGAGTACGCATCGGGCAACCGACGACCCCTTAATGTAGGGGGGATAACGGTGGGGAAGAAATAGAAGAAGATAAGGTGAAGGATGATATGGAGAGAAGAGGTTCGGTGGAATATTGGAGAGGACGCATCAGGCAACCGACACTCTTAATGTAGGGATAACGGTGGAAGAAGAAGAAGACAAGGTGAAGGATAATATGGAGAGAAGCGGTTCGGTGGAAGATTGGAGAGGACGCAAAAGGCAACCGACCCTCTTAATGTAGGGATAACGGTGTGTGAGAAGACAAAGTGAAGGATGATATGGAGTGAAGAGGTTCGGTGGAAGATTGGAGAGGACGCAAAAGGCATCCGACCCCTTAGTGTAGGGATACCAGTGAGGAAAAAGAAGCAAAGAGGAAGAGATTAGTTGCCACGAACCACGAGAATCAAAGCCCTCAATTATTGTCAAGAGGAGGGGGGACTTGTATTGAGTTAGTGAGCCCACAATTACTTTAATAATATCCATGGAACCCTGCAGTAGCTCTTACACTTGTTCAACCAACATTTCCTGTCCTAAAACAGGTGTTTCTGTTCGCTTGTGTGATTTAGATAAATCATATTCTTTTGATTTTAGTTTTCATTCAGGTTTCAATGGTTGATTTTGAATTTAAAAAAAAAAAGTAAGCCAGTAATTTTGGTGTTTTTAAGTCTATTTGTATTGGGTGGAGTAAAACAGGTGTTTCTGTTCGCTTGTGTGATTTAGATAAATTATATTATTTTGATTTTTAGTTTTCATTCAGGTTTCAATGGTTGATTTTGACTTTTTAAAAAGTAAGCCAGTAATTTTAGTGTTTTTAAGTCTATTTGTATTAGGTGGAGCTAAGATCAGAATGGTAGTAAAAGAGGTTAAATATATTTTAAAATCTTACTTTGGATCAACTCAAACATCCTTTTTAATCAAAACAATTTGTTTATTTTGTCAATCTATTTCCATCGAATTCAGAAAGTATATTTTATTCTTTATTTATAACAATATTTTTCTTTGAAGAAAGTCTTGAAGCCTTCAGTAAAAGAGAGTAAATATATTTCCAAGTTCTATTTTAAAATGTTACTCGGATCAAACAAACAGCTTTTGTAATCAAAGAAATTTGTTTATTTTGTCAATCTATTTCCATCGAATTCAGAAAGTATATTTTATTCTTTATTTATAACAATATTTTTCTTTAAAGAAAGTCTTGAAGAATTTATTTATACCAATATTTTCCCTTAATGAAAGTCTGAAATACTTTCACATCACTGATATATTTCCTTAGAGATTGATGTGATAACGTCCCTGACTGGTGAACGCCAGACTGGCGTTCGAGTCCCGCTCAAACTCCTTAGTTCCTTTAGAGTCTGCAACCTCACCATCCTTTTAAGCTAAGGAAGGGGGTTTTAGGGGAGCCTATATGTCTATCTGCTGAGCCATCAGCAGCCATTGCTTGGTCTTCCTTGGTCCTAGCTTGGGTGGAGAGGAGGCTTGGGCGCTGATCATATATATATGGTCAGTCACTAGAGCATTGTCCTGCTCGATAGGGCAATGTCACTGTCCCTTGCCTTTGCTATTCATGAGCGGCCTTTAAACCTTTAAATAGTTTTCCTTAAAGAAAGTCTTGAAGTCTTTATCTATATCAATATTTTCCCTTAAATAAAGTCTTAGAGATTTTCCCATTACTTATATATTTCCTTAGAGAGTTCCATCCTTAATAGAACTCACAATAGGTTTGTTTACATAAACAAATATGAGATGGTTCATATATCTTCCGTCTCATCTTTCCTTTTTTATTATTGTTTTTTTTTTTCGTTCTGTTTAATCAACTTTTTATCGTCTCTTGGTATTCTTCTTCTTCTTCTTCTTCTTCTTCTTCTTCTTCTTCTTCTTCTTCTTCTTCTTCTTCTTCTTCTTCTTATTATTATTATTTTTTTTTTTTTGTAGCAAGTTAATTATCTTTTAAGTTTGGGCCCTACGAACTGAACTGTATTATTATTATTATTATTATCATTATTATTATTATTATTATTATTATTATTATTATTATTATTATTATTATTATTATTATTATCGAACCCACCCAGTGAATAAAAAGAAACAGAAAAGCGAAGAATAAACGATGAAAAATGAATAACGAATAAAACTAAACTGAAGAAGAAACAGACTCATCTGGTTCTTCGACTCGTCATTTGATCTCTCTCTCTCTCTCTCTCTCTCTCTCTCCGTTGATTCTCAGAATTAGTCGTAGTGACTTGGAATGTCCAGTTAACACAGTGGGAATTTGTGGAAGGTAGGAATTTTTGCTTAGTGGGATTCCAACTTGGAATTAATGATTAACTGGAATTCCCAGATGATTTATGGTCAGTGGGATTCCAAATTGGAATCTATACTTAACTGGAATATTCCCAGATGGTTTATGGTCAGTGGGAATCCAAATTGGAATTTATGATTAACTGGAATATTCCCAGATGGTTTATGGCCAGTGGAATTCCAAACTGGAATCTATACTTAACTGGAATATTCCTAGATCATAGGAATCAGTTGACTGGAATTATTCAGTTTTATTTAGTATTTGCAATATAAGTCATATGGCTGGTTACAAGGTCCTGGAAGGCCATTCGGAGCCAAGATGCAACTGGGGAAAGATAAAAAGTGGGTGCTCCTATTATTCGAGTTGTTACCGCAGTTAATTGATATTACTACTAGTGTATGCGACCTGTCAAAATGCCGGATAAATATTTAGATATATTCAAACACACGCATATGCAGCCCCCTCTCGCCAGGGTATGACAACATCATCTTCCCCCATCTCGAGGGACCGGGAGAGAGATGGAGTAGTTATACGTCTGGCAATGCCGCTGAGCGTGACTGGCAAAAAATGTGTTCACTAACGTATATATACAGTATATATATATATATATATATATATATATATATATATATATATATATATATATGATTTTATTATTATTATTAATATTGTAATTATTATTATTATTATTATAATTATTATTATTATTAATCAACATTATTCGTAATATGATAATTACCTTATATTCCATCATAGTCAGAGTTGTTATTATAATTGAACAATCTTAAACAAATACAGAAATGCGTTTATATCGCAATCTCCGACTCTTTCAATTTGCGCAAGAACTTAATATCTAAACCGGATGTTTACCTTTTTGGACGTTGGGTATTGTAAGCTACAATCTATCTATCTATCTATCTACACACACACACACACACACACATATATATATATATATATATATATATATATATATATATATATATATATATATATATATTAATTCTATGATTACCTTTGAGTTCAATATGACCTATTATCCTACTCGAGATAAAACTGCTTAGGTCAGCAATTTTCGGATTTGAGGCTTAATACTATCCCCCAGACCCCCCTCTTTTATCCTGGCTCTGAACCTTCATGTGTGTTTACAGTACGCCATCTTAAGCAACCGGGAGGTCTTTACATCCCCCCAGGGATGGACAAAAACAGACCGCTTGCTTCAGCGATAATGGATTCCCGGAAGATTGTCCTCAACCTCACTTAGAGTGATGAGGGCAAATAAGCGACCCTCTGAGGTAGTATGAGGGGGGTGGGGTAGGGCGAGAATGCACGTGTGCATAGCTATGCATTAATAAAACATCCTCAAGCAAGCAATTGCAATATATATGCTTCAAATCGTAGGAAAAAATCTCATTTTTAAAATATGTCCTTGAGGAATGCGTCGAAGACACGACAGGAATCGTGTTAAGTAGGTCGCGGAGCCAATTGGAGACGGAGCAATTGTCTACATTATTGCTGCTCATTAAGGCGTGCTTAGCCCATCTGGGCGAGGGTGGGGAGGCAGGGTTGAGGCAGCTTTCTGTTAGATGCGTTCGTAGTTTGTCAGTCTGTCTTCATGATTGTTTTGTATTAAGGGAGAGATTGAAAATTCCTCAACTGGAGATCTTGGAGAATCATGACATTTTGATATCTGACGGAACATTTTTATAAAATGGCTTTGATTTCTGGGATGAAGATGAGAGAGAGAGAGAGAGAGAGAGAGAGAGAGAGAGAGAGAGAGAGAGAGAGAGAGAGAGATAATTGCCTCGCCTCCGTGAAGATATTAAACCGTCCTCGTAAATATAAACAGCTAGAGACCCCTTGGAATGTATATCTTACTCGACGCGTGTTGTTAATAATTGTTCCTTTCAACTTTCTTCTCCAATTCTTCCTGAAGACGCGAGGGATTCTTCCAGAAGACACGAGGGATCCTCATGAAGGATTCTCGTGAATTAAATGTAGGATGGGTTATCAAGATTGTGTTTAGGATGAAATGAATAATGGATAAGCTTTTTATGTTATGAAGAAATTGTCATAAGGTTACAGTATGACCTCTGAACTTTCTCCAATTCTTCCTGAAGACACGAAGGATCCTCATGAAGGATCCTATTGAATGAAATGTAGGATGGATTATCAAGATTGTGTTTAGGATGAAATAAATAATGGATAAGTTTTTATGTGATAAAGATATTGTCATTAGATTACAATATGACCCCTGAACTTTCTCCAATTCTTCCTGAAGACACGAGGGATCCTCTTGAAGGATCCTCGTGAATTAAATGTATGTATATATATATATATATATATATATATATATATATATATATATATATATACATATATATATATATATATATATATATATATATATATATATATATATACTACCGGCCGCCCATCCTGACAACACTTCCTCGCCCACCCACGCCCACAGAGAAGAGATAACCTTGCGGGTGGGTAGAGTGTAGCTCATAGTACTGGTGTTATGTCCCCACTCTATCATTATTTAATGTCTGTCTGTCGAGTCGAAGTTAGGAGGGTCGTGTATGTGATTACCTTTTACCTAGAAGCCATTTTGTATATTGTTTTTGAAGGGAATTTTGTTTGTTGTTTGTGAGAGCAATTTTGTTTGTTGTTTGTGATAGTCCTGTTTGTTTTTCTACTTAAATTCGTGTTTGTTTTTCTTATAATTCTTTCGACTTTTTTTTTTGTTGTTTTCATGTTTTTTTTTTTTTTTTTTTTTTTTTCAAAAATTGGTTTTCAAATCCTAATTATTCTTTATCGATTTTTTCTTTTGTTGTGTTTATAAAGATTTGGTTTTCAAATTCATTTTTGTTGTTTATATATATATATATATATATGTGTGTGTGTATATATATATATATATATATATATATATATATATATATATATATACATATATATATATATATATATATATATATATATATATTTAATATCATATTAGTTAGTTCCTTATTTTTCTTATCATTTCTAATATATCTTGTTTCTCTATTGGTTTATTTTAACTATATATCAGTTCTTTTGTTTTTCTGCTTTTTATTATTATTATTATTATTATTATTATTATTATTATTATTATTATATCTTCTTAGTCATAATTGTTTTTACCAAATGGGAAAACTGAAGGGGCAAGAAAGTTCAGAAGCATTAACGAAAATATATATACATATATACATATGGAAATCACATATATCAACATACATACCCCAGTTTGTATTTTATGTATGCAATGTATAACATACATATACATTACATCTTTACGAACAAACAATTCTAATAAACACAAACTTGTTTGTGAATTCTTATTAGTAAACAAACTAAGTTGGAAGGAGGTTATGTTTTATCCCCTGTTTGTGTGTTTGTTTGTGAACAGCTTCCTGGCCACAATTATAATCGTAGAGTAATGAAACTTGGAGGGATTAACTGTTATGTGAATAGCTGGAAATGATTACATTTTGGAAGGTCAAGGTCAAAGGTTAAGGTCACAGTCAAGCAAAATGTCCAATTCACGTAATCAGCCATAAGTTTGGACATCATTGTCACAGAGACTTCAAACTTTAGTTCATATTTGAGTGTATGAAAATCCACATCAATTGATACATGTTAAGGTCAAAGGTCAAGGTCAAGTTCTAGCAAAAGGTCATGAAATAAGCTGCAGTCAGGGGAGGTAATTGATATATATATATATATATATATATATATATATATATATATATATATATATATATATATACATATATGCATATATACATATATATATCTTATATTAACATGTTCAATATATATATATATATATATATATATATTTTATATTAATATGTTCAATATATATATATATATATATATATATATATATATATATATATATATATATATATATATACTGTATATATATATATCTTATATTAACAAGTTCAATTTCGACGTAAAATATTGTAAACATTTCTAAAAATAACAGTTTTAACGTTAATTATATTGGGAAATTTCTAAAAATTAAATTTTTTACATTAATTTTTTTCTAAATTTTCAAAAAATTTCATTTTTATTTATCTATTCTTCTATAAATAAAAAAATCTATTGAGAATGACAAAGGAAAAGTGTAATTATTGTAAATTTATCTTGAAAAATAATATTTTTAAATATATAGATATATCAATTTCCACATTCAAGATAAAAATCAAATACTTTCTGATAATTCTTATTGTAGCACAATGCCGCTCACACCCGTCACCCAAGGACTGTCATTTCTCAAAAGATGCTTCTCTCCCTCACACTAAAGGAAACAGGATGCTCACACACACCAAAGTGTTTTTTATAATGCTTACCTCAATTGAAGCATGTAGAAGAAGCACTACTCACTAACGTAGCCATATTGTATATATATATACTATTTCCATTATCTATTTACAACCATTTATAAGAATCTCCGTCGTTTATATATTCCTAAACACACGTCTTGTCAGGACAGAGTTCAACTCTCGACTGAACGTGGCAGCAGTAGTTAGTTATATTTATTGTCACCAGACTTTTCATGTTTATACCCCCGCGAGGAAAAGCACTCAAGCTGATTGGCTGTTCAGTGTGTGACGTGTTGATGACGTCATGGAAGAAAGGAGCTGATTGGTTGTTTATGTTTGTGACGTGTAGATGACGTCATTAGGGTATATGCCTTGCTTCCTGTGGTCTTATTCACTTGTTATTCTTGAGGATTACCGTGGGCGTCTTGCTTTGCAGGGGAGAGAGAGAGAGAGAGAGAGAGAGAGAGAGAGAGAGAGAGAGAGAGAGAGAGAGAGATTATATACTTCAAAAGAATGACCCTAAGATTTGTAACGCCAGATATTTAATATCCTCTACACCAGGAAAAGAATGACAAGCAGTGCTTTTGGTATTCTGAATGTCCAACTATTTGACTGAATATTCAGTTCAAGACGTCGTATTGAAACTCAATCATCTATTTCAGGGTCATTGGAAGGGTCAAAAGGTCACACACAACATCTTCCAATTAGTCATGGTTGACAGATGTGGGATGTTGTAAAATATAAATATAAACATTAATTGAGAAATGAATGTTTTTTTAAATGTCAAGTGACATTATCTTGATTGGAATCCTATTGAGTCCAAATCATTGATTTAAACTAAGTAAAACTAGAAATGCACTCTGAGAGTGCAGACCTCCGCCACGGCAGCTTATTTCTCGCAGCCAGCTTGCCTTTCCCAGAATCAATTAATCCTTTCCAGCTCTTTACATAGTTTAAAATCCGTGCAAGTTTCATTACTTTAAATTTCAAATTGTGGCTGTTTGGTTGATGACCGGAATTTGACCTTTTGCTTGGCCTTAACCTCGGAATAGATCTTGACCTTTGACCTTAACGTGCATTTATTGGCGTGGATTTTCATACACTTATATATGAACCAAGTTTGAAATCTCTGTGACAGCGATGTCCAAACTTGTGACTGATTATGTGAATTGGACATTTTGCTTGACCGTGACCTCGACCTTTGACCTTGACCTTCCAAAACTGAATCATTTCCAGCTTTTTACATAAAAGTCAATCCCTGCCAGTTTCATTATTCTACGATTTAAATTGTGGTCAGGAAGCTGTTCACAAACAAACACACATACAAACAGGGGTTGAAACATAACCTCCTTCCAATTTCGTTGGCGGAGGTAACTATTGCTTTGTTAAGTGTTCTGATTACATATTCTTAATAGATTTGTATCTTTAGACCTTGAATAAACTATTACATTCTTTAGGTCTAGATAGCTTCAGATCTTTCAGATTTTAGTATTACCTCTTACGGTTCCTCACGTGCTTGTTGAGGATGGTAACTATTGTCGTTGTCATCTTTCCAGGGTGATTAGAAAGTCTATCTTGGCGAATAATATCATATTTGAGAGCACTCTTTATACTTTACATATTTATAAGAAAATAGAGTGAAGATTGTAATTGCAAAAAGTCTTTTCTTTTACATAGAACGCAATTGAAATTATTGGATGAGATTGAGTCTGAGTCTTGAGAGTAGTCAAAGATTCAGGGTACCAGGTTGAGGATGGTAGCTTCCTTCTTTCCAGCATATTTATAAGAATTTTATTGAGGCCAGTGTGTTGTGGGGTTTAGAGTCTGTAGAGTAAATTTGCCTTCGTCAGAAGTTATATATCTGTTATTTGATATTATTAGGTATTAATTTTATCCTCATTTCTAGTTTCATTATTTATATACCTCAGTGATTTTTTTTTTTTTTTTTTTTTTTGACAAAAACTATTATCAAGTCTTGAGGTATATATTATCATGAGATTTTGATGGCCTATTTAAAGGTTTAAATTCCACTCATGAATGCCAAAGGCAAGAGACAGTAACATTGCCTTATCAAGCAGGACTTGAGATTATGATAACCATTGTTTGTACGACTCCTATTCATGTAAATGAATCTTGAATCCTGAATCCTCTTTTCTTTCCATGATGAATCGCACTGACTCATGAATCATTCAAAAATGTAAAGCTTGTTTGTACGACTCCTATTCATGTAAGTGAATCTTGAATCCTGATTCCTCTTTTCTTTCCATGATGAATCGCACTGACTCATGAATCATACCCAAATGTAAAGCTTGTTTGTACGACTCCTATTCATGTAAATAAATCAATGAATCCTGAATCCTCTTTTCTTTCCATGATGAATCGCACTGACTCATGAATCATTCCAAAATGTAAAGCTCTAACCATATGTCGAAGTTCTTGAGTCATTTCCCTCTTCCTCCCCTATTTCCCCTCATGCTGGCATCAGAGGGAAAATTTCAGATCAATTGGTACCCTCATCTCGACTCTTGTCATTGGGAATTCTGCTTATGTTGCATTTTTTATTTTATTTCTAATAGATTCTGTTGGGTTTTTCTATTGCAGTGTAGGAAACTATTACAAAAAATAGTTTTACTAGTTCATAAACATCACGTCAAACCTTCCTATAAACGGTGCATAATTCACTTCTATTCCAGGGTGTTAAGTTCCCTTCTTTATAATAACTCTGTCACACCCTTGTAACATTTTCTTTCTTCTGTTATTCTTACATTAAGGGGTCGGTTGCCTAATACACCCTCTTTAATGTCTTTTTCCTTCTTACACTTCTTTCCCATTGTTATCCTTACATTAAAGAGTTGGTTGCCTGATACGCCTACTCCAATGGCTTCTTCGTTCTAACATTCCCAAATTGCAAACTTTTTTTTACCAAAACTTAATCAAACCTAATTGCCATCCATTCTTTCCACTTGACCAAGCCATTTCAAAAGTCTTTGATTCATCCGTTAACATAATATAATAGCATAGTTTTTTCCTATCAACTAATTTACAACATACACTACGTAGACAATAAATAATAACAGCTTCCATCTCTTTTCTTTCTTTCACATTCAACTTCAGCATTTTTGCTTCCGCTTAAACATGTTCTGAACCATCGTTAGGTGTCTATGGAACTGGTATATATTACCTAAGTCATTTGTTTTTCTTCCCTATACCTAGGCCACCTACAAGTCCTCATCTACAATGGTTACCATAAGAGTTTATTACTGTCATTGTACAAATGTGTCACAGTGAGAAAGATACCAAAGATTCTTAGGAGAGTCTCTTGGATCCCAACTATATTTCTTTCCGCTGTCCATTTTTCGTCTATTGTTACACTGAATTTATTTGTCCAACCTCTTCAAAATTACTTTGCTCCAATTTTGACCCATTTTAAAAATGATTCAGAACAATAAAGCTTTGTAAATCACTTGTATTAGTCTTCATCTTCCATGTAACAAAAATTATTCAACTTGGTTGCTTAAGTACTAGAACAGAGCCATGTATATCAAAGAGACCAATGTCGTTTTATATCTTACCTCTAGATAGCACAACACATACTTTGTATTTGTTTAATATCATTTAACTCTGTATTACTTGATTGATATGATGGCTATGACTCTGCGTTCAGCTGGGGTCCTATCTTTGCTTGACTGGGTTACGGTATTTCACCTATGGCTGGTACAATTACTATCCTTCAATCAGTCTCATGATTAAGTTAGGTGCATCTCATAGACAGGCCTATTTGCATTTCTCTAAAGAGCATTAAGCTTGTATTATGGTTGACACTACTATCTCTATTTCCACTCTCCTTCTCTGCTGGTTTTCTGTGTGGAGATGGACAAAATATGGAACAACCTATAAAGCTACTGGTTTCTGTATCCTGTCTTTTTCTTGTTCAACACTGCAGTTTTAGTCATGTATGTGTATATATACATACATATATATTTTGATTATATTATGTATAATGACTCACGTCCTGACATTTCTTATATTTGATGAGGTTCCCCCTTGCCTGCTGCAGCTAGTATTATTCATAGCCTTCTGCAACCAGGAGTACTCCTAGCATGATTCAGCTAGTATTACCTCTAGCCTGCTGCAGAATTCTGCAACCAGTATTACCCCTAGCCTTCTGCAACCAGGATTACCCCTAGTATGATTCAACTAGTATTGCCCTTAGCCTTCTAAAACCAGGATTACCCCTAGCATGATT
Source organism: Palaemon carinicauda (assembly GCF_036898095.1). Lineage (NCBI taxonomy): Eukaryota > Metazoa > Arthropoda > Malacostraca > Decapoda > Palaemonidae > Palaemon > Palaemon carinicauda. The sequence goes on from NC_090756.1 coordinate 25,245,678, forward strand.
CAGCTAGTATTATCCTTAGCCTTCTGCAACCAGCATTACCTCTAGCCTACTGCAGCTAGTACTACCCCTAGCCTGCTGTAGCTAGTATTTTCCCTAGCCTTCTGCAGCCAGTATTACCCATAGCCTTCTGCAACCAGGATTACCCCTAGCATGATTCAGCTAGTATTACCCTTAGTCTTCTGCAACCAGCATTACGTCTAGCCTGCTGCAGCTAGTATTACCCCTAGCCTGCTGCAGCTAGTATTATCCTTAACTTTCTGCAATCATTATTACCCCTAGCCTTCTGCAACCAGGATTACCCCTAGCATGATTTAGCTAGTATTACCCCTAGCCTGCTGCAGGTAGTGTTCCCTCTAGTCTGCTGCAGCTAGTATTACCCCTTGCTTTATGCAGCTAGTATTACCCCGGGCCTGCTGCAGCTAGTATTATCCATTTTCTGCAATCATTATTACCCTTAGCCTTCTGCAACCAGTATTATCTATAACCTGCTGCAGCTACTATTATCCCTAGCCTGCTGCAGCTACTATTATCCCTAGCCTGCTGCAGCTAGTATTACCCCTTGCTTTATGCAGCTAGTATTACCCCTAGCCTACTGCAGTTAGTGTTACCTCTAGTCTGCTGCAGCTAGTATTACCCCTTGCTTTATGCAGCTAGTATTACCCCGGGCCTGCTGCAGCTAGTATTATCCATTTTCTGCAATCATTATTACCCTTAGCCTTCTGCAACCAGTATTATCTATAACCTGCTGCAGCTACTATTATCCCTAGCCTGCTGCAGCTACTATTATCCCTAGCCTGCTGCAGCTACTATTATCACTAGCCTGCTGCAGCTAATATTACCCCTTGCTTTATGCAGCTAGTATTACCCCTAGCCTGCTGTAGGTAGTGTTACCTCTAGTCTGCTGCAACTAGTATTGCCCCTAGCTTTATGCAGCAAGTATTCCCCTTAGCTGGGTGAGGCTAGTATTACTCATAGCCACTCAGACAAGGCTCTAAATGTCTCCTGAATTTTCTTTGAATTGATCTTTGGGGTTGAGGTTACCAGCTATTATGAGATCCACCAGGTGGGTAAGTAATTTTATCTATCAACTTTCAGTACGTTTTATGTGGTCACACACCCATGTACTGACTTTACCCAGTATCATTTCACTTCATTGAGTGAGAGAAACTATATAGCAAAAATTTTCATTAGGTTACAACCCTGGTTGGTAAAGCAGGATGCTATAAGCACTTGGGCTCCAACAGGGACTTCTGACAAGGCTAGTGCTCTCTACTTCACTATTTGAAGGCTGAGCTATACAAGGAACACCTTCGAGCTTGCTATTGGTTGGTGGTCACTCGTCCACATAACAGATAGGCTAAATGCTGCTTTACGAACTGAAAGACTAGCCATCTAGTGAACATACTCTGCCTAGTACTGATTGGCGGTTACCCGTCTCAATTACTAGCCAGACTAACTGTCATTTGCAAAGGATCGACGTAAGGAAAATGCGACGAAAGAATCAAAATCTATTTTATTAGCAGAAAGACACAGGACCTCCTCCGGTCCTCAAAAATATTTGGGGGAAAGTGTTTAATTTACTACCGAGCTGTCAATCATATTAGATATTTATACATCAATATTTGTAAATATTTATGGCCATCATGTGATGTTGTTTGTGTTCAAGAGACTTGTTTATTTTTTTTGTGAATGTCCTATGAATTCATTTTGCGTTATTTCCTATCCAAAAAAGAAGAAAATATATATATTCGTATATATTGCACCTACTATAGAGAAGACTACAGCTTATCATTTAACTGGGGGAAACCTTATTTAAAGCCTTAATAAAAAGGATTACTCACAACCTTGGTTTGTCATAACGAAGAATATGAAAATATATCTTTCTACATCTTTGCCGTATTGGAGTTACTGTCTTTCGTATATAATCATAATAAATTCTAAGAGATTAAGAAAATAAATTTGAAAATTAATTTAGGATGAGATTTGTACAACGTTTCGCGTTTTCCGGTTATACTAAAGTTATTCTTCCTCTTCTTCTTCTTCTTCCACTTCAAATATCTTTTCAATCTATAACAAAAAAGCACTCGACATATTTTCTTAACATTTTTAGAAGTCTATCTTTTATTTCCAATGTGTATTGTATCCAAAATCTCCTTTTATTGTTTCATTCAAAATATTTCAAACATGGAACAAAAGCACGCGACATATTTAGGTTCGTTTATACACCAAAAAAGACGATCACTTTCTACTGTGCATTTTCGAAAACTGAGAAGCTTTGAATTAACATAGAAGTTGCTGATCTAGTCTCCAGTTACGTTCATTTGCTTTGTCGCAGCAGCGGAAAACAGCCGACTGGGTGGCGCTTGATAGTTACCATTCGCGTTCACTCAGTACGTAAAATCATGAATAGCTCTTGTGGAGGAAGCATTCATTTTTGGACATTCAGAAATATAATACTGTTAATTTGTGATCTATAGTGCTGTACTATAGTGGATACTAAGATTACTGTGTTACATATTATTTTAAAGACTTGTTGGAAACACTGCTTTGACGTCATAGAAGTAACAATGTCAGGGTAAAGTTTCGTTTGAATTGTTGTTTTTGAGTAGGGTGCTTTGTGCTGTACTCCGAAGAGCTATCAGTATTATACAATGACACCAGAAATTTATAGCCTATACCATGTTTTGTATACTAAAGAGATCTGTAAGATTGTTATCGTGGAAAGTGACGATTCAACTTGGATTAATACTGCGTTATCTTCAATTTAAGACTGCCACGTCAATATATTACTTTGAACGTAAACTGACACGGACTGGGATAATCATTTTGTAATATCTACTCGATATGTACCAATCAACTCATTCGCAGTTGTTTATAAACCTGTTCTGAAGCTTCTCAGTTGCACATGCTTCGTTATTTGCCACTACGGACTGGAAACATTTCTCCTCCCCTTACAAAAGAGACTCGTCGTCCTTATCCTGTGAGCTCTCATGAATCATTCCTTCCTCCATTTCTTGCAGGAGCATACCTCTGGCCATTTCATTATCATCCACGGCCATTTCCTCGTTGAAGTTCATTTCTTGAGTATTGAACGTGTGAGTGTGATGGACTTCTTCATCGAAAGGCCTTGAGATCATGGCTCTCGAAGACATCTCTTCGTCGTCAAGCGTTATCTCCTCCGTCTCCTCTGACTCCGAGTCTGGTCTGTCCGAAGTTTCGCAGTCGCAGCTTCCTGTGCATGATGCTGTCATTGTGCTAGGTCTACTTGGGTTGTCTCCAACATTAGACACATAATCACCATTGTACATTGCAGTATTTGACCTAGGGCTTAAAGCTACACTATCACAAACATGCGAAGCTGCAGATTCATCGAGGTGACTCAAATCTTTCCCTCTACTTTCTATGGCATCTTGAAAAGAATATAATGTATGGGCTTCAGCTGAAGCTGGAGTGTCATCGTTTGATGTACATGGAGTTAAGTTAGTGTCTTCTGGCTCTACTAGTGGGGGTGTTGCATTAATCATCCTAGCTGGACTGCTGACTTTTGGACAAGGATTTGGGGTTGTAGCTCTACTGCTGTTATTACTGGATCTATTATCACGCGACAGACTCAGAATATCGTTGTCTTTGCTCTTACTCGCAATGTGATTACCAGAAGGTCCGGCCAGGGAAACGGAAGTGACTGAGATGGAGGCCAAAGCTGCTGGAGAAGCACCAACCGACGAGATGGTGGTCGTTGACGTAGTGGTGTTGGTGAAAGTTGGGGGACATGCTGTGATGGTATTCGTGAAGGTGGTTGTGCTGTAAGGGGTACTTCCCATAGAAGGTGACCCTAGGTTGTTGCAGATGGCGCTGATAGGGATGACGATACTTGATGTCTGAGTCGTGTTGGAGTAGAACCCCGGAGGAACAGAAGACGCGTTGACGTTCGAAGCTATTGACGTACTAACTAGGGAAGTTGTGGAGATGTTGAAACTTGCAGCAGAAGTAGTCGTGGTAGTTGTGGTGGTGGACGTGGCCGATGTAATGGTGGATTTAGGTGGAGGAGGCCCTTGTGGGAAGAGGGAGTCGTACGATGGCGGAAGATCAGCGGCCTGCCAGGGGGTCATTCTCGGCGTGTGCAAGCACTGGCCAGAGTTACAGACAACACGAACCTGTAACGCGTGATTCATTGTGAATTCATTTTGGAAATGCAACGAATTATGTAATTTTAGAATAACTAGTTGTTTGGAAATGTAAGTGATGATGAAAACTCATTTGGTTATATTCTTAAAAGAGGTAAAACTTCAGAGATGCATTAGAGTTTGGAGAACAATGAAAAAATAATGAAAAATATACTGAGATGTGGAAGCATCAAATGTAGTTTCTTAAGATATCAGACAGTTATGGAATTATAGAATACTCTTGATGAGTCTTACAAAATATTAGTCTCCAGAGGAAACAAATTATATATTATATTACAGAATAGTTCTAGCATTAAGAATCAGGAAACCATAATCGATTCAAGAAAACAGACAGTGTTTTTTTCATGAAATATTTGTATAATAAATGAACTTGGAATAACTATTGTCAGAAGAGACTAAGACCTTATTGAATTTATTATGATCCATGCAACTTCTGTAGATACTTAACAATTCAAATACAGTATCTGACAAACTATGAAATAGTTTTGGCAAGTTCTTGGAAAATATATTTGTGCTGGAAATTATAATTTCTATTGAAACACATGCATGTTATATACTGATCCTTCATAACTTCTATTCTAACATTTGAACCTTAAAAGTGTGCCAGTGGTTTTGACATGATGTACCATGCTGTTCACTGCACAATCCCAGAGCCTCTGCAATCTGTCTACTGCCAAACTGTAACAGCATTATTGATGTTGACAAGGCTTTAATATTGTTAAGGTATAGGTTACCCGAGTTAGTATTATTACTAGCTAAGCTACAACCGTAGTAGAAAAAGCAGGATGCTACAAGCCCTAGGGCTCCAACAGGGAAAGTACCCCAGTAAGGAAAGGAACTAAGGGAATAAATAAACTATATATCAGAAGTAGTGCTGTCTACTTAAATGGAATTACCACCTTTACACTAATTGCCGTACCCGAGGGGCCATGCTACGTACCTGTATTGCCATATGGTGAGCCGATGACATGGTGGACGACACCTCGTAAGATTCTGCGTACGAGTTGTGGTCTTGGTGTTGAGGTGGACCTTGCGTCGGAGTAGGCCTTGCCCTTCGCCAGTATAAGACTCCAGCAAGGACCAGCACCACAAGGAGGGCTGCCCCAACCCAGGGTCCCACCATGACGGTGACTAGACCACTTAACATTTCTGAAAAGAAGCAGTTTGGTTGGAACATCACAACTGGGATTCTTTGACCAATCAGCAAAGCAGTTAATTAAGTAGTGGTATTGAATTATTCGTTCTCTCTCAGAATAATGGTTCCTTCTAACCTTTATCTCATATTTCTGCTTCTGAAGAATTTCGTTTCATGAGGTTAAACTTGCAATAGAATTTGAGATCTTGCATTGATTAGCACTGGGTGTCAGAGAGACATGATAATCCAGAATAGTGAGTTAGTAATGCATTATCATATCATATACCTACCATATTTGTTCATTCTTTCTGAGGATTTGGTATACTGAGACATAAACCAATATTCGTTTTAACAAGCATAAGAAATTTCAATCTCTCGGTCATCATTAGCTGTGCAATAGTCTTCAGTCAATATTAGCACCCTGTGTCTTTCAGTTTTATCAAGATGTGAGTTCCCAGTTCCCATATTCTTAAAAGCAAGAAACTGATACTAACATTACCCTCCACACTTACAGTTTACAGTTTACCTAATACCTCAGTTTAGGGATTCCAGCCACCGAGGTAACCTAAACAATCCATCTACCATCGTTTAAATCTAGGTTATATATGAGAAGGTTAAGTTCCCATTCCTTACCATCATTATCGCAATGGATCTCGTCCGTGTTTTCAGGCTGTCCGCAGTTGATGTGTTGGTCGCACCAGAGAGATTTGTGAATGCAGTGATGTTGGTAACCGTGGTAGTCTGTTTTTCCGCAGGATTGGAAGCCTTCCTTGCATCCTCTCTCGCCAACTGGAATGTGTTATTGAGATGAGTGAATTGGTTAGGAAACAAAGAGTAATATCATAGTTTATTGGATGATAGATTGAGGAGGGGGTTAGTTATATAAGCTAATACTTTTCTAGATGACTATGATATTACAAATATTGTTTTTGTATTATTATCATTACTAGTTAAGCTACAGCCCTAGTTGGAAATAGCAGGATTCTATAAGCCCAAGGGCTTTGGCAAACAGAATAGTGTGCTTGAATGCACCCTTAAGTAAGGGAACTCTAACCCAAGACAGTAGAAGACTGTGGCACAGACACTATTGCACTACCCAAGACTAGAGAACATTAGTTTGATTTTGGAGTGTCCTTCTAGAACTGTGTATATATTAAATATACATGTATTATCCAATGTTCCTTCCATAAATAAATTGATTGTAGGGATACCAATATACTTAATAGTGTGAGTGGAAGCTCTCACAGGTGTATTTTTAGGATAATTGATAGTTATAACTCATATGACTTATATTCTCCTGAATTCAGGATAAGGGCCAACATCTATCCACTCTTGAGTCAGTGCTCTAATATTCTTAGGTGTAATTGTTTCATATATCCAGCTAGACATCATAATGGAAGAAATAGTTTGAGGGAATGCTGGGAAACGTATTCTTGGTAACTTACGCGAGTACTTGTAGGCTGTGACCACGAATGTGAATCCTCTGTAGGATCTCCAAGGCTTTTTCCGCAGGCTGGTGAAATCTCTTGCGCCTATCGACACCTGCACTCGCAGTTCGGACACCTGAGAAAATATTTATTGCTCATCAAAACAAAGTTTGTCTAAAAGAAAGACAGAATTGAAGTAAATGTTAATGTCTCAAAAGGTTTGCACTTTCTGCTTTCATTGTTAAGTTATATAAAAAAGAAATCGTAAGGGGTAAATGTGTGTCTAATGTGCCCAGATGAAGCCTCTTAGTAATACTCTCTGGTAGTGAATTTTTGTTGTTATCTCATCGGTGATACATCTAAGGTTATAGGCTGTCCCATAGTCAACTTTTTGGGTAAATCGTTGCTGTTTTTCTGTTGCTCTCAGCAGTTCTCTTGCCTTTTATGTGATAGTCATCCAATTTTATATTATGCCCTCTACTTAATTATCTTACTATAGTCCATATCTTTTATCGAGGCAGATTTGCATCGACTCGCAGCGGTGCCCCTTTTAGCTCGGAAAATTTTCCTGATCGCTGATTGGTTAGAATTATCTCGTCCAACCAATCAGCGATCAGGAAACTTTTCTGAGCTAAAAGGGCACCACTGCGAGTCGGTGCAAATCTGCATCGCTAAAAGAAATTGACTATAGGGTAACCTTCATTTATCAACATCGCCTGGATACATTCCAGTTTTGCATGGACAGATTTCGAGATACTACAGTGACAAACCAATGGCAAACCAGTTATATGACTTTGTACATTTGGTTAACACTGATTGGTTGTACTGGTTAGGTTACCTATTTACTTAGACATCAAGAAAAGGAAAGAAAGATCCTCTCTTAGATAACTTTGATGCTAGAAGTGGGACTCTGTACATATGGTCTACACAAATTTGGTGTACTGTCTAGGTTGTATATCTACTTAGACACCAAGATAAGGAAAGATGCTCTCTTAGTTAACTCTGATGTTAGAAGTAGGACTCGTACATATGGTTTACACAGAGAGGGTGTACTATCTAAGTTTTCTGTGTACATAGACACCAAGATATGGAAAGATCCTCTCTCAGATGACTCTGAATTAACTGCATGGCATGAAGATAAACGTTATTTCAGAAACAAACGAATAAATAAACAATCTACTCACCCCACACCTCATGACGCTGCCCATCATGGGGGGATTTGGGCAGTACCCGAAGAGGGCCCTTCGAAATCCAATGTGAGACAACTTATCGACTCCGGAGACAGACCAGGATCCGCACTGCTCGTCTTGAGGAGTCGAGGTGTCGTGAAGAACCTGGAAGAAAAAGAGGAAAACGTTATATTCTCTCTCTCTCTCTCTCTCTCTCTCTCTCTCTCCTCTCTCGGAATAAGTTATACGAGGTCATAAAAATGTTTAAACGATGGAATCTCCGCGGATGGACTAAAACGTCTTCGAGACATCCAAAATCCTAGTAACTCTCTCTCTCTCTCTCTCTCTCTCTCTCTCTCTCTCTAATAGAATAAGTTATACAAGATCATAAAATCTCTCTAAACAAAATAATTCGCTATACCCAAGTGCAAATGGAATCTCCGCGGATGGACTAAAACGTCTTCGAGACATCCGAAATCCTTGTAACTCTCTCTCGCTCTCTCTCTCTCTCTCTCTCTCCTCTCTCTCTCTCTCTCTCTTAAGGAGAAATATCTTCAGACTCTCTCTCTCTCTCTCTCTCTCTCTCTCTCTCAGGAGAGATATCTTCAGACTCATATTGGCATCGGAATTGTATTGGAAAATCTTATTCTCTGGTCGTTTGTCTGGTTTATGAAGGGCAATTTGCATTGTTATGCGAGACGTGCCAGATTCCTTTTGAATTTGCGTGTGTGTTTCTTTGGGTTTATGTATGGATATTAGACC
>NC_090756.1:25264354-25266854 GCF_036898095.1 Palaemon carinicauda
CTTTCCTCTGCCATTCATGAGCGGCCATTAAACCTTGTTCATCAGCAGCCATTGCCTGGCTATCCCTTGTCCTAGCTTGGGTGAAGAGGGGCTTGGGCGCTGTTTCATATACGGTCAGTCTCTAGAGCATTGTTCTCTCCCTTGCCTCTGCCATTCTATGAGCAGCCTTTAAACAAGGAGAATACACACAAACAGGTTTGTTTCCAATTGCCAGACAGTCAGAAGTTTGTGTGTATCAGTGTGTAAGAGAGACATACACACAGACATACAGATAGAATAGAAGAATAGTCTATTCAACCAAATTGACTGTGGGACGGTATACGAAGTGGAAGAACCTGTCAATCATTCAAATGAGGTTCCCAGGGGCTATTTCATTGACTTTTTATTGAGTGAGTTCGTTAGTTTGTGATGAGGTATGTGTATGCATACGTGGGCATGCACATACATCACCTATATATACACATACATGTATATATCTCCTGTATAATAAGGAGAAATGATCTGGCTATATATATAAATATATATATTTCTTTCCGGTCACGCTCAGCGCCATTGCCAGACGTATGACTACTCAGTCTCTATCCCCTCACTTGAGTGAGGTGTGTATGTATACACACATACATGTATATCTCATCTATATAATAAGGAGAAAGTGTCTGGTTATATATATAAATGTATATATTTCTTTCCGGTCACGATCAGCGCCATTGCCAGACGTATAACTACTTAGTCTCTCCCTGTTACTTGGGGAGAGATTAGTCATACCCTGGTGAGAGGGGGTTACCCCGAGAGGAAAGGCGGAGGAGGTGGGAAGGGTTGAATCTGTTTATATCTATTTAAATAAATGAGTGAGAAATTTCAGAAATACGAAATTGTTTACACTAGCTACCATTCTCCATTCTCCTACATATCCAAACCACCGCAAACTGATCAATAATTATTCTTTTGTCAAGGATAGTTTTATAAAAGATATTTGTTGTATTTCTACTGTATTACTGTATTATACATTCAACCTACTGTATAATAAAAAATTTCGATTTTGAAACAAGGTTAATTTTAGAATTACGAAATTTGTGACCAGAATGAATAAGTTAGAAAACGAAACGAAAAATAAATGAATAAATAAACAGATAAGTAAATAACTAAATGAATAAAATGAATAAGTAAATAAATAAATGAATAAATAAAAACGAAATTTTGTGACTGTAATGAATAAGTTAGAAAACGAAAAGAAAAATAGATAAATAACTAAATGAATCAATTAATAAGTGAATAAATGAATAAATAAATGATAAATAGATAAAATAAAATGGTTTCTTATTGTCATATTCAAAATCCTTCTTCGTCTTCAAACAAAATGATGGAGAGGTTAACTTTTGTCGAGTTTCTAATCCATCTCTCGGAGTCTCTCTGACTTTTTGGAGGGGATTTTGGAGCCTGCCTTGGTCCTAAAATAACTGCGAAGGACGTCTAGGATTCTTTTTGCGTCCAAGGATTTTCAAATAATGTGTCTTTTAGGATATTTTTTTTTTTTTTGACAAATATCTCATTACTTCTTTTAAGATACAAAAAAATATGTCGATTTGTCTCATTGCTTCTTTTGATACACAAAAAAATATTTGTCGATAAATATCTCATTAATTTTTTAGATACAAAAGATTATTTGTCGACATGTCACTGCTTCTTTTGATACACAAAAAAATTATTGTCGACAAATATCTTATTACTTTTAAGATACAAAGATTCTTTGGTCGACATATGTCGCCTTGCTTTTTTTCTGGTTTAAATTTCCCTCATTAAAGTATGTATATATGAATGTATATTATGAGCATATGTATATCGATCTCTACGTATGAATGTGAGTTGATAATTGAACTTAGATTTAAAAGGCATTATGCATTGAATATATATATATATATATATATATAAATATATATATATATATATATATATATATATAATCCTGACTGGTTTTGTCTCTTTACTTCTTCAAGAGATATGTATATATATGAATATATATATAATATATATTATATATATATATATATATATATATATAAAAATAAATTGCAGTGCTTTCTTTTGACCGTTACGAAGCTTCAAAAATGTTCCTCAAACTGTTAAATAAAACTGTTGCAATATCTTTCTTGTTACTGTACTGAAACTTTGAAATAACTTTTTTCTAAATATTACTGAAACTATTGCAACAGCTTTCTATTGACTTGTAGCTGAAGTTTTGAAAAGCTTTCTCTGACTGTTACGGAAACTGTACCAATAGCTTAAAACCTCTGTAACTTTCACTGCAGCTTTGCTAGAGGCTTTGAATTTAGGATATGAATAATACACCATATACTGAATGTAACTGAAGATGAATAATGAATAATAGAGACTTACACAAAATGTAGGAGATGACCAAAGGTGAAAGATGGAAGACACAGAGATTCCAGATCAGCAGATGGGTGGCCGTCGCCATCTTGGATTTGGGTGATGACTGACACCT
>NC_090756.1:25269354-25270753 GCF_036898095.1 Palaemon carinicauda
ACTACGTCTCTCTCTCTCTCTCTCTCTCTCTCTCTCTCTCTCTCTATCTATCTAGACAAATAGCTTTGCTATGAAGAAAATATGTAAAAAAATATTTCTCTGCTTGGAAATCCTCTCTCTCTCTCTCTCTCTCTCTCTCTCTCTCTCTCTCTCTCAAATAACACACCTAGTCAGTTAAGTAAAACCTAGAACGTGGAGAGAGAGAGAGAGAGAGAGAGAGAGAGAGAGAGAGAGAGATAGATTTATACCATAATTAACAAATCAATATATTCTTAAACGATAAAAATCATTTATCTGGTTCAGCTAATTTGATCTTTCCACAAAAAAAAAAACAACATACAAAAAGAAAAAAAAATATTTTTTCGAAACTAAATTTATATTTCCATCATACATTTTATCTGATGGAATATGGAAGAATTGATATTTTTTGTTTTTTTTTAGGTTAATAATATATGCTAACAATATATTCAAAATGATAAAAAAATTATAACAAGAAAAATAATAATATTAATGATTAATTATTCAAATGACCGGAATATTTTTAACCTTAATATGATAAAAAAATATTTATTTAAATTGTCCCACTTATAATTGTTTGGAGTTTTTGAATGATTTTTTTTTATAGAGACTGTGGTCTTTTTTTATTAATTAATTAGGTGTTTTAGTGAACTGGGGTCTTATTTTAAATTGGGTTAGGTTTTTCAATTGGGTTTTGGGTCTGTTTACCCTGGGTGTGGGTCAGGGTTGGGTCTTTCTTGAAGTCTATGGGGGTCTTTTTTTAAATAAGTATGGCTTCTTTTAGTTAATAAGGTCTTTCTTAAAGTCTTTGAGGGTGATTTTTAACTAGTTGTGGTTTTTTATTAATAATTGTAGTTTTTCTTAAAGTCTATGGGGTCTTTTTTAAGTATTTATGGCTTTTTATTAATAGCTAGGTCTTTCTTAAAATCCATATGGTCTTTTTTAAGTATTCATGGCATTTTATTAACAGCTAGGGTCTTTTTTAAAGTCTCTATGGTCTTTTTTTAAGTAATTGAGACTTTATTAATAGCTAAGGTCTTTCTTAAAGTATATAGTCTTTTTCAAGTAATTATGGCCTTTTATTAATAGATAAGGTCTTTCTTAAAGAATATAGTGTCTTTTTCAAGTAATTATGACATTTTATTAATAGCTAAGGTCTTTCTTAAAGTCTAAGGGGTCTTTTTAAGTATTTATGTCAATTTATTAGCATCTAGGTCTTTCTTAAAGTCTATAGTGTCTTTTAATCTATAATTATGGCTTCTTATCAATAACTAAAGACTTTCTCAAGAGGACAAACCTCAATGCAGTATCACAGGTGGGGCCTGGGAACTGGATCCTCCCTTCGATATCATACAGGTTCCAAACATGAAGAAACAGAATC
>NC_090756.1:25271253-25299637 GCF_036898095.1 Palaemon carinicauda
ATTGTTATAATTATTGTAGGTTTTGAAATTCTTTTTCTGAAGAGGTAGTGGGACACTCTCTCTCTCTCTCTCTCTCTCTCTCTCTCTCTATATATATATATATATATATTTAGACTGAGAAGAAATAGCATAGAGAGAGAGAGAGAGAGAGAGAGAGAGAGAGAATTACAACACCACAGTTGGGATAAGAGAGAGAGAGAGAGAGAGAGAGAGAGAATTACAACACCACAGTTGGGATAAGAGAGAGAGAGAGAGAGAGAGAGAGAGAGAGAGAGAGAGAGCATTCTCTTCTAACACATACATACTTTTTCATTCACTACTCCAGTAAACAATAAAAGACCTACTAGCACATACACACAAACAAACACAAAATCTAATAGCAAACACAAACAACAATAAACATACAAACAAAATAGTTTGTTTCCAGTCAAGATGAAAAAAAAAATGCTCCAAATATGAAGAAAGTGGCAACTCGACTCCTAGGCCCTTCTTGCCCTCAACAAACCCTGGGAACATGACACGAATGCCTCCAGAGTTGCCAAGTCGCAATTAACCGATTAATTTCGTTATAATATCTTTCGCTTTGGCGTTTATATATTAATTAAATCTTTTATATATATTTATTTATATATTTAACTACTTTATTTCAAGACTAGAGATTATAAATAATATATATAAATAAAGATTTTATGATAAATAAGGAGTAATTTCTCAAAATATGGCAACATCATGTTCAGAGAGACTCAGTATGTGAGCTGTGCTTAGCCACAACGGGCCAAATATCCTACAATTCCCAAACGATTTTCGCCCTAGGCGTCACACGCAGTAAGGTCCACATTAGCCTGAGATGGCCCCTAGGAGAAGCAATAGCCCCCATACAACAGCACCCAGCGTGAATTAGCAAAGAAATAATCAAACTCTTGAAGAAGGAACCACAAAACTTGGAAGAAGAAATTCCCGCCAGAAATGAGTGTCTGTGTCTGTATGTCTGAATGTATGTCTAAATGTCTGAATGTCTTTTTTATGTCTGGCTAAGACATAGCTGTTCTCTCCAGACTTTGGCTGTTTAGAGGGAGAGCTAGACAGTCTGTATACTAAGCTATATAGTAGACTATATGTCTGTTATGTCTGCTGTTCTCTCTCTCTCCAAGCAATTCTTTATAATGGTTATTTTTCCAGACAGTATGTACGCTGTAGTAGACACACACACACTCTCTCTCTCTCTCTCTCTCTCTCTCTCTCTCTCTATATATATATATATATATATATATATTAACAGCTTAAGAGAGACAATGATAAACAACGAAAATATTAAATAAAAATTCAATTAATTTTTTAATTAATTAATATCTTAATTACTGGTCTTATGTAAAAGTATTAGCATAGATTTAGGAGTTAATAGATGGGAAGGTGATATTATAGTGTAAGGTGGTGTTAGACTTCGCGAGTAATAGTGATCGCAGTGCAAATAAATTCTCGGAATTTATTGGTGTAAAATAATTCTCAAAACTTATTGGTGCAAAATAATATCGGAATTTATTGGTTAAAAATAATTCTTAGAATTTGTTGGTGCACAAAATCCTGGAATTTATTGGTGCAAACAATCTTGGAATTTATTGGTGCAAAAAGTCTTGGCATTTATTGGTGCAAAATAAATCTCGGAATTTACTGGTGCACAAAAATTCCTGGAATTTGTTGGTGCAAAAAATCTTGGAATTTATTGGTGAAAAAAATTCTCGGAATTTATTGATGCAAAAATATTTTTTGGAATTTATTGGTGCAAAAATTCTGTGAATTTATAGGTGCAATAAAATTATCGGAATTTATTAAAGCAAAAAATTCTCGGAATTTATTGGTACAAAAAAGATCAAAATTACAGGTAAAAAAAAATATTAAGTTATTGGAGCTAAAAATTTTGGAATTTATTGGAGCAAAAAAAAATCTCGGAATCTATTGGAACAAAAATCTCGAAATTTATTGGGACGAAAATCTCTCGAAATTTATTAGTGCAAAAAAAAAATCTCGGAATATACCGGTAAAAAAATTACGTATTTATTGGTGGAAAAAAAATATCTAGGTATTTATTGCTACCAAAAATCTTGGAATTTATTGGTGAAAAGCAAACACTTCATATCGATAAAATAACTCAAAATATATTATAAAAAACTTATGAAAATATATTTCCAATATATCAAAATTGCAATATATTTTGCAAACGATTGAGAGAATTCCAGCCAATGAGACATTGCAATTATTTAATATTATCCACAAGGGAACCGAGTAGGGCAAAAAAAAATAAAATAAAATAAAATAAAGAAAAACCAGCAGATGATATAGTTAGCCTAAGAGAGACCAGCCTCTCATACCAGACTCCTAAGGTCTGTTGTCAGTTACAAACATTGATTTCTTCATCATAAATTTAACAAACTAATAGCATGTGTTATTGTTAATTGGTTACCCATCCAATGCCAGGCCTGAGTAGATGCTGTTTAATATCAGATATTATAAGAACATGTGTAATGTATTAAACAGGTGTATAATATCACCTGGGCTGTGTTATACAGGTGTACAGTATAACACGTGTTATCTTCAATCTGGCACCTTTAGATAATTGTTATTCTCTGTTATTATCTGTAGTATGTATAACTTATATTATTATATTACCTGTTAATAACATCTTCAATATATGAAGTGTTACCTGTAATATATGTATTATCTATCATCTGTATTCTTACATATACTGTTCCCTGTATTGTGTACTAATATGTATTGTGTTACCTGTACTGTGTACTACCTTTCTGGTACCTAAACTTTGTACTACCTGCATATATGTGTGTGTATATATATATATATATATATATATATATATATATATATATATATATATATATATATATATATATATATATATATATATATATAATAATAATAATAATAACAACAACTTATCATTCATATTCCTCCACCTGTTTACGACACAAGACAGGAGAGAGAGAGAGAGAGAGAGAGAGAGAGAGAGAGAGAGAGAGAGCGTACACTGGTCTCTTAAAATACAAGCCTAATCTTATCTCTTATCTCGTGTGTCTATCTCAAATTGGAATACCCGCACCGGTTGATAAGCCACCACTCTCTCTCTCTCTCTCTCTCTCTCTCTCTCTCTCTCTCTCTCTCTCTCTCTCTCTCTCATCATTTTTCTCCTATAGTCCAAGCATCTGTCTCGTAAGGTTAGTTCAAATTCATTATTAATATTTAATTTATATTATTATTATTATTATCGTTCGAGGAGCTGAACAGCTTAAACAGCTGAGGAGATGAAATCAGTCTAAACGAACGAGTTGACAGGTCAGGATTCAACTATAGAGCCTCCTTGTATAGATGCACCCACTTTTTAGCTTTCTAACTTACTTCTGTTTGCTTATATTTGATCCATTTTGATATTATGTTTGATGACTTTTGATATTTATATCAAAACAATTCCATGAAATAAACAAAGACTAAAGACAATTAAAGAAAAAACAAGCCAGTTTAAGTATAACAAAATATTAACTTTTATGATATTTAAAATTTATATCAAAACAATTCCATAAAATAAACAAAGACTAAAGAAAATTAAAGAAAAACTACCAATTTGAGTAATAAGAAATATCAAATTCTATAATATTTAAAATTTATATCAAAACAACTCAAATAAAAACAACACAGACTAAAGAAAATTAAAGAAAAAATAAGACAGTTTAAGTAAAACAAAATATCATCTTCTATGATATTTAAAATCTATATCAATACAATATAAATAAAAACAACACAGACTTAAGAAAATTAAAGAAAAAACACATGGTTTAATTATAACGAAAAATTAACTTCTATGATATTTAAAATGTACATCAAAACAATTTCAAAAACAACTAAAAATTCAAGAAAAAGAAAGAAAAATCCACAAATTCTATGCCATTTGAAATATACATCAAAACAATCTCTAAATAATAAAGACTAAAGAAAAAAGAAAGAAAAGAAAACACACCAGTTACCGCGAACCAATATCAAAACACTTCCCAATGAATAAAGACTAAAGAAAAAGAAAGAAAACAAATATGCCATCTAAGCAATTTCCAAAAAAAAACAAAATTAAGAAAATAAAGAAAAACTCAATAGTTTAAGTACTACCAACCAAAATCAAAACAATTTATAGAGAAATTAATGAAAGACTAAAAAGAAAAAATCTACCAGTTTAGGTACAATGAACATCAAAACAATTCACAAAAAAAGACTAAAGAAAAAAATTCACTATCATGAACATCAAAACAATTTAAAAAAAAAACAAGACAAAAGAAAAAAGAAAAAGTCACTAGTTTAAGTACCACGACCCCATACCAAAACAACTTCCAAAAAAATAACAAAGACTAAAGAAAAGGAAAGAAAAAACACAAAATCTAAGTACCACAAAACATCCAAACAATTCAATAAAAACCAACAAAGACTAAAGAAAAAGAAAACAGAAACCCATAATCTACGTACCATGAAACATCAAAACAATTCCCTAAAAAACAACAAAGACTAAAGAAAAAGACAGAAAGCAAAAAAAAAGAAAAGAAAGACGGTACCACGAAACATCAAAACAATTCCCTAAAAACCAACAAAGATTAAAGAAAAAGAAAACAAAAACACACCATCTACGTACCACGAAACAAAAACAATTCCCTAAAAAACCACAAAGACTAAAGAAAAAGAAAACAAAAACACACCATTTATGTACCACGAAAAATAAAAACAATTCCCTGAAAAAAACAACAAAGACTAAAGAAAAAGAAAGAAAAAACACACCATCCAAGTACCCCAAAACATCAAAACAATACCATAAAAAAAACAACAAAGCCTAAAGAAAAAGAAAGAAAAAGACACACTATCTACGTACCACGAAAAATCAAAACAATTCCCCAAGAAAATAGGACTAAAGAAAAAGAAAAAAAAACACCATCTACGTTCCACGAAAAAGGAAAAACAATTCCCTAAAAAAACAACAAAGCCTAAAGAAAAAGAAAGAAAACAAAAAAGAAAAGAAAGCCGGTACCACGAAACATCAAAACAATTCCCTAAAAAACAACAAAGACTAAAGAAAAAGAAAACATAAACAAACCATCTATGTACCACGAAAACTCAAAACAATTCAATAAAAAACAAGAAAGACTAAAGAAAAAGAAAGAAAAAATACACCATCTAGCACCCCAAAACATCAAAACAATACCATAAAAAACAACAAAGCCTAAAGAAAAAAAAAGAAAAAGCAAAATGAGCCGGTACCAAGAAACATCAAAACAATCTAAAAAGAAAACAACAGAAGCCTAAAGAAAAAACAAAAGCCTAAAGAAAACAACAAAAGCCTAAAGAAAACAACAAAAGCCTAAAGAAAAAACCAAGCCTAAAGAAAACAACAAAAGCCTAAAGAAAAAACAAAAACACAAAGACAAAAATAGCGTCATCTACACTAAGTCCCACAACCCCAAAAAACAAAAGCAAAACAGAAACAGCAATTGCAAATCGTGAAGACCTAAGACAAGGAGGATCTAACACGAACTCAAGTGTCCCTTGAAGAGCCAGTTGGTTAGCCAACCCTCTCTCTCTCTCTCTCTCTCTCTCTCTCTCTCTCTCTCTCTCTCTCTCTCTCTGGTGTCGGTGTCAAACCCTCGACAGCTGGCAAGAGGGTGGAGTGTCGTCTAGGGTATTTTTGCAGCATTCTTAGGAACAGAGCGTCATGCGATTATCATATTGCAGAAAGAGGGGGGGGGAGGGGTTTAGGGAGAGGATTATTTCGGGGGTCCTAAGTGCTGGGAAATGATGACCTTCGTGGCTGGTGAAACACAGATTTCGAGGAGAGAGAGAGAGAGAGAGAGAGAGAGAGAGAGAGAGAGAGAGAGATATCAATACTATCATCTTTAGTTAATTCAAGAAAGGTCATTTCATACTGAAGTATCAACCAGAATTCTTAAAAATATCTATCGGTCTGTCTGTCTGTCTGTCTGTCTCAAGGTCACCGACCCGGAAAATGCCACTGATGGGTCATCTAATATAACTAGCCAGTCAAATCTCCCATTGACCATGGGACTCTATAATCTAGCTTCTTGAATGTCGCTACACATTAACGACAAGTTTACGTCTGGCAACTTGATCGCATGGCAAGACAAAAATAAATCTCAAACAAAAAGTGGTAATGTTTATAAACTAACAATGGTATTTTACGGATAATGTGTCCTTCATTGAAATTGAAACCATCTCTACACTGCAAAGATGACGTACGTCTCCTTAGATTGCCAATATGCGTACCGATATCATACTACGATGGAAATTTCTCTTTGCATGTCAAAGTCTACTTCAAAAAGAAATTGTAAGCCAGGTAAGGTAAGGTTTCAGGGCCACGTTTAATGTGAAAGACTGATAAAAGGTGTTCCACCCCAAGAAAGGATTGTTCCTATACTAATTTAATTACACAGGCTGCATACTAAAGCCTGAATATAGTTTAAGATATGTGCAATGACCCAACAAGTTATCAGAACCGGACATTCAAAATATCAAAGAGAATTCATACGTGTCATGTCGACACGAGAATAGTTAGATCCAATATGTGTGTCTACCGTGGCTTCTAGAACTCATACGTGTCATGTCGACACGAGAATAGTTAGATCCAATATGTGTGTCTACCGTGGCTTCTAGAACTTTCATATACGCAGCCTCAAGACTATACAACAAGCTCCCACTGGAAGATTGAAGATATTAAGACTTTGAATAAGAAACTGGAAACTTTCATACTTTCCAAATGCTTTGATAATGTGGATTTGACAATTTAATGCAGAATATGCCGTGTAATATTCTAAATAACTAAGAATAGATACGACAAACGGAATTTGAGGGTCCTGTAGGGCGTAGGAATTCACCATGTAATAGGACCAGAAAAGCAGCCCTTAAAGTAAGGTAAAAATGGATGGTAAGTACTGCAAATGTCAAAACATACAGATATACATACCAGACAAACAGCCCTTAAAGTACCGGTAACATAAAAAGGTAAGTAAACATTAAATACCTATAGATATACATACAGGAATTTCATCGCTATATTGTACGCAAGTCTACAAAAACGAGATGATTAACATCAAGACTTTTTCTTAACCTTATCAGATGAAGGGTTTTAGACCATGACCTATCAAACGAGATTCAAATGCTCACTCAACAAGACACCTTAACCCATACACGCTGGGACCTCGAAAAGGCATTACCCTATAGTTGACTGTCTACCAGGTACATTATGCTGAACTTAGGTGAACACATGATCAATAGTATTCAAAGGGTACGTGGCCCTGTCACAGAGAGCGACACTCAAAATCACTTTATTATTATAAAAAAATATTGAAATAATAATAATAATAATAATAATAATAATAATAATAATAACTAGAAGATACTCAGTAGAGAGCATGCCTTTGCCATGCCAAGAAGTCTTATTTTGCCTCTAACTCTATTGCGTACTTTTACTTTGATGCATTTTCTTCAAAATCTAATGGACTTGTCCTTGGGTCATACCCCTACATGTCCAAAATACAGTGAACCCTCGTTTATCGCGGTAGATAGGTTCCAGACGCAGCCGCGATAGGTGAAAATCCGCGAAGTAGTGACACCATATTTACCTATTTATTCAACATGTATATTCAGACTTTTAAAACCTTCCCTTGTACGTAGTACTGTTAACAAACTACCCTTTAATGTACAGAACACTTTATGCATGTACTACAGTACCCTAAACTAAAACAGGCACAAATATTAAGGCAATTTTATATCATGTGTTTCCTAAACACGCTAAAAAGCATGTTAAAAAATGGCAACCAATGTTTTGTTTACATTTATCTCTGATCATAATGAAGAAACAAACTGGAGGTTCACTGTACTTCGCTGAAATTGGTTCTGTAGTTATTGCATAATGTTGTTCACAAACAAATAATAAACTAAGCAATTATTTCCCATTTACTGAACATTGCGATTATTCTCACAGTACTGCGGCGTAATTGTACTTTGACGTACTTTATCCAAAATGTTACGGATTCATCTTTGGGTCATACCCAACATGACTAACAAGTTCGGTCAAAATTGGTACGGCAGTTTTTGTGTAGTTACATTCAAACTAATAAATAAACTAACAAAAGGACGAGACAGACAGGGGTCAATACTGTACATACCCTTCGCAAAATCTTAGATTTTGCCGAAGGCAATAATAACGATATATGTATGAAGGGAGCATAAAACACTACTGTTGAGATTTATCTATGAGTGTGTTAAACGACTAATGCAGAGAAAGTTTTACTTTAAAAGACGATAATATGAAATTTCGCAGTTGTATAAAGTATAGTTCAAAACGTAAATGTTGTTTTGCTACGTCTCTAGGGCAAACCCAAGTTAGGAAAAACATATGTAGGCTATGCATGTATGTATGTATATGTACAGTATATAAATCATTTCAATAAGAATAAAAAGCAGTTGTGCACAAAAGTAATAGCAGAGAAAAATATAAAAGAACAAATGGACCAGAAGGATGCAGCTTGAAAAATGATGACCAAAGGCTTTGTAGTCCTCGGTTGATGGAGTAAGTGCGCTCTTTCAAGGATTTACTGAATGAAAATATGTATGATATATATATATATATATATATATATATATATATATATATATATATATACACATATACATATATATATATATATATATATATATATATATATATATATAAACAATGCACAGGCCATAAGAGAATGATAGATGATAGATGGACATTGAAAATAAAATTCGTGGGTATAGGCTGGCATAAAAGACCAAAAACAGACGCGAGTGGAAGAACATGACCGAGGCCTTTGTCCTGGAGTGGACAAGCAACACCTGATTATGATATATAAATTATAGCTTACACACATATCCCTTTTTGAGGGGGGTTTTGGAAAATGATATAATGCTTGTGAGCTTCATTTATCAGAATATAAAGTTGTTGACGCCATAGGAGTATAAACATGCATTTTAATCCTTGCTACAGCCCATAGGAGGCCTACACTCCAGTATTAGATAGATAAATATCCTAACCTCATCAGTAAGAATTAAATAACTTAACCTAACCTAAATCAAAACATATTTAATGACAGTTAGAGGCACTGACCCCTTAAGAATTAGCATTAACCTTATGAGAAGGGATGAATTTGCAATTTAACCTAACCTAACCTAGGGCACCAACCCCCAAAGCAGTCTAGAATATAGCTGTTTGTGTTCCCTTGAGAAACCAGATAAAATTGTTTATAGTGAAAAAATATATTTATATAAGTAGTTTACAGCTAAAAAGTATATATATAACTTATACACATAACAGACATTACCTATAACTTATAAGCAATGCACTTACCTTGCAAAGCCTGGCGTCTGGAAGACGAATTTTCAGGAATCTTCAGATATACGATGCACT
Organism: Palaemon carinicauda; assembly: GCF_036898095.1. Lineage (NCBI taxonomy): Eukaryota > Metazoa > Arthropoda > Malacostraca > Decapoda > Palaemonidae > Palaemon > Palaemon carinicauda. The sequence continues at coordinate 25,280,738 of NC_090756.1, forward strand.
TATTACATATCTAGAAATTCTATATTTACGTAATGTGATGTATTAAAACAATAAATATAACACTATAATGATATATAACGTTGATTATATACGATAACAATTAATATAACGGTATAAAAAGACATTAAATATGATACTGACAACGCACGGAAGATGAACTAGACCGCTAAGCCTCAATGTACGAATTGGACTAAATCGAATGAATAATTTTGCTAAAACGGACGATATTTTTAACTTTATACACTTTTATACACAACCGGAGCTGTAAAATTATTCACTTCGTTATAATTAAACTTTTTATAGCGATATTTTTAACGCGGCAACGGACAAAACTTACGATGAATCAAACTACGCGATTTAATGTAACAGCAACCCACGAAGAAATGTAAACAAGGACTTTTTAGTATTAGTTCATATATTTTTAGTAGTTTTAATCAATATAAATTAAATTTATTGGTATATTTGAAAGTACAATTTACATAATATAATTTCCAAGCTTATAATATATTTAATAAAGTAGTAAAATACAGTTTATTATGATAAAATAATGTTAAAAATACTTCATTTTTAGGATACTTTACTAAAACTCAATTATACAATAGGGTATCCTTTTAGCAACCCACGAAGAAATGTAAACAAGTTCTCATGAGTATTACTTCTCATACTTTTAATACTTTTAATCAATATAAACTAAATTTACTGGAATATATTAAATTAAATTTATATATTATCTATTTATAAGCTATTATTATATACAATAAAGTAGTGAAATACAATCTATCAAGATAATATGTGGTTAGAAATATGACATTTTTAGGAAACTTTACTAAAACTCATCTATACAAAAGGTTATCCTTTTGTTTACAAACAGAAGAAGGGTCACAGACTCCCGGTCAATCAGCAAGTTAAAAATGTTAGTTTGTTGACAAACAGTCCTTGATTCTAACAAGTTACGTTATGGTGAAGAAAATTGTGGCAAATAAGTGATATTTTAACAAATAGTGATATTGTGGTGATTGTTTAACGGCAAGTTATCTGGCGTTTCGATAATGGTGAAGATAGTGACGAAGGGTTTTGAAGTTCCAGAACTATTGTAAGTAAATATGTTTTACTCTATCTCGTTGGATTTCACGTGTGTTTATTGAAATTAGTTTTGCTTATTCCTTTTACTTATATTGTTTATGTGATGTCATGTATGGTTGTTACACACGTACACATGCTTACATTTATACACACACTATGCATAACCTTACTTAGTTTATATGGATATACGAGGAACGCATTATGTCTCCTACCAGAGTACAAATGTTTATTTAGCTGTCATACTCATTGATAAAAGTCAGCTAAAGTGTATAAGTTGTCTATTAGCCTAAGACCCTACCTTTTCTAAGTATGCCTACTAACCAATATATCTCAGGGGAAAACATGAGCATAGAATGAGTTTCTCTCTCTCTCTCTCTCTCTCTCTCTCTCTCTCTCTCTCTCTCTCTCTCTCTCTCTCTCTCTCTCTCTCTCTCTCTCTCGGACTTTGCGTTCTACCAGTTGAGTCACACTAACTCCTATATCCGGACGGGTATATTGACCTAGGGAATGATATACCCAGCTGGGTATATATATATATATATATATATATATATATATATATATATATATATATATATATATATATATATATATATATCCCATTCAGAATGAGAATACTATAACGTGGTAAAAGATTTTTTGTATCGCCATGATCAGCAAAGCTGTACTAGTCAGGGCCACCCATACTAGGTTGGTTTGCTTTGAGCGATCAGGCAAAAATCTCCAATTTACCAATCCGCAGTTGACCAGCGTGGTGAGGAATAATGGCCAAACTTGAGACATGAATAAGGACATGTCTGAGGCCTTTGTCCTGCAGTGGATTAGAAACGGTTACATTTGTTGTTGGTGTTTATATATATATATATATATATATATATATATATATATATATATATATATATTTATATATATATATATATATATATATATGTGTGTGTGTGTATATATATATATATATATATATATATATATATATATATATATATATATATATATGTATGTATACACACACATATATATATATATATATATATATACACATACTATTAAGTCGCAAGTACCACAATGAAAACTTGGTGTGCATGTTCCCATTTAGGTAATTGTATGAGATAACTCTCTCTCTCTCTCTCTCTCTCTCTCTCTCTCTCTCTCTCTCTCTCTCTCTCTCTCTCTCTCTCTCTCTCTCTCTCAGTTCTGTGATTTTATTCTGGGGTTGCGTGAAGCATGGCATTCCATGGTGTGCTCTTAACTCGTACTGTTGTGCTACTTTTAATCAAACTACGCCATCTTATGTAAATTTTAGGCGAAATTCCTCAATTACATGGGTTACTGGGTGTGGAATTTTAATTGTTTTTTTTACAATTGTTGGTTAAAGCGAATTTTATTATCAATAGGGTCGTGATACATCAGTTATTATTATTATTATTATTATTATTATTATTATTATTATCTATATATTGATACGATTCCGCTTATAGAAAACGGAAATAATTTCATGGTATACTCTTACAATTTCACATTAGACTTTGATTACTTAACCAAAGATTAGGGGCTGCTATGTGCAAAATTTGTTATCTATAATTGATTTTGTGTATAAAACGTGATATTTACCATATTGGTTTAAAATTTTGTTAGTAGGTAGTAGGTTGGCCAGGGCACCAGCTACTCATTGAGATACTATCGCTAGAGAGTTATTGGGTCCTTTGTCTGGCCAGAAAGTACTACATTGGACCCCTATTTCTGGTTACGGTTCATAGGTTGACCAGGGCACCAGCCACCCGTTGTGTTACTATCGCTAGAGAGTTTTTGGGTCCTTTGACTGGATAGACAGTACTACATTGGACCACTATCTCTGGTTATGGTTCATTTTTCCTTTGCCTACACATACACCGAATAGTCTGGCCTATTCTTTCCACATTCCTCTCTGTCCTCACACACCTGACAATACTGAAAATACCAAACAATTTGCACAAAGGATTAACTACTAAAAACTAATGGCTACTTTCCTCCTGGTAAGGGTAGAAGAGACTCTTTAGCAATGGTAAGCAGCTCTTCTAAGAGAAGGAATCTCCAAAATCAAACCATTGTTCTCTGGTCTTAGGTAATGCCATAGCCTCTGTTCCACGGTCTTCCACTGTCTTGGGCTAGAGTTCTTTTGCTTGAGGGTACACTCTGGCCCGCTGTTCTATCTTATTTATCTTCCTCATGTGTGTTTTGAAGTTTTTATAGTTTATATATGAAAGATTTACTTTGGTGTTGTTGCTGTTCTTAAAATGTTTTATTTTGATCGTTCATTACTTCTCTCGTAGTGTTTCACAGGGAAGAATTTGTCATTTTTGTATGCTACTTAGAGCATTTTTTTAGCCAATTAAGCAACCACGTTTAAAACTTAACACTCACGTAGCCTACACAGATTAAAATTTTCCTTAAAACACGTAAAAAATCTTGAATAGATGTTGCCAGACACTTACTGTTTTAGAAACGGATATATTGACGTAAAGGAGTAATATTACGGTCACCAACCCGTTGAAGATAATGACTAAGTAGGGTAAAATTACGGTCGCCTGTATTTTACTGAAATATGGCTGAGAACAGCATATTTTTACGGAGAATTAAAGATTAAAATTACGGTGTTTTTTAATAATTATACTTGGTTTAAAACTTACCACTTATGCATGCAACTTGCTTTAAAACTTCGTATAAGATACCTTGAAAAAAAAACTGCCATTTATATCATCTCATTGATTTGAAATTATCCCTTGTACAGGCTAGTTGGTTAAAAATGCCATAGACTTTCTCTTCTATGAGCTACCCATTTAAAAACTTGCCATTTATATCAGCTCTTGATTTGAAATTATCCTTTGTACAGGCTACTTGCTTAAAAATGCCATAGACTCCCTCTTCTATAAGCTACCTCTTTAAAAAACCTGCCATTTATACAAGCTACTTGATTTGAAATTGTCCCTTGTACAGGCTACTTGCTTAAAAATGCCATAGACTTTTTCTTTTATAAGCTACCTGCCTAAAAACCCTACCATTTATATCAGCTCCTTGATTTAAAATTTCCCTTTGTACAGGCTACTAAGATAGAAAATGCTATAGACTTTCTCTTCTATAAGCTACCTCTTTAAAAAAATTGCCATTTATATCAGCTCCTTGATTTAAAATTGTCCCTTGTACAGGCTACTTGCCTAAAAATGCCATAGACTTCCTCTTCTATAAGCTACCTGCTTAAAAAACCTGCCATTTATATCAGCTCCTTGATTTAAAATTTCCCTTTGTACAGGCTACTAAGATAGAAAATGCTATAGACTTTCTCTTCTATAAGCTACCTCTTTAAAAAAATTGCCATTTATATCAGCTCCTTGATTTAAAATTGTCCCTTGTACAGGCTACTTGCCTAAAAATGCCATAGACTTCCTCTTCTATAAGCTACCTGCTTAAAAAACCTGCCATTTATATCAGCTCCTTGATTTAAAATTTCCCTTTGTACAGGCTACTAAGATAGAAAATGCTATAGACTTTCTCTTCTATAAGCTACCTCTTTAAAAAAATTGCCATTTATATCAGCTCCTTGATTTAAAATTGTCCCTTGTACAGGCTACTTGCCTAAAAATGCCATAGACTTCCTCTTCTATAAGCTACCTGCTTAAAAAACCTGCCATTTATATCAGCTCCTTGATTTAAAATTTCCCTTTGTACAGGCTACTAAGATAGAAAATGCTATAGACTTTCTCTTCTATAAGCTACCTCTTTAAAAAAATTGCCATTTATATCAGCTCCTTGATTTAAAATTGTCCCTTGTACAGGCTACTTGCCTAAAAATGCCATAGACTTCCTCTTCTATAAGCTACCTGCTTAAAAAACCTGCCATTTATATCAGCTCCTTGATTTAAAATTTCCCTTTGTACAGGCTACTAAGATAGAAAATGCTATAGACTTTCTCTTCTATAAGCTACCTCTTTAAAAAAATTGCCATTTATATCAGCTCCTTGATTTAAAATTGTCCCTTGTACAGGCTACTTGCCTAAAAATGCCATAGACTTCCTCTTCTATAAGCTACCTGCTTAAAAAACCTGCCATTTATATCAGCTCCTTGATTTAAAATTTCCCTTTGTACAGGCTACTAAGATAGAAAATGCTATAGACTTTCTCTTCTATAAGCTACCTCTTTAAAAAAATTGCCATTTATATCAGCTCCTTGATTTAAAATTGTCCCTTGTACAGGCTACTTGCCTAAAAATGCCATAGACTTCCTCTTCTATAAGCTACCTGCTTAAAAAACCTGCCATTTATATCAGCTCCTTGATTTAAAATTTCCCTTTGTACAGGCTACTAAGATAGAAAATGCTATAGACTTTCTCTTCTATAAGCTACCTCTTTAAAAAAATTGCCATTTATATCAGCTCCTTGATTTAAAATTGTCCCTTGTACAGGCTACTTGCCTAAAAATGCCATAGACTTCCTCTTCTATAAGCTACCTGCTTAAAAAACCTGCCATTTATATCAGCTCCTTGATTTAAAATTTCCCTTTGTACAGGCTACTAAGATAGAAAATGCTATAGACTTTCTCTTCTATAAGCTACCTCTTTAAAAAAATTGCCATTTATATCAGCTCCTTGATTTAAAATTGTCCCTTGTACAGGCTACTTGCCTAAAAATGCCATAGACTTCCTCTTCTATAAGCTACCTGCTTAAAAAACCTGCCATTTATATCAGCTCCTTGATTTAAAATTTCCCTTTGTACAGGCTACTAAGATAGAAAATGCTATAGACTTTCTCTTCTATAAGCTACCTCTTTAAAAAAATTGCCATTTATATCAGCTCCTTGATTTAAAATTGTCCCTTGTACAGGCTACTTGCCTAAAAATGCCATAGACTTCCTCTTCTATAAGCTACCTGCTTAAAAAACCTGCCATTTATATCAGCTCCTTGATTTAAAATTTCCCTTTGTACAGGCTACTAAGATAGAAAATGCTATAGACTTTCTCTTCTATAAGCTACCTCTTTAAAAAAATTGCCATTTATATCAGCTCCTTGATTTAAAATTGTCCCTTGTACAGGCTACTTGCCTAAAAATGCCATAGACTTCCTCTTCTATAAGCTACCTGCTTAAAAAACCTGCCATTTATATCAGCTCCTTGATTTAAAATTTCCCTTTGTACAGGCTACTAAGATAGAAAATGCTATAGACTTTCTCTTCTATAAGCTACCTCTTTAAAAAAATTGCCATTTATATCAGCTCCTTGATTTAAAATTGTCCCTTGTACAGGCTACTTGCCTAAAAATGCCATAGACTTCCTCTTCTATAAGCTACCTGCTTAAAAAACCTGCCATTTATATCAGCTCCTTAATTTAAAATTTCCCTTTGTACAGGCTACTAAGATAGAAAATGCTATAGACTTTCTCTTCTATAAGCTACCTCTTTAAAAAAAATTGCCATTTATATCAGCTCCTTGATTTAAAATTGTCCCTTGTACAGGCTACTTGCCTAAAAATGCCATAGACTTCCTCTTCTATAAGCTACCTGCTTAAAAAACCTGCCATTTATATCAGCTCCTTGATTTAAAATTTCCCTTTGTACAGGCTACTAAGATAGAAAATGCTATAGACTTTCTCTTCTATAAGCTACCTCTTTAAAAAAATTGCCATTTATATCAGCTCCTTGATTTAAAATTGTCCCTTGTACAGGCTACTTGCCTAAAAATGCCATAGACTTCCTCTTCTATAAGCTACCTGCTTAAAAAACCTGCCATTTATATCAGCTCCTTGATTTAAAATTTCCCTTTGTACAGGCTACTAAGATAGAAAATGCTATAGACTTTCTCTTCTATAAGCTACCTCTTTAAAAAAATTGCCATTTATATCAGCTCCTTGATTTAAAATTGTCCCTTGTACAGGCTACTTGCCTAAAAATGCCATAGACTTCCTCTTCTATAAGCTACCTGCTTAAAAAACCTGCCATTTATATCAGCTCCTTGATTTAAAATTTCCCTTTGTACAGGCTACTAAGATAGAAAATGCTATAGACTTTCTCTTCTATAAGCTACCTCTTTAAAAAAATTGCCATTTATATCAGCTCCTTGATTTAAAATTGTCCCTTGTACAGGCTACTTGCCTAAAAATGCCATAGACTTCCTCTTCTATAAGCTACCTGCTTAAAAAACCTGCCATTTATATCAGCTCCTTGATTTAAAATTTCCCTTTGTACAGGCTACTAAGATAGAAAATGCTATAGACTTTCTCTTCTATAAGCTACCTCTTTAAAAAAATTGCCATTTATATCAGCTCCTTGATTTAAAATTGTCCCTTGTACAGGCTACTTGCCTAAAAATGCCATAGACTTCCTCTTCTATAAGCTACCTGCTTAAAAAACCTGCCATTTATATCAGCTCCTTGATTTAAAATTTCCCTTTGTACAGGCTACTAAGATAGAAAATGCTATAGACTTTCTCTTCTATAAGCTACCTCTTTAAAAAAATTGCCATTTATATCAGCTCCTTGATTTAAAATTGTCCCTTGTACAGGCTACTTGCCTAAAAATGCCATAGACTTCCTCTTCTATAAGCTACCTGCTTAAAAAACCTGCCATTTATATCAGCTCCTTGATTTAAAATTTCCCTTTGTACAGGCTACTAAGATAGAAAATGCTATAGACTTTCTCTTCTATAAGCTACCTCTTTAAAAAAATTGCCATTTATATCAGCTCCTTGATTTAAAATTGTCCCTTGTACAGGCTACTTGCCTAAAAATGCCATAGACTTCCTCTTCTATAAGCTACCTGCTTAAAAAACCTGCCATTTATATCAGCTCCTTGATTTAAAATTTCCCTTTGTACAGGCTACTAAGATAGAAAATGCTATAGACTTTCTCTTCTATAAGCTACCTCTTTAAAAAAATTGCCATTTATATCAGCTCCTTGATTTAAAATTGTCCCTTGTACAGGCTACTTGCCTAAAAATGCCATAGACTTCCTCTTCTATAAGCTACCTGCTTAAAAAACCTGCCATTTATATCAGCTCCTTGATTTAAAATTTCCCTTTGTACAGGCTACTAAGATAGAAAATGCTATAGACTTTCTCTTCTATAAGCTACCTCTTTAAAAAAATTGCCATTTATATCAGCTCCTTGATTTAAAATTGTCCCTTGTACAGGCTACTTGCCTAAAAATGCCATAGACTTCCTCTTCTATAAGCTACCTGCTTAAAAAACCTGCCATTTATATCAGCTCCTTGATTTAAAATTTCCCTTTGTACAGGCTACTAAGATAGAAAATGCTATAGACTTTCTCTTCTATAAGCTACCTCTTTAAAAAAATTGCCATTTATATCAGCTCCTTGATTTAAAATTGTCCCTTGTACAGGCTACTTGCCTAAAAATGCCATAGACTTCCTCTTCTATAAGCTACCTGCTTAAAAAACCTGCCATTTATATCAGCTCCTTGATTTAAAATTTCCCTTTGTACAGGCTACTAAGATAGAAAATGCTATAGACTTTCTCTTCTATAAGCTACCTCTTTAAAAAAATTGCCATTTATATCAGCTCCTTGATTTAAAATTGTCCCTTGTACAGGCTACTTGCCTAAAAATGCCATAGACTTCCTCTTCTATAAGCTACCTGCTTAAAAAACCTGCCATTTATATCAGCTCCTTGATTTAAAATTTCCCTTTGTACAGGCTACTAAGATAGAAAATGCTATAGACTTTCTCTTCTATAAGCTACCTCTTTAAAAAAATTGCCATTTATATCAGCTCCTTGATTTAAAATTGTCCCTTGTACAGGCTACTTGCCTAAAAATGCCATAGACTTCCTCTTCTATAAGCTACCTGCTTAAAAAACCTGCCATTTATATCAGCTCCTTGATTTAAAATTTCCCTTTGTACAGGCTACTAAGATAGAAAATGCTATAGACTTTCTCTTCTATAAGCTACCTCTTTAAAAAAATTGCCATTTATATCAGCTCCTTGATTTAAAATTGTCCCTTGTACAGGCTACTTGCCTAAAAATGCCATAGACTTCCTCTTCTATAAGCTACCTGCTTAAAAAACCTGCCATTTATATCAGCTCCTTGATTTAAAATTTCCCTTTGTACAGGCTACTAAGATAGAAAATGCTATAGACTTTCTCTTCTATAAGCTACCTCCTTAAAAAAATTGCCATTTATATCAGCTCCTTGATTTAAAATTGTCCCTTGTACAGGCTACTTGCCTAAAAATGCCATAGACTTCCTCTTCTATAAGCTACCTGCTTAAAAAACCTGCCATTTATATCAGCTCCTTGATTTAAAATTTCCCTTTGTACAGGCTACTAAGATAGAAAATGCTATAGACTTTCTCTTCTATAAGCTACCTCTTTAAAAAAATTGCCATTTATATCAGCTCCTTGATTTAAAATTGTCCCTTGTACAGGCTACTTGCCTAAAAATGCCATAGACTTCCTCTTCTATAAGCTACCTGCTTAAAAAACCTGCCATTTATATCAGCTCCTTGATTTAAAATTTCCCTTTGTACAGGCTACTAAGATAGAAAATGCTATAGACTTTCTCTTCTATAAGCTACCTCTTTAAAAAAATTGCCATTTATATCAGCTCCTTGATTTAAAATTGTCCCTTGTACAGGCTACTTGCCTAAAAATGCCATAGACTTCCTCTTCTATAAGCTACCTGCTTAAAAAACCTGCCATTTATATCAGCTCCTTAATTTAAAATTTCCCTTTGTACAGGCTACTAAGATAGAAAATGCTATAGACTTTCTCTTCTATAAGCTACCTCTTTAAAAAAATTGCCATTTATATCAGCTCCTTGATTTAAAATTGTCCCTTGTACAGGCTACTTGCCTAAAAATGCCATAGACTTCCTCTTCTATAAGCTACCTGCTTAAAAAACCTGCCATTTATATCAGCTCCTTAATTTAAAATTTCCCTTTGTACAGGCTACTAAGATAGAAAATGCTATAGACTTTCTCTTCTATAAGCTACCTCTTTAAAAAAAATTGCCATTTATATCAGCTCCTTGATTTAAAATTGTCCCTTGTACAGGCTACTTGCCTAAAAATGCCATAGACTTCCTCTTCTATAAGCTACCTGCTTAAAAAACCTGCCATTTATATCAGCTCCTTGATTTAAAATTTCCCTTTGTACAGGCTACTAAGATAGAAAATGCTATAGACTTTCTCTTCTATAAGCTACCTCTTTAAAAAAATTGCCATTTATATCAGCTCCTTGATTTAAAATTGTCCCTTGTACAGGCTACTTGCCTAAAAATGCCATAGACTTCCTCTTCTATAAGCTACCTGCTTAAAAAACCTGCCATTTATATCAGCTCCTTGATTTAAAATTTCCCTTTGTACAGGCTACTAAGATAGAAAATGCTATAGACTTTCTCTTCTATAAGCTACCTCTTTAAAAAAATTGCCATTTATATCAGCTCCTTGATTTAAAATTGTCCCTTGTACAGGCTACTTGCCTAAAAATGCCATAGACTTCCTCTTCTATAAGCTACCTGCTTAAAAAACCTGCCATTTATATCAGCTCCTTGATTTAAAATTTCCCTTTGTACAGGCTACTAAGATAGAAAATGCTATAGACTTTCTCTTCTATAAGCTACCTCTTTAAAAAAATTGCCATTTATATCAGCTCCTTGATTTAAAATTGTCCCTTGTACAGGCTACTTGCCTAAAAATGCCATAGACTTCCTCTTCTATAAGCTACCTGCTTAAAAAACCTGCCATTTATATCAGCTCCTTGATTTAAAATTTCCCTTTGTACAGGCTACTAAGATAGAAAATGCTATAGACTTTCTCTTCTATAAGCTACCTCTTTAAAAAAATTGCCATTTATATCAGCTCCTTGATTTAAAATTGTCCCTTGTACAGGCTACTTGCCTAAAAATGCCATAGACTTCCTCTTCTATAAGCTACCTGCTTAAAAAACCTGCCATTTATATCAGCTCCTTGATTTAAAATTTCCCTTTGTACAGGCTACTAAGATAGAAAATGCTATAGACTTTCTCTTCTATAAGCTACCTCTTTAAAAAAATTGCCATTTATATCAGTTCCTTGATTTAAAATTGTCCCTTGTACAGGCTACTTGCCTAAAAATGCCATAGACTTCCTCTTCTATAAGCTACCTGCTTAAAAAACCTGCCATTTATATCAGCTCCTTGATTTAAAATTTCCCTTTGTACAGGCTACTAAGATAGAAAATGCTATAGACTTTCTCTTCTATAAGCTACCTCTTTAAAAAAATTGCCATTTATATCAGCTCCTTGATTTAAAATTGTCCCTTGTACAGGCTACTTGCCTAAAAATGCCATAGACTTCCTCTTCTATAAGCTACCTGCTTAAAAAACCTGCCATTTATATCAGCTCCTTGATTTAAAATTTCCCTTTGTACAGGCTACTAAGATAGAAAATGCTATAGACTTTCTCTTCTATAAGCTACCTCTTTAAAAAAATTGCCATTTATATCAGCTCCTTGATTTAAAATTGTCCCTTGTACAGGCTACTTGCCTAAAAATGCCATAGACTTCCTCTTCTATAAGCTACCTGCTTAAAAAACCTGCCATTTATATCAGCTCCTTGATTTAAAATTTCCCTTTGTACAGGCTACTAAGATAGAAAATGCTATAGACTTTCTCTTCTATAAGCTACCTCTTTAAAAAAATTGCCATTTATATCAGCTCCTTGATTTAAAATTGTCCCTTGTACAGGCTACTTGCCTAAAAATGCCATAGACTTCCTCTTCTATAAGCTACCTGCTTAAAAAACCTGCCATTTATATCAGCTCCTTGATTTAAAATTTCCCTTTGTACAGGCTACTAAGATAGAAAATGCTATAGACTTTCTCTTCTATAAGCTACCTCTTTAAAAAAATTGCCATTTATATCAGCTCCTTGATTTAAAATTGTCCCTTGTACAGGCTACTTGCCTAAAAATGCCATAGACTTCCTCTTCTATAAGCTACCTGCTTAAAAAACCTGCCATTTATATCAGCTCCTTGATTTAAAATTTCCCTTTGTATAGGCTACTAAGATAGAAAATGCTATAGACTTTCTCTTCTATAAGCTACCTCTTTAAAAAAATTGCCATTTATATCAGCTCCTTGATTTAAAATTGTCCCTTGTACAGGCTACTTGCCTAAAAATGCCATAGACTTCCTCTTCTATAAGCTACCTGCTTAAAAAACCTGCCATTTATATCAGCTCCTTGATTTAAAATTTCCCTTTGTACAGGCTACTAAGATAGAAAATGCTATAGACTTTCTCTTCTATAAGCTACCTCTTTAAAAAAATTGCCATTTATATCAGCTCCTTGATTTAAAATTGTCCCTTGTACAGGCTACTTGCCTAAAAATGCCATAGACTTCCTCTTCTATAAGCTACCTGCTTAAAAAACCTGCCATTTATATCAGCTCCTTGATTTAAAATTTCCCTTTGTACAGGCTACTAAGATAGAAAATGCTATAGACTTTCTCTTCTATAAGCTACCTCTTTAAAAAAATTGCCATTTATATCAGCTCCTTGATTTAAAATTGTCCCTTGTACAGGCTACTTGCCTAAAAATGCCATAGACTTCCTCTTCTATAAGCTACCTGCTTAAAAAACCTGCCATTTATATCAGCTCCTTGATTTAAAATTTCCCTTTGTACAGGCTACTAAGATAGAAAATGCTATAGACTTTCTCTTCTATAAGCTACCTCTTTAAAAAAATTGCCATTTATATCAGCTCCTTGATTTAAAATTGTCCCTTGTACAGGCTACTTGCCTAAAAATGCCATAGACTTCCTCTTCTATAAGCTACCTGCTTAAAAAACCTGCCATTTATATCAGCTCCTTGATTTAAAATTTCCCTTTGTACAGGCTACTAAGATAGAAAATGCTATAGACTTTCTCTTCTATAAGCTACCTCTTTAAAAAAATTGCCATTTATATCAGCTCCTTGATTTAAAATTGTCCCTTGTACAGGCTACTTGCCTAAAAATGCCATAGACTTCCTCTTCTATAAGCTACCTGCTTAAAAAACCTGCCATTTATATCAGCTCCTTGATTTAAAATTTCCCTTTGTACAGGCTACTAAGATAGAAAATGCTATAGACTTTCTCTTCTATAAGCTACCTCTTTAAAAAAATTGCCATTTATATCAGCTCCTTGATTTAAAATTGTCCCTTGTACAGGCTACTTGCCTAAAAATGCCATAGACTTCCTCTTCTATAAGCTACCTGCTTAAAAAACCTGCCATTTATATCAGCTCCTTGATTTAAAATTTCCCTTTGTACAGGCTACTAAGATAGAAAATGCTATAGACTTTCTCTTCTATAAGCTACCTCTTTAAAAAAATTGCCATTTATATCAGCTCCTTGATTTAAAATTGTCCCTTGTACAGGCTACTTGCCTAAAAATGCCATAGACTTCCTCTTCTATAAGCTACCTGCTTAAAAAACCTGCCATTTATATCAGCTCCTTGATTTAAAATTTCCCTTTGTACAGGCTACTAAGATAGAAAATGCTATAGACTTTCTCTTCTATAAGCTACCTCTTTAAAAAAATTGCCATTTATATCAGCTCCTTGATTTAAAATTGTCCCTTGTACAGGCTACTTGCCTAAAAATGCCATAGACTTCCTCTTCTATAAGCTACCTGCTTAAAAAACCTGCCATTTATATCAGCTCCTTGATTTAAAATTTCCCTTTGTACAGGCTACTAAGATAGAAAATGCTATAGACTTTCTCTTCTATAAGCTACCTCTTTAAAAAAAATTGCCATTTATATCAGCTCCTTGATTTAAAATTGTCCCTTGTACAGGCTACTTGCCTAAAAATGCCATAGACTTCCTCTTCTATAAGCTACCTGCTTAAAAAACCTGCCATTTATATCAGCTCCTTGATTTAAGATTTCCCTTTGTACAGGCTACTAAGATAGAAAATGCTATAGACTTTCTCTTCTATAAGCTACCTCTTTAAAAAAATTGCCATTTATATCAGCTCCTTGATTTAAAATTGTCCCTTGTACAGGCTACTTGCCTAAAAATGCCATAGACTTCCTCTTCTATAAGCTACCTGCTTAAAAAACCTGCCATTTATATCAGCTCCTTGATTTAAAATTTCCCTTTGTACAGGCTACTAAGATAGAAAATGCTATAGACTTTCTCTTCTATAAGCTACCTCTTTAAAAAAATTGCCATTTATATCAGCTCCTTGATTTAAAATTGTCCCTTGTACAGGCTACTTGCCTAAAAATGCCATAGACTTCCTCTTCTATAAGCTACCTGCTTAAAAAACCTGCCATTTATATCAGCTCCTTGATTTAAAATTTCCCTTTGTACAGGCTACTAAGATAGAAAATGCTATAGACTTTCTCTTCTATAAGCTACCTCTTTAAAAAAATTGCCATTTATATCAGCTCCTTGATTTAAAATTGTCCCTTGTACAGGCTACTTGCCTAAAAATGCCATAGACTTCCTCTTCTATAAGCTACCTGCTTAAAAAACCTGCCATTTATATCAGCTCCTTGATTTAAAATTTCCCTTTGTATAGGCTACTAAGATAGAAAATGCTATAGACTTTCTCTTCTATAAGCTACCTCTTTAAAAAAATTGCCATTTATATCAGCTCCTTGATTTAAAATTGTCCCTTGTACAGGCTACTTGCCTAAAAATGCCATAGACTTCCTCTTCTATAAGCTACCTGCTTAAAAAACCTGCCATTTATATCAGCTCCTTGATTTAAAATTTCCCTTTGTACAGGCTACTAAGATAGAAAATGCTATAGACTTTCTCTTCTATAAGCTACCTCTTTAAAAAAATTGCCATTTATATCAGCTCCTTGATTTAAAATTGTCCCTTGTACAGGCTACTTGCCTAAAAATGCCATAGACTTCCTCTTCTATAAGCTACCTGCTTAAAAAACCTGCCATTTATATCAGCTCCTTGATTTAAAATTTCCCTTTGTACAGGCTACTAAGATAGAAAATGCTATAGACTTTCTCTTCTATAAGCTACCTCTTTAAAAAAATTGCCATTTATATCAGCTCCTTGATTTAAAATTGTCCCTTGTACAGGCTACTTGCCTAAAAATGCCATAGACTTCCTCTTCTATAAGCTACCTGCTTAAAAAAACCTGCCATTTATATCAGCTCCTTGATTTAAAATTTCCCTTTGTATAGGCTACTAAGATAGAAAATGCTATAGACTTTCTCTTCTATAAGCTACCTCTTTAAAAAAATTGCCATTTATATCAGCTCCTTGATTTAAAATTGTCCCTTGTACAGGCTACTTGCCTAAAAATGCCATAGACTTCCTCTTCTATAAGCTACCTGCTTAAAAAACCTGCCATTTATATCAGCTCCTTGATTTAAAATTTCCCTTTGTACAGGCTACTAAGATAGAAAATGCTATAGACTTTCTCTTCTATAAGCTACCTCTTTAAAAAAATTGCCATTTATATCAGCTCCTTGATTTAAAATTGTCCCTTGTACAGGCTACTTGCCTAAAAATGCCATAGACTTCCTCTTCTATAAGCTACCTGCTTAAAAAACCTGCCATTTATATCAGCTCCTTGATTTAAAATTTCCCTTTGTACAGGCTACTAAGATAGAAAATGCTATAGACTTTCTCTTCTATAAGCTACCTCTTTAAAAAAATTGCCATTTATATCAGCTCCTTGATTTAAAATTGTCCCTTGTACAGGCTACTTGCCTAAAAATGCCATAGACTTCCTCTTCTATAAGCTACCTGCTTAAAAAACCTGCCATTTATATCAGCTCCTTGATTTAAAATTTCCCTTTGTACAGGCTACTAAGATAGAAAATGCTATAGACTTTCTCTTCTATAAGCTACCTCTTTAAAAAAATTGCCATTTATATCAGCTCCTTGATTTAAAATTGTCCCTTGTACAGGCTACTTGCCTAAAAATGCCATAGACTTCCTCTTCTATAAGCTACCTGCTTAAAAAAACCTGCCATTTATATCAGCTCCTTGATTTAAAATTTCCCTTTGTACAGGCTACTAAGATAGAAAATGCTATAGACTTTCTCTTCTATAAGCTACCTCTTTAAAAAAATTGCCATTTATATCAGCTCCTTGATTTAAAATTGTCCCTTGTACAGGCTACTTGCCTAAAAATGCCATAGACTTCCTCTTCTATAAGCTACCTGCTTAAAAAACCTGCCATTTATATCAGCTCCTTGATTTAAAATTTCCCTTTGTACAGGCTACTAAGATAGAAAATGCTATAGACTTTCTCTTCTATAAGCTACCTCTTTAAAAAAATTGCCATTTATATCAGCTCCTTGATTTAAAATTGTCCCTTGTACAGGCTACTTGCCTAAAAATGCCATAGACTTCCTCTTCTATAAGCTACCTGCTTAAAAAACCTGCCATTTATATCAGCTCCTTGATTTAAAATTTCCCTTTGTACAGGCTACTAAGATAGAAAATGCTATAGACTTTCTCTTCTATAAGCTACCTCTTTAAAAAAATTGCCATTTATATCAGCTCCTTGATTTAAAATTGTCCCTTGTACAGGCTACTTGCCTAAAAATGCCATAGACTTCCTCTTCTATAAGCTACCTGCTTAAAAAACCTGCCATTTATATCAGCTCCTTGATTTAAAATTTCCCTTTGTACAGGCTACTAAGATAGAAAATGCTATAGACTTTCTCTTCTATAAGCTACCTCTTTAAAAAAATTGCCATTTATATCAGCTCCTTGATTTAAAATTGTCCCTTGTACAGGCTACTTGCCTAAAAATGCCATAGACTTCCTCTTCTATAAGCTACCTGCTTAAAAAACCTGCCATTTATATCAGCTCCTTGATTTAAAATTTCCCTTTGTACAGGCTACTAAGATAGAAAATGCTATAGACTTTCTCTTCTATAAGCTACCTCTTTAAAAAAATTGCCATTTATATCAGCTCCTTGATTTAAAATTGTCCCTTGTACAGGCTACTTGCCTAAAAATGCATAGACTTCCTCTTCTATAAGCTACCTGCTTAAAAAACCTGCCATTTATATCAGCTCCTTGATTTAAAATTTCCCTTTGTACAGGCTACTAAGATAGAAAATGCTATAGACTTTCTCTTCTATAAGCTACCTCTTTAAAAAAATTGCCATTTATATCAGCTCCTTGATTTAAAATTGTCCCTTGTACAGGCTACTTGCCTAAAAATGCCATAGACTTCCTCTTCTATAAGCTACCTGCTTAAAAAACCTGCCATTTATATCAGCTCCTTGATTTAAAATTTCCCTTTGTACAGGCTACTAAGATAGAAAATGCTATAGACTTTCTCTTCTATAAGCTACCTCTTTAAAAAAATTGCCATTTATATCAGCTCCTTGATTTAAAATTGTCCCTTGTACAGGCTACTTGCCTAAAAATGCCATAGACTTCCTCTTCTATAAGCTACCTGCTTAAAAAACCTGCCATTTATATCAGCTCCTTGATTTAAAATTTCCCTTTGTACAGGCTACTAAGATAGAAAATGCTATAGACTTTCTCTTCTATAAGCTACCTCTTAAAAAAATTGCCATTTATATCAGCTCCTTGATTTAAAATTGTCCCTTGTACAGGCTACTTGCCTAAAAATGCCATAGACTTCCTCTTCTATAAGCTACCTGCTTAAAAAACCTGCCATTTATATCAGCTCCTTGATTTAAAATTTCCCTTTGTACAGGCTACTAAGATAGAAAATGCTATAGACTTTCTCTTCTATAAGCTACCTCTTTAAAAAAATTGCCATTTATATCAGCTCCTTGATTTAAAATTGTCCCTTGTACAGGCTACTTGCCTAAAAATGCCATAGACTTCCTCTTCTATAAGCTACCTGCTTAAAAAACCTGCCATTTATATCAGCTCCTTGATTTAAAATTTCCCTTTGTACAGGCTACTAAGATAGAAAATGCTATAGACTTTCTCTTCTATAAGCTACCTCTTTAAAAAAATTGCCATTTATATCAGCTCCTTGATTTAAAATTGTCCCTTGTACAGGCTACTTGCCTAAAAATGCCATAGACTTCCTCTTCTATAAGCTACCTGCTTAAAAAACCTGCCATTTATATCAGCTCCTTGATTAAAATTTCCCTTTGTACAGGCTACTAAGATAGAAAATGCTATAGACTTTCTCTTCTATAAGCTACCTCTTTAAAAAAATTGCCATTTATATCAGCTCCTTGATTTAAAATTGTCCCTTGTACAGGCTACTTGCCTAAAAATGCCATAGACTTCCTCTTCTATAAGCTACCTGCTTAAAAAACCTGCCATTTATATCAGCTCCTTGATTTAAAATTTCCCTTTGTACAGGCTACTAAGATAGAAAATGCTATAGACTTTCTCTTCTATAAGCTACCTCTTTAAAAAAATTGCCATTTATATCAGCTCCTTGATTTAAAATTGTCCCTTGTACAGGCTACTTGCCTAAAAATGCCATAGACTTCCTCTTCTATAAGCTACCTGCTTAAAAAACCTGCCATTTATATCAGCTCCTTGATTTAAAATTTCCCTTTGTACAGGCTACTAAGATAGAAAATGCTATAGACTTTCTCTTCTATAAGCTACCTCTTTAAAAAAATTGCCATTTATATCAGCTCCTTGATTTAAAATTGTCCCTTGTACAGGCTACTTGCCTAAAAATGCCATAGACTTCCTCTTCTATAAGCTACCTGCTTAAAAAACCTGCCATTTATATCAGCTCCTTGATTTAAAATTTCCCTTTGTACAGGCTACTAAGATAGAAAATGCTATAGACTTTCTCTTCTATAAGCTACCTCTTTAAAAAAATTGCCATTTATATCAGCTCCTTGATTTAAAATTGTCCTTGTACAGGCTA
>NC_090756.1:25300137-25302637 GCF_036898095.1 Palaemon carinicauda
TGTTTCGTATCTAAGCATTGGTAATATTTTCAAGCTACTTAACTGCACCAACGAAGCTGGAAGGAGGTTACATTTTAACTCCCCTTGTTTGTGTGTGTATTTGTGTGTGTGTTTGTGGACAGCCTTCTGGCTACACTTAAAATCGTAGATAAAAGAAACTTCCAGGATTGACTGTTATGTGAAAAGCTGGAAATGATTACATTTTGGAAGGTCAAGGTCAAAGGTCAAGCAAAATGTCCAATTCACGTAATCAGCCATAAGTTTGGATATAGTTGTCAGAGACTTCAAACTTGGTTCATATTTGAGTGTATGAAAATCCACGCCAATTAAATACATGTTAAGGTCTAAAGTCAAGGTCAAGGTCGAGAAAATTGTCGAGAAATGAACTGCCGTGGCGGAGGTCTACACTCAACTGAGTGCCCCTCAAGTTCTATTTTTATAGCAATGACAAATGACCCCCACCCCGATTAAATCTATTGGACCTTATATTAACATAGTGCTGCTTGTAAAAGACAGCTAAGGTTTATTGCAAGGTTAGATAGAGCCTTATAGTTTCATCCAAACTTAAGGCCAAACGCGTCAGAGAACAAACGAATTCTCTACTCACAAATACTAGGTGACATACTACCAACGTAAGAGCTCTTGTATCACTAAAGGTCTTGAATCAATGATTGAATGAATACTAGAACAAAGGAGAGACGAGCAGGCATTAGAGAGCATCTGATATCCTCAATTCTATTCTTACAACAATCTATAAACCTTGATCTTCAGAATGGGCCAGTGGGAAATGTCACTGAGACAGTCTCATTACTTGGAGACTGATCTTTGACTACTTCTGTCGTCTGCAGGTAAATACGCAGCTGATACTACACTAATTGTGATTGGTGGGAAGTCCATACTACTCACAACCAATCAGAAGTGGGAGTTCAAACGTATCAGCCAATCAGAGGCATGGTATCAGGCTTCAATTATATTAACACTAATTGTGATTGGTTGAAGTCCATACTACTTACGACCAATCAGAAGTTGGAGTTCAAACGTATCAGCCAATCAGAGGCTTGGTAAACAGCTTCAATGATATCGGCTGTGGGTATTTACCGTCAGCTCAAAGAAACAATAATAATGAATCTATTAAAGCTATCTTAAGAAAATATTCCTTATTATTATTCAAAATATCTTTCAGAGATATAATTCATCTAAAAACATATAAGATTATTTAATGTATCCGGTAAAGAAAATTAGGTAGCTAAATTAATCTACTGCTAAGCGATTTATGATAGATACGCACTCTAAGCTATACCATTCTTAATATATGCTGAAGACATCAATAAATTTTTGAAACACTGATTAACTCTTAAAAAATTCTATACATTTTTCAATTCTTGCATCAAAAAAAGTATTAACAATACTCAAACAATTGAATGCATAAAATTCCTTTGACCCAATCTTGCTGAACCATGATATATATAATAAAAATATTCTTAAAATGACCCAATAAAATAACTTGACGTAAGTATAACCTTTTTCATTCAAAGAACGCTGTTCAAGCCAGACGAATCACCAGAATTCCCAGAAAGGAATGCCAAAAGTCATAAGGAACCCATTCGCGCTCCACGAATTGTCGAGGCCTGTCTGAAGACCACCTTAATAAAAATATATCTTACATAAAAGCTCAAATCACAGGTAAAATATGATAGAATATTACCATTTTGCTTCGTGACCCAACTCACTTAATCAGAACAACTTCCCCAATATAAGATTTTCTTCTATTTCTCAAGGTCTGAAGTATAGATCCGACCGGAGTCAAAGGAAATCCCTGAGGACGGTTCTCCGGAGCGCCATAATTCAGGAGGTAATTGAGGACATGCCTGATATATGTATATGTACATTATATATATATATATATATATATGTAAATTTATATATATAATATATATATAATATATATATATATATATGTGTGTGTATATATTATATATATATATATGTATATATATATATATATATATATCATCTCCTACGCCGATGACGCAAAGGGCCTCGGTTAGATTTCGCCAGTCGTATGTGTCTTGAGAGCTTTTAATTCAATACTTCTCATTCATCATCTCCTATTTCACACTTAAACAGTGTTGTTATTATTATTATTATTATTATTATTATTATTATTATTATTATTATTATTATTATTATTATTACTTGCTAAGCTACAACCCCTACTTGGAAAAGCAGGCTGCTATAAGTCCGGGGGCTCCAAAAGGAAAATACCCCAGTGAGGAAAGGAAACACGGGGGCTCCAATAAGGAAAACGTCCCAGTGAGAAAAGGAAACAAGGAAAAACAAAATTTTTAAGAGTAACAACACTAAACAAATCTTTCATATATAAACTATAAAACAAGAGACATATCAGCCATAACTTTCTGGTTATTCATTCACATTTCTTATCCTACACTGAAGGTTATTCATAAGACAGCTCCCAGAAGCACCATAAATTGAACAGGTA
>NC_090756.1:25307637-25347637 GCF_036898095.1 Palaemon carinicauda
ACTTATCTTTAAATCTACGTATAAAATCTCTCTCTCTCTCTCTCTCTCTCTCTCTCTCTCTCTCTCAGAAGAGAAACTTATCTTTAAATCTACGTATAAAATCTCTCTCTCTCTCTCTCTCTCTCTCTCTCTCTCTCTCTCTCAGAAGAGAAACTAATCTATAAATCTACGCAGTAACTCTCTAAGGTTGGGTCAAAATGAATAATACGAAAGTGAAACAAAAGAAAAACGGAAAGAATTGAATATAAAATTCATATAAATGTAAAATTAGGCCTAATCTGACAGAATTGGTTTTCGGTCACAAAATAGGCCTACTTAACGTATATTCATTATTAAATCACCAACACGCTTGGACAAAGCAATGAATAATGAATAAAGAAGAGGGTTGAATGAATGAAATAATAAAATTAGGCCTATTCTGACAAATCTAGGCTTTCAGTCACAAAATAGGCCTACATTAACGTATATTCATTATTAAATCACCTATTTACACGCTTGGACAAAGCAATGAATAATGAATAAAGAAGAGGGTTGAATGAATGAAATAATAAAATTAGGCCTATTCTGACAAATCTAGGCTTTCCAGTCACAAAATAGGCCTACATTAACGTACATTCATTACTAAAATCACTATTTACACTTTGACAAAGATGAATAATGAATAAAGAAGAGGGTTGAATGAATGAAATAATAAAATTAGGCCTATTCTGACAAATCTAGGCTTTCCAGTCACAAAATAGGCCTACTTAACGTACATTCATTACTAAAATCACTATTTACACTT
Organism: Palaemon carinicauda; assembly: GCF_036898095.1. Lineage (NCBI taxonomy): Eukaryota > Metazoa > Arthropoda > Malacostraca > Decapoda > Palaemonidae > Palaemon > Palaemon carinicauda. The sequence continues at coordinate 25,308,422 of NC_090756.1, forward strand.
TGACAAAGATGAATAATGAATAAAGAAGAGGGTTGAATGAATGAAATAATAAAATTAGGCCTATTCTGACAAATCTAGGCTTTCCAGTCACAAAATAGGCCTACATTAACGTACATTCATTACTAAAATCACTATTTACACTTTGACAAAGATGAATAATGAATAAAGAAGAGGGTTGAATGAATGAAATAATAAAATTAGGCCTATTCTGACAAATCTAGGCTTTTCAATCACAAAATAGGCCTACTCTAACGTATATTCATTATTAAATCACCAGGCACGCTTGGACAAAGCAATGAATAATGAATAAAGAAGAGGGTGGAATGAATGAAATAATAAAATTAGGCCTATTCTGACAAATCTAGGCTTTTCAATCACAAAATAGGCCTACTCTAACGTATATTCATTATTAAATCACCAGGCACGCTTGGACAAAGCAATGAATAATGAATAAAGAAGAGGGGTGGAATGAATGAAATAATAAAATTAGGCCTATTCTGACAAATCTAGGCTTTCCAGTCACAAAATAGGCCTACATTAACGTACATTCATTACTAAAATCACTATTTACACTTTGACAAAGATGCATAATGAATAAAGAAGAGGGTTGAATGAATGAAATAATAAAATTAGGCCTATTCTGACAAATCTAGGCTTTTCAATCACAAAATAGGCCTACACTAACGTATATTCATTATTAAATCACCAGGCACGCTTGGACAAAGCAATGAATAATGAATAAAGAAGAGGGTTGAATGAATGAAATAATAAAATTAGGCCTATTCTGACAAATCTAGGCTTTTCAATCACAATAAAGGCCTACACTAACGTATATTCATTATTAAATCACCAGGCACGCTTGGACAATGCAATGAATAATGAATAAAGAAGAGGGTGGAATGAATGAAATAATAAAATTAGGCCTATTCTGACAAATCTAGGCTTTCCAGTCACAAAATAGGCCTACATTAACGTACATTCATTACTAAAATCACTATTTACACTTTGACAAAGATGAATAATGAATAAAGAAGAGGGTTGAATGAATGAAATAATAAAATTAGGCCTATTCTGACAAATCTAGGCTTTTCAATCACAAATAGGCCTACTCTAACGTATATTCATTATTAAATCACCAGGCACGCTTGGACAAAGCAATGAATAATGAATAAAGAAGAGGGTGGAATGAATGAAATAATAAAATTAGGCCTATTCTGACAAATCTAGGCTTTTCAATCACAAAATAGGCCTACTCTAACGTATATTCATTATTAAATCACCAGGCACGCTTGGACAAAGCAATGAATAATGAATAAAGAAGAGGGTGGAATGAATGAAATAATAAAATTAGGCCTATTCTGACAAATCTAGGCTTTCCAGTCACAAAATAGGCCTACATTAACGTACATTCATTACTAAAATCACTATTTACACTTTGACAAAGATGCATAATGAATAAAGAAGAGGGTTGAATGAATGAAATAATAAAATTAGGCCTATTCTGACAAATCTAGGCTTTTCAATCACAAAATAGGCCTACACTAACGTATATTCATTATTAAATCACCAGGCACGCTTGGACAAAGCAATGAATAATGAATAAAGAAGAGGGTTGAATGAATGAAATAATAAAATTAGGCCTATTCTGACAAATCTAGGCTTTTCAATCACAATATAGGCCTACACTAACGTATATTCATTATTAAATCACCAGGCACGCTTGGACAATGCAATGAATAATGAATAAAGAAGAGGGTGGAATGAATGAAATAATAAAATTAGGCCTATTCTGACAAATCTAGGCTTTCCAGTCACAAAATAGGCCTACATTAACGTACATTCATTACTAAAATCACTATTTACACTTTGACAAAGATGAATAATGAATAAAGAAGAGGGTTGAATGAATGAAATAATAAAATTAGGCCTATTCTGACAAATCTAGGCTTTTCAATCACAATATAGGCCTACACTAACGTATATTCATTATTAAATCACCAGGCACGCTTGGACAATGCAATGAATAATGAATAAAGAAGAGGGTGGAATGAATGAAATAATAAAATTAGGCCTATTCTGACAAATCTAGGCTTTCCAGTCACAAAATAGGCCTACATTAACGTACATTCATTACTAAAATCACTATTTACACTTTGACAAAGATGAATAATGAATAAAGAAGAGGGTTGAATGAATGAAATAATAAAATTAGGCCTATTCTGACAAATCTAGGCTTTTCAATCACAATATAGGCCTACACTAACGTATATTCATTATTAAATCACCAGGCACGCTTGGACAATGCAATGAATAATGAATAAAGAAGAGGGTTGAATGAATGAAATAATAAAATTAGGCCTATTCTGACAAATCTAGGCTTTTCAATCACAATATAGGCCTACACTAACGTATATTCATTATTAAATCACCAGGCACGCTTGGACAATGCAATGAATAATGAATAAAGAAGAGGGTGGAATGAATGAAATAATAAAATTAGGCCTATTCTGACAAATCTAGGCTTTCCAGTCACAAAATAGGCCTACATTAACGTACATTCATTACTAAAATCACTATTTACACTTTGACAAAGATGAATAATGAATAAAGAAGAGGGTTGAATGAATGAAATAATAAAATTAGGCCTATTCTGACAAATCTAGGCTTTCCAGTCACAAAATAGGCCTACATTAACGTACATTCATTACTAAAATCACTATTTACACTTTGACAAAGATGAATAATGAATAAAGAAGAGGGTTGAATGAATGAAATAATAAAAATTAGGCCTATTCTGACAAATCTAGGCTTTTCAATCACAATATAGGCCTACACTAACGTATATTCATTATTAAATCACCAGGCACGCTTGGACAATGCAATGAATAATGAATAAAGAAGAGGGGTTGAATGAATGAAATAATAAAATTAGGCCTATTCTGACAAATCTAGGCTTTTCAATCACAATATAGGCCTACACTAACGTATATTCATTATTAAATCACCAGGCACGCTTGGACAATGCAATGAATAATGAATAAAGAAGAGGGTAGAATGAATGAAATAATAAAATTAGGCCTATTCTGACAAATCTAGGCTTTCCAGTCACAAAATAGGCCTACATTAACGTACATTCATTACTAAAATCACTATTTACACTTTGACAAAGATGAATAATGAATAAAGAAGAGGGTTGAATGAATGAAATAATAAAATTAGGCCTATTCTGACAAATCTAGGCTTTTCAATCACAATATAGGCCTACACTAACGTATATTCATTATTAAATCACCAGGCACGCTTGGACAATGCAATGAATAATGAATAAAGAAGAGGGTTGAATGAATGAAATAATAAAATTAGGCCTATTCTGACAAATCTAGGCTTTTCAATCACAATATAGGCCTACACTAACGTATATTCATTATTAAATCACCAGGCACGCTTGGACAATGCAATGAATAATGAATAAAGAAGAGGGTGGAATGAATGAAATAATAAAATTAGGCCTATTCTGACAAATCTAGGCTTTCCAGTCACAAAATAGGCCTACATTAACGTACATTCATTACTAAAATCACTATTTACACTTTGACAAAGATGAATAATGAATAAAGAAGAGGGTTGAATGAATGAAATAATAAAATTAGGCCTATTCTGACAAATCTAGGCTTTTCAATCACAAAATAGGCCTACTCTAACGTATATTCATTATTAAATCACCAGACACGCTTATACAAAGCAATGAATAATGAATAAAGAAGAGGGTGGAATGAATGAAATGAATGACTGGCAATATCGATCCGGTGAGACAGTTGCCAGATACTACAATACGACTAAACTATGAAATTATTACCAAAATATTTTGTATGTATATTTGTATATTTTATAATATACTTCAGTTATAGTGTATTATTTTATATTCATGTGTATTTCTGATAGAAAATAAACTATAATTCAATGGTATTTGATGTATATTCTCTGAGATATAATAGGATATAAAGGAGTTTTTAAAGGACTTAATATCTCCTAATACTCAAAATATTATATAGAATTTTTTTTTTCAATTGTATTAAAATCATATTAAGTGAATTAAAGGTTATAATACTTGAATAATCTTATTTGTCAAAATTGTTATTATTATTATTATTATTATTATTATTATTATTATTATTATTATTATTATTATTATTAGTAGTAGTAGTAGTAGTAGTTTTAACTTTTTTAATATTATTATTATTATTATTACTAGCCAAACTACAACCTACAAGTTAAAAAAGCAGAATATTACAAGCCCAAGGGCTCCAACAGGGAAAAAATAGCCCAGTGAGGAAACGAAATAATGAACTAACGAATAAGCTATAAATAAAACATAAAATAAAAAAATAAACTAAGATAAGTAACAACATGAATAAAAAAAATCACAAGAGATTAATTAACATTAAAATTATTAATATAAAAATTTATGACGTAAAGAGAAAAAACAACAAAATAATATATATATATATATATATATATATATATATATATATATATATATATATATATATATATATATATATATATATATATATATATACACATATAGAAAATTAACAATAACAAATGCAGGGGTTTCTAGTTCATTGCAGGGACAAAGGCCTCAGACATGTCCTTTTATATGTTTGGGGGTTAGCCAGTTTTTCATCATAACACTGGCCACTGCAGATTGATATTACAGTGTGTGTGTGTGTGTATGTATGTATGTATGAATGAATATATGTATGTATGTATATATATATATATATATATATATATATATATATATGTGTGTGTGTGTGTGTGTGTGTGTGTGTGTGTGTGTGTATTATCAATCTCCTCGAATTAGGAGATAAGAGATCTACATATATTAAATCTTATGAATAAAGATACAAGAAATAAAAAAAATAGATTACGACATAAACATTGTGATATTTACATAATTATATCTTATCTACAAAACGCTTTAAAATCTTAAAAATCGGGAAATTCTCAAATTCAGAAAAAAAACATAAATATTTTTGTTTCCTAAAAACTTTACAATCCCAAAACATTTGTCACACATTCATCATCATCATCATCATCATCATCATCTCCTACGCCTCTTGAAGCAAAGGGCCTCGGTTAGATTTCGCCAGTCGTCTCTATCTTGAGCTTTTTAATTCAATACTTCTCCATTCATCATCTCCTAATTCGCGCTTCATAGTCCTCAGCCATGTAGGACTGGGTCTTCCAACTCTTCTAGTGCATTGTGGAGCCCAGTTGAAAGTTTGGTGAACTTTTCTCTCTTGAATCATGCTTTTTATAGACTTCAAAAGTAATATTATAAGTTGTTAAAGGATTAAATATAAAAAATCAGACTATATATATCAGTTTAGTGAGATCGGTGTTACTGTATGGACATGAGTCATGGTATGACAATGAAACAATCTCTAATAGATTTAGTAGATTAGAGAACAAAGCCCTCAGAAGGATATTGGGAGTTAAATGGCAGGACAGGATTAGAAATGAAACTATAAGAGATATTACTCGAATGCCATATGTGGATGAAATCATGGTGAGGGGTAGATGGAGATGGTTTGGGCATTTGCTCTTCGCGCTCCCCAAAAGAGATTAGTTCACCAAAACTTTCAACTGGGCTCCACAAGGCACTAGAAGAGTTGGAAGACCCAGGCCTACATGGCTGGGGACTATAAACATTCATACACTTGCAAATTATCCATAACTATTTTGAAACTTATCATAAAGACAAATATCCAAAAATTGGAAAAATGATCAACAAGAATAAATAATCATAAAAAATGTGGCAGTGTATGTACGGGGTTCGACACACTACTAGTGAGTCTTCTGTGTTGGTGGATGAATTATTTGAAGGATGAAAACAACAGTGACTTTCCTGTGATTTCAATGAGCCAGCCCTTGTAACAGAAACCAAAAAAAAATAAAAAAAAATAAAAGACAAAGTGTGATAAAATTTTGTAAAAAATTAAGTGTCAAAAATTCGTCACCGAATTAAGTGTCAAAAATTCAACGCCAAATTGACAGTGTCAAAAGTCAGACATCAAACTTGCAGTGTCAAAAATTCGTCACCAAATTAAGTGTCAAAAATTTGGCACCAAATTAAGTGTCAAAAATTCGTCACCAAATTAAGTGTCAAAAATTCGTCACCAAATTAAGTGTCAAAAAATCGTCACCAAATTAAGTGTCAAAAATTCGTCACCAAATTAAGTGTCAAAAATTTGGCACCAAATTAAGTGTCAAAAATTTGGCACCAAATTGACAGTATTCAAAATCCAAAATCAAATTTGCAGTGTCAAATATTACTCGCCAAATTAGGTGCCACAAATTCGTCACCAAATTAAGTGTCAAAAATTCAACACCAAATTGACAGTGTCAAAAGTCAGACATCAAATTTGCAGTGTCGAATATCCATCGCTAAAATAAGTGTCAAAAATTAGAAGTCAAATTAGCAGTGTCAAAAATCCGACATCAAATTGACAGTGGTAAAAATCCGATATCAAATTTGCAGTGTCAAAATAACCTACGCCAAATTAAGTGTCAAAAATTTAGTGCCAAATGGTCCTAAATTAATTAATTAATTATCGGTACCCCATCCACGAAATGCCCAAAGCCAAATATACAGACACTCACCTTCATAAAAAATTCAATCAAGTTCCGTATAGGCCTAAGTTCCTTTCTTTATACGACGATAAAATTATATAAGTTCTATAGGCCTAAAAGTTTTAAATAGGCCTCTAAGTTTTTAACAATATCACAGTCACAAAATATTTGCACTAATTTCACACCTTTTTCGATTTTCTAAAATAAAAAATAATAAATTATAATTTATAAATAAATAAAAAGTCAAAATATAATTTATATCAATAAGTTAGGCCTATTTTTAGAATGGAAATACTATTAAATAGTAACAATATTAAGATAAATTATAACTTATAAATAAATAAAAAGTCAAATTATAATTTATATCAATAAGTTAGGCCTATTTTTAGAATAGAAATACTATTGAATAGGCCTAATGTTTAAGAATAGTTAATTTAAGCTTCGAAAATAATATATTTTTTAATATATTTAGTTAATCAAATCAATATAAACTAAAAAAAAATCAATAAACAACTATTAGAAAAAGTAAATAAAAATAAAACACGAAAAAAACTATAAAAATAAACGAAAATATAAAGAAAAACGAAGAATTTATACAAGAGAAAGAGCGAATACAAAAATACGATCGAGCCAGTGAACGTAAGCGAGGTGTGAACGGCGAAGAACGACTGAAGAACGACTGACAATCTTATTACTGAGGCAGAGAACGTAGCCACACCTACTCGCTTATACGCGCACGCACAATTGCGTACGATTTGACTTCGAGTGTGGAAAGGAGATGGAGGTGTTGTGGATAAAAATCTTGAATTTTGGGGTATTAGAATATTCTTAGAGAATTATTAATAATGTAAAAAATATGTATGTATGTATGTATACACATATGTCAATACTATGTATATATATATACATACACACACACACACACACACACACACACACATATATATATATATATATATATATATATATATATATATATATATATATATATATATATATATATATAAAATATGCATTATGTTCATATATGTATGTATATAAGTATGTACATAAACATTCATATATATATATATATATATATATATATATATATATATATATATATATATATATATATATATATATATATATATATATATATATATATATGATAAATTTTGCACATTTTTACGTGTTTTTCCATATTCAAATAAGCCATATATATTTTTGATATATTAATGTCTGGATTCTCTTAACGACCTCGGGATCAGAGCCCCAGGCGAAATCACATAAAGACAAGAGCTTGGCTCCGGCCGGGAATCGAACCCTGGTCGGCAAACTTATATAGACAGTGACTAACCCACTTGGCCAAATGGATTAGTCAATGTCTATATAAGCTTGCCGACCAGGGTTCGATTCCCGGCCAGAGCCAAGCTCTTGTCTTTGTGTGAATTCGCCAGGGGCTCTGATCCCGAGGTCGTTAAGAGAATCCAGACATTAATATATCAAAAATATATATGGCTTATTTGATATATATATATATATATATATATATATATATATATATATATATATATATATATATATATATATATATATACCTTCAAGTGTTCTAACATATGATTCATCTTGAAGATATCTATACAGGAAATACAGCCATCCTAAAACTACAATAAAGATGGTGAGCCTATTCCGATGGAGAAAGGAGTTAGACAGGGAGACCCCATCTCTCTTAAGTTATTCACACCATGTCTAGAAAAAGTTTTTAAGAATATAGATTGGGAAAATGTAAGAATTCATATTAATGTGGAATACCTTAATAGATTTGCAGATGACATAGTTGCATTTAGTGAATCATGGGAGGAGAGATGATAGAAGATTTGAAAAGAGAAAGCTGAAATGTAGGACTGAAAATGAATATGTGTAAAACTAAAATAGTGTTAAAAGAAAATGCAGAGACAACAAATAAGAGTTATGGACGAGCCTCTATTGATTATTAATGAATATGTATACTTAGGACAGACAGTAAGTGTTTCCCCAGGACACGAGAATGAAATTAAAAGAAGAATAAGCATTGGATAGAGAGCTTTTGGTAAACAAAATGATATTATGAAAAGTAAAATGTCACATTCTCTAAAAAGAAAAGTATTTGATCAGATGGTCCTACCAGTTTTAACTTATGTGTCAGAAACTTGGAGCCTTACTGAAGCTCTAGAACATAAACAAGTGTCAACTCAAAAGAGGTATGGAAAGAATAATGATGGGAATAACACTAAGAGACAGGAAAAGAGCAACATGGATACGTGGGCAAACTAAAATAGATGATATTCTAACAACTTGTAAGGAAAAGAAATGGACATGGGCAGGACATATAATGAAAATGACAGATAATAGAAGAACATTAAAAATAACAGAATGGGTCCCTAGAGATTGCAAACGAAGCAGGGGAAGGAAGAGAAGACGAAAGTAGTTTCAACTCGAAGAGCTATGGAAATAATAATGATGGGAATAACACTAACAGACAGAAAAAAAGCAACATGGATATGTGAGCAAACTAAGAAATAGACATGGGAATAATAGAAGGACATTAAGAATAACAGAATGGGTCCCTAGAGATTGCAAACGAAACCGGGGAAGGAAGAGAAGATGAAAGTAGTTTCAACTCGAAGAGCTACAGAATGAATAATAATGGGAAAAACCATTTACATTACTGTATCACGTATAATATTAATTAATATTCTTTTTAAAAAAATCCATATAAAGGTAGCTTAATACCACAATGCACTGCTTTAGGCATACTGACAGCACTACCCTCAACAAGGTATGAAATCCATCTATAAGGTACGAAAAGCCGATGAGGAGAATAGTTCCGATTTTATCATTAAATAATGTGGTTCTGAATATGAAATATTTGATTAAAAATTTATGGTAGCCTATTAGAAACGTCCTTGCCTGGCAATGTGTTGGGCGGGAGTTTCGAGTCCCACTCAAGCTTGATAGTATATTGTAGTGTCTGCAACTTAACCTTCCTTGTGAGCTAAGGAAGTGGGTTTTGGGAGAGCCTATAGCTCTACCTGCCAGGTCCTCCTTGGTCCTAGCTTGGGCACTAATTGTATGTATATATGATCAGTCAATAGGCCATTTTCACTGTTCCTTGCCTCTGCCATTCATGAGTAACCTTTAATCCTTTATTATCTAATGAGATTATGTTCGCGCAAGTGGCTAAGATTCCTGTCAACTAGACAGTAGGTGTCATAAATGCATTTCTACACAAATTCTTATATTATGCCACATTTCCGGTAGGCCCTGCTGCTGCCTCCGATGCCTTAGATGACCGCGGAGGTAGCAGCAGTAGGGGATTCAGCATTATGAAGCTTCATCTGTGGTGGATAATGTGGGAGGGTGGGCTGTGACACCCTAGCAGTACCAGCTGAACTCGGTTGAGTCCCTTGTTAGGCTGGAGGAACGTAGAGAGTAGAGGTCCCCTTTTTTGTTTTGTTTCTTTTGTTGATGTCGGCTACCCCCCAAAATTGGGGGAAGTGCCTTGGTATATGTATGTATGTTCTTTTGTTTTTCTTTACACATCACAAACTCAACATTCCTACTTGGACTGCAGATTGTAATTACTAGTAACAATACCTAACTTTTACGGTGTCAGTCCATTTAATGTGGGAAGATGGTGAACAAACGAAGGTGGTAAAAGAATTTGGGTCGGCAAATCTCACCTCCGAGAAGAATGGGTAGGATAAAACTTTCACGAGATGACACTATACATTTATTAATCAATTCAACTTAATTAAAATGTGTACTGGTATTAATTTTCTATGTTCTTTATAAAGTAAAATGAATAAAAAGGATGGATTTTGAATCTTTTCATTTTAAATTCTGGGAAAGATGAAATACTTTAATAGACTTAATTAGTGATAACTAACGACTCCATTTTTTGCTATTTATATAAAAAATATATATAAATTCCTATTACTAGCTGCCCCTGTATGGACATGAGTCATGGTATGACAATGAAACAATCTCCAAAATATTTTGTAGATATGAGAACAAAGTCCTCAGAAGGATATTGGGAGTTAAATGGCAGGAAAGAATTAGAAATGAAATTTTAAGAGAAATTACTCAAGTACCCTATGTTGATGAGATCATGGTGAAGGGTAGATGGAGATGGTTTTTGCATGCTCTTCGCACTCCCCAAGAGAGCTTAGTTCACCAAACATTTAGCTGGGCTCCACAAGGCACTAGAAGAGTTGGAAGACCCAGGCCTACATGGCTGAGGACTATGAAGCGTGAAGTGGGAGATGATGAATGGAGAAGTATTGAATTAAAAGCTCAAGATAGAGACGACTGGGGAAATCTAAACGAGGCCCTTTGCATCAATAGGTGTAGGACGGGATAATGATATATGATGAACAGAAGCCTACAAAACAAAACGAGGAAGACATATCAACTCTTTGGCTGTCATTCAAAAACATGTTTAAACTCCTGTGCGTGGACAAAATATACCGAACTTAAAGGTCAGGGACAAACTTACCTTACTTGTGTCACACTAAAATACGCGGAGAAACTACTTCCGTCTGGGTCGAAGGTTATGGCGGTTATGCAAATGACCAATACGTAGTATTCGTAGGGTCAAGCACAGTGCTGTAAATATTTACCGATTGTTGTAGTGCAATTATATAAAAAAACAAGAGAAATGAAAAAACATAGGAAAATATTACACTAGCATAATAACCAAAATATAAATTTAAAACTAAACTAAAAGTTACAACTAACATCTTGAAATCATAAAAAATAAAAAAGAAAATAAAGTTGAATATTTCTCAAGTGCAAAAAACTTACACCGACATTTTGGGCATAATTATGATACTCTACTGCTCAACCTAGAACCCTTGGGTCTGTTGCAACTTTAAAACAAACATAAATAAAAGTTACAGCTAATATCTTGAAATCATAACAAATGAAAAAGAAAATAAAGTTGAATATTTCTCAAGTGCAAAAACCTTACACCGACATTTTGGGCATAATTATGATACTCTACTGCTCAACCTAGAACCCTAGGGTCTGTTGCTAGCTTCATTAATACTTTTATGGTCACTTAAGACTCAATTTTGACCCCGCTAATGCTCAACTATTTTTCAAAGTAGAAAGATTAAGATCGAGTATACGAGAAGTATTTCTTTTCTCATTTTGCATGTTATTCCTCTGATATTGCAAAGGCAATCCATATCTTTAATCATGATACAGATTTTTAGCAAATATTATTCAGTATAATCTCACTTATATCTTATATCTTTATCAGACTTCCAACCTTCATTCTCAAACTGTTTATTACTGTAAAGGTTCCTGAGTACTATCTTTATTTTTTCTATCATCTAATAATGATCACGTATTAATGTGTCCAGATGTAAATTTGTCTTATTCCAACGATCAAATTATCACGAAACCTGTACATTAAATACTCCAACATCTCAATATTTAACTATGAAACTAACATTCTTCTTCTTCCCCAGTATTATCCCTACATTAAGGGGTCGCTTTCTTCGGCATAGTTTATAATTTGGCAGAGGGTTTTTACAATTCACCCCCTTCCGGTCATCAACCACAGTTATTGGCGATGGGGCTAACCTTTGACTTAATAGTACAATTGCAATGCTGCAATTTCCACAGTTATTGGCAGTGAACAATCATTAAAAAACAAGACTGCGAAGCAACAGCTGTTCTTTCATTCGCTTTCTACGACACGCAGGATGTACGGCGGAAGTATTCTAACATGTCTGCCGCAGAGCAATGCTATTTGACTAACATTGTACCTTAGCAAATGTGTTGTTTCACTAAGATTCACTACAGTGACAGCATCATTATCATGTATGCTTCCATATCAGATTTCTACTTTTAGGTTCAGTGTGAAATGAGTTCTCTCCATTATCCTCTGCCCTCTCCATTTTATACCTCAACTCCTATCTATAGTCCATTTCTTTTAGCGAGGCAGAATTGCACCGACTCGCAACGGTGCCCTTTTAGCTCGGAAAAGTTTCCTGATCGCTGATTGGTTAGAATTATCTTGTCCAACCAATCAGTGATCAGGAAACTTTTCCGAACTAAAAGGGCACCGCTGCGAGTCGGTGCAAATATGCCTCGCTAAAAGAAATGGACTATAGTTCTAGGTATTCTAGGATTAATGTTATTTTCCTAGCACTTCCTACTGGCTTTGTCCAGCTAATTCCATCTCTATTTCTTCTGCGACTTGACATTTCACAGAGACCTCCCAACTATTTCCCAGCTGCTGAACCGGACGGCATATTTCTAAGCAACCTCCTCAATTGTGTTACAGTCTCGCTCCACTCTGGTTGTAAATCTAAGCATGCTGTAGTCATGCTTTTCCATTCTCAGTGACCAAGACGTTGCTGGTAAGACGTCTTGTTAATATAAACGCAAATTCCAAACAATGATCTCACGACATCGAAAGTCACCAGCTGATTGAGCACCACAATCTAAGATAATTTCCATTATTCTTCTAAATCAGAAGCGCATTATTTTCTAGAGGTCGTGCTGTGCCAAATGTTGCCATATGAGAGAGAGAAACATATTCTAAGACAAACATCCAGTATTTTGGATAAGTTATGTCAACCATGTCTGCTGATTTACTTTGTTACTTTAGTACAATATCAAAATAAGAATTATCTCGAGAACTTACAAAGACGGTTAATAATTCGTGATCAATCATAGAGGGAGAGATTATGTACCATCCTACACATTTCTTAGTTTGTATACACGTATGAAGGGTAACATATTTTAAAAGTATTTTGTATATTTCATTGCTATATAAACCCAACTTCTTTAAACTTAGGAGATAAAAGTGATTTTGACGAAGGAAAAACCTATTTCTGGGCTCAACCTGTGTCGCTCCGTGAATTGCTCCTTATAGCACCATTTCTAAGGTATAAATACTGCTAAATATACCAGAGAAAAAAGTTGCATGGAATGCCAGGGATATACCCAGCTCGCTCACCCTTATAGGGTGTCGGTATAAAAAACTGGGGCGAGTGATACCACTACCAGAGGTTCGTTTCCAATTAGACTTCTCCCTCCTCAACATCCGCCCCCGTTACTACGAGGTGTCGTTCTCTACAGCTACTGTCCCCTCCTCCCCCACCACTACCACTACCTATCCTTCTCCCATCAATCCTTCTAAGCACCCGTGAACGTTCGGACGTGTTTTTCGTAGCTCTGTGTTATTTTGTGTTTTTGAAGATGTCGAGCATTTTCGAGATCCTTGCTCCCAAGTTCAGTATTATATTTGTCTGTTTGGGATTTCTAGGTAGCGACACACGTTCATTTAATAACATTATTGGTTTTTCTCTCAGCCGCCTTGTTGACGCTCCCTTACGGGTGTGTATGCGGTATTATATTTGTCTGTTTGGGATTTCTAGGTAGCGACACACGTTCATTTAATAACATTATTGGTTTTTCTCTCAGCCGCCTTGTTGACGCTCCCTTACGGGTGTGTATGCGGTATTATATTTGTCTGTTTGGGATTTCTAGGTAGCGACACACGTTCATTTAATAACATTATTGGTTTTTCTCTCAGCCGCCTTGTTGACGCTCCCTTACGGGTGTGTATGCGGTATTATATTTGTCTGTTTGGGAATTCTAGGTAGCGACACACGTTCATTAAATAACCTCGTTGGTTTTTCTCTCAGCCGCCTTGTTGACGCTCCCTTACGGGTGCGTATGCGGTATTATATTTGTCTGTTTGGAATTTCTAGGTAGCGACACACGTTCATTTAATAACCTCGTTGGTCTTTCTCTCGGCCGCCTTGTTGACGCTCTCTTACGGGTGTGTATGCGGCCTTTAAAGGTCTGTATATACATAGGAACAAACACATATTCCTCATAAGGCCACTCGCAACTTAAAACTAAAATCATATATCATTCAATTCAGTTTTTTCTAAGTTATCATTCATTTCATATCTTTACTTTCTTAAATGCTTAATATAAGGAAAGAAAACATCATTAATGATGTAGGAAAATAACTTTTTAATTGACAAATTCAAATAAATACATCGTAATTGCAATCAAAAACTGTTTGAAAAGGCACAGGATACCATTTTGCTCTTTATAAATTGATCACATTCAACACAATTTTGCCGAGCACTGTTTAGTGATGATATATTCACCAGTACGCAGTACTTATAGAGGTTACCACTAATGCGATGTAATAAAACACTTAGATTACTATAATGTTCACTGAAAAACTACACAAAACATTGATATTTGAATTAATGGACTGTATTTCATTTTATTATTGCTACATTATCAGATCAGTGTATTATCTGGAATTCAAATACAATGAAACGATCTTTTAAAAACTGTTGTAGCAGCGTTGAGGAAACTTATCACGACTGGAAATAACCACTAATATTTTTCACCCATCAAATCTTTAGTAACGAAAGGTATAAGCTTCATGACAGGACACAACAATAATGACTACATATATTGGAAAAATCTTTGGCTCTTTGTGGAGTGGTTTTCAATGAATATTCACTTCTAAAGTATTAAAAGGAATGAGTTTTGAGCTTATGGAATGTTTATAAAGAGTCATTAACTTCTAAGGAATCTTAATAATTTGGTTCAAACTTGTATCATCTTTGGCTCTTTGTGGAGTGGTTTTTCAATGAATATTCCCTTCTAAAGTATTAATAGGAATGAATTTCAGCTTATGGAATCTTTACAAAGAGTCATTAACTTCTAAGAAATCTAAATCCTTTGGCTCAAACTTGTATCATTAATTTCCAAAGTTACTAAACTGGTTTAAATTTGTGTTGCTGACTTCGAAAAAAATTTGATTTAGTTAATGACTGACTTGAAAAGTGCCAAAAACGTTTGATTTTTTAGTACAAATATGATTTCGTCTCGTCTTAAGAATTGGTTCGATGAATTTTTCACTTTGTAAAATAGATTCAATGACTTATAATTAAAATTTTCTCTTTTGGAAATTATTATTGATCACAGAGTTACATGATGCTAAAATATTTAGTAATGTAATTAACTTTGTGAAATGATTATTTGATAAACATTAACACAAACAGAAGCAAATATATTCGGTTTAAAATCGCTACTTTGAGAATCATTATTAATAACCAGAGTTACAAATAGCTAAAATATCTAGTAAAGTACTTAAATCTGTGAATTGAATATTTGATAACCCTTAACACAATCAGTAGCAAACGGACTCTGTTTAAAATCGCCGCTTTGAGAAACACTTGTGCAGTATGCATTTTCTAGTCTTTGAGAAGCCCTCCTTCTCTTTCCCACCGTTACCTTTGCATTGGGGTCGGTTGCCTGATATGGCCTCTTTGAGAAGTCTTGTCGTTTTGATCTACATTTGCAGACTCAAATATCACTATGACACAACACCAAATATAAATTGTAAACAGTTTTTGCTTTGAATAAATAAGACAATAAGACAATAAGCCTCTTAACCCTTTTACCCCAAGTGGACATACTGGTACGTTTTACAAAACTCATACCTTTACCCCAATGGACGTACTGGTACGTCCTTGCAAAAAACTGCTATTTACATTTTTTTTTTTTTTTTTGCATATTTTTGATAACTTTATGAGAAACTTCAGGCAGTTTCCAAAAGAATGAGACCAACCTGACCTCACTATAACAAAAATTAAGGCTGTTAGAGCAATTTAAAAAAAAAAAATATTGTAAATTGTGCTTGAAAAAGAAAACGCCTGGGGGTTAAGTTACAAATAGCTTGGGGGTAAAAGGGTTAAATATATTATTGTACATAATTTTACTTACCCAATTAAGGAAGAAATAATAAATGAACTAGATTCTTTGTATTTACCTGCAAAACCTAATTTATCCCATATCATGAAGAACTTCCGGCCAGCGAGCGAAAAATCTGAAAGCCAGACGCACAATATCAAGCTGAAGCAAAATGTACACAGGTCATAGATGTGGCAACACAGTAGATTCTCTTCAATTCTCGAGCTTAAAATTACTCGGTAACCGTATCCAAGAGACTTGCAAGGGCCGTCTGCTCCGTCGATAACGGGGAAACGGCGTTGTCGGGCAGATGCCAAATGGAAACTCGTCCTAAACGGTCTCCCACTGCCAAGAGGGCCATACTGCAAAGAGTAAGAAGTAGTTATAGATCAGTTTTACTCGTAAGAACGAACACGGGCATATCTATAGATTTGGGGACCGGGGAGGCTGAGTTACTAAAGAGGGACCTCTCCCACTTACCCTGGTGAGTTGGTGATAATTTTGAATGTATATTTACATACTTTCATTTACTGACCCTGCTTTGAAGGGCCCCATCTCTTGGAGGCCCTGGGGGCATTTTAAAAAAGACCCACCCTGCCCCCACCTTAGCTATGCCACTGAGCACAAAAAGTATTCTAAAATATACAGAAAATAAGAAGGATTTGAAATCTAAGTAATGAGGCTTCTGTAATTAGAAGACTGGAGTTTTCCAACTAAAATCTTCAGCTTTTAGAAAAACAATATGATGTTGAGAAAGAAATGAAAAAATATGAAAACAGGAGTACAGTATTTTGATTTAAAACTCACAGTACTGGAAAAATTCCATTTGTATAAGGATGACCATATTAAGGCTAATTACTGATTACGTATGATATTAGATAAACTTAATCAATAGACTTGCGCTGTATGGCCTGATACTAGCGACAGCAGTTGCAATTTAGAAAGAGTTGCAAATGAAATATCGCAAGTTGAAAGAAAAATACTGGATGAGAAGTAAAGACGACGACTTGATGATGATAGAAGAGTAGATAAAAGCAATATCTCTCCTTATATGATTCCTCGACATGAACTATAAAGCAAAGTAATTGCTTTGGGCACCATATTATTATGACGAACATCATGTGCTGTATAAAGACCACTAGTAAAAGCCAAAGAATAATATCACTCACTCTTTTTTGTTGAACTTCAAGTACGTGATCGAGGCGGGCTTTTCAGCGGCCCGCAGACTCAAAAACGGCTGGCAGCTCTTCATGCCGAAGTCGTGCAGTGCAACCTGTCCGGTGACCAACCCGACGGCCACGACCATCGGCCTCGAAGGCGACAATTCCGCGCACGTTATGATTTCTTCGCTGTATATGACATTCACGGGTTTGTTTGGCTGAAAAAAAAAAATATATATATTATTACACGCTAAGTCACAACCCTAGTAGGAGAAGCAGGATGCTATAAGCCCAAGGCCTCTAACAAGAAAAAATAGCCCAGTGAGGAAACAAAGAAACAAATAAACTACAAGGGAAGTAACGGACAATCAAAATAAAATATTTTAAGAACAGTAACAACATTAAATTAGAGCCTTCATATAAACAATTATTAGAAATGAATACAGAGGTACTCGGTTTTTTCTCGTTGAAAATCAACCTCAAAACTCTCGTCTTTACTTCTGATGAAGAACTAATTGGACTCGCAAACAACTACAGTACTTGGAACCTATCAAGTGTGTAAGCTGAGGGTCTTCTGTACGATACTATAATAATTTCAAGTCTTTTAATCAACCAGAAAGTGATACATATCTTAGGGTTTTTGATAATTTTTTCAAGTGTCTTTGCCATAGATAAGTTTCAAGTCTTTTCATTAACATAAATGAGATAAGTATATTTAAAAGTGCAGTTCCATTGAGACAGCGGGTAAGGCGTCTAAATTTTTATAGACAAATGTCAAGTGCAAATGTTCCTCTCTCCATAAACTGTCCACTTACAATATTACAAGTTTAACAGTACTGTATCCCTTGATTGTAACCTTATTTTCATTTCAACATTAATATTCTATATGAATATCTTACGATATGACCAAACCTATAAAAAAAAAGTATATAAAATCTCTCCTTAGCGTATAAATTACTGAAGTAAATAGGCTAGCAATTTCTTATTAGAAATAAAGCGCATTTTTTTTGTTTTGGAAACAAGTCAAAATCAACATTTTTCTTAACGAAAACAACAACGCCGTACCTGGAGTATCGAGAAGAGACGTATCTGATTGTCCGAAGCCGAGGACAAGACGGCGTTGTGGTGATGCGGAGAAAACTGGGACGCTAGAACTCTGCCGGTGTGGGGACTGAGGACGGAAGTCACGCACCTCACTAATCTGACTTCGTCAAATTCTTTTCCTGCTGGTACCTGTTCGAATAAGTGGTATATAGTTGTTATTAATACTATTATTACATACATATACCAAGGCACTTCCCCCAATTTTTGGGGGTAGCCGACATCAAACAAATGAAAAACAAGGGGACCTTTCCTCTCTATCCTCTCAGCCTGACGAGGGACACAACCAAGTTCGGCTGGTACTGCTAGGATGCCACAGCCCACCCTCCCCCATTATCCACCACAGATGAAGCTTCATAACCCTGAAACCCCTACTGCTGCTACCTCCGCAGTCATCCAAGGCGACCGGAGGAAGCAGCAGGGCCTACTGGAACTGCGTCACAATCGCTCGCCATTCACTCATATTTCTAGCACGCTCTCTTGCCTCTCTCACATCTGTTATTATAATTACTAAATAATCTACTCAGAGCATTAATTGAAATATATCAGTGATAAATGTTTAAAGGTTGCTAATACCGTACACATTAATAATAAGAGACATTTCAATGCCTAGAAGTTATGCATACATGTTCAGCAAACAAGCAAGACCCGTTGGAGCAAGGCACTAGTTGATATCTCAGCAAGCAGGCAACCTTCAGACCTCTATATCACTAGACCTCCAAAACCCACATTATTATTACAGTATTATTACTACCCAAGCTACAACCCTAGTTGGAAAAGTAGGATGCTATAAGCCTAATTGCTCCAATAGAAAAAAATAGCCCAGTGAGGAAAGGAAATAAATAAACGATATGAGGAATAATGAACAATTAAAATAAAACATTTTAAAAACAGTATCAATATCAAAACAGATATGTCATATATAAACTATTAAAAGACTTATGTCAGCCTGTTCAACATAAAAACATTTGTTGCAAGTTTGAACTTTTGAAGTTCTACCGATTCAACTACCAGATCAGGAAGATCATTCCACACCTTGGTCAGAGCTGGTGTATAAGAACCATATCATCATTTGCCAGGGTTACACTATCCAACTATGCACAAGGATTGCATCAAAGACCTACAGAGTGGAAGCCATTGACAATACTACTTAAGCAGCAGTAAAAAGTCCAATTCAAATGCCCTTTGAATAGTAAATTTCCCACTGAACTTACAAAATATATACAAGACATAAAATAATCTTTTATTAACCATATAGAGTTTCTTTAAATCTTGAAGCAATGAATGTTTATATGTTGAACAGTCTCACATAAGTCTCGCTAACACAATCTCTCTCTCTCTCTCTCTCTCTCTCTCTCTCTCTCTCTCTCTCTCTCTCTCTCTCTCTCTCTCTCTCTCTCTCTGGATTTGGCAAAAGAAAATAAACAAAAAATAAAACAAAATTTAATCCTCCACAATGACAGATCTATTTTAACACTGTTAATGATCATACAGTGTTCTATATTAATTATTCATTACTTCTCATGTCCTTTATTTCCTTATTTCCTTTCCTCACTGGGCTATTTTTCCCTGTTGGGGCCCTTGGGTTTATAGCAGCTTGCTTATTCAACTAGGTTTGTAGCTTAGCTAGTGATAACAATTTAAAACTATTAGAGTGGCTACACGGTAAGGTATGGATATATTATAAAGAAAAAACGAACATAAAAGATGGTGACACCTACATATAGTTAATATCTTCCTAGTCTCATACGACCGCAAATCGTAAAACGGTACATTACCTCGGACGTTGTCGAGCAAACGAATAGCCCTCCTCCTTCGGCTCCGATAACAAACAGCGTCGGATCTTCCTTGTTGAACGAGGCGGATGTCACTTCGACGCCTTCGGTTTCGTCGATGGGGCCGCGGATACCTCGGGGCACGTCTTGACTCTGAAGCATGAACCTGAAATAAAGGAAACAGAGGTTAGGAGATAGAATTTCCCAAGTTCTTCGGCATTTTATTCACTTTGATCCAATTCACTTTCAAACTTATTTTCCATCGAAGATTATTCCTGTGTCATTCAGCCAAAGTAAAGATTATTCATTTGTCATTCAACCAAAGTTCAAGATGATTCATTTGTCATTCAACAAAAGTAAAGATTATTCATGTGTCATTCAACTAAAGTAAAGAATATCCATGTGTCCTTCAACCAAAGTAAAGATAATTCCTGTCTCATTCAGCCAAAGTAAAGATTATACCTGTCTCATTCAGCCAAAGTAAAGATTATACCTGTCTCATTCAGCCAAAGTAAAGATTATACCTGTCTCATTCAGCCAAAGTAAAGATTATTCCTGTCTCATTCAGCCAAAGTAAAGATTATTCCTGTCTCATTCAGCCAAAGTAAAGATTATTCCTGTCTCATTCAGCCAAAGTAAAGATTATACCTGTCTCGTTCAGCCAAAGTAAAGATTATACCTGTCTCATTCAGCCAAAGTAAAGATTATTCCTGTCTCATTCAGCCAAAGTAAAGATTATTCCTGTCTCATTCAGCCAAAGTAAAGATTATTCCTGTCTCATTCAGCCAAAGTAAAGATTATTCCTGTCTCATTCAAGCAAAGTAAAGATTATTCCTGTCTCATTCAACCAAAGTAAAGATAATTCGTGTGTCATTCAACTAAAGTAAAGAATATCCATGTGTCCTTCAACCAAATTAAAGATTATTCCTGTTTCATTCAGCCTAAGTAAAGATAAATCCTGTCTCATTCAACCAAAGTAAAGATTATTCCTGTCTCATTCAGCCAAAGTAAAGATAATTCATGTGTTATTCAACTAAAGTAAAGATTATTCCTGTGTCATTCAGCCAAAGTAAAGATTATTCCTGTCTCATTCAACCAAAGTAAAGATTATTCAAGCATCATTCAGCCAAAGTAAAGATTATTCAAGCATCATTCAGCCAAAGTAAAGATTATTCAAGCGTCATTCAACCAAAGTAAAGATAATTCCTGTCTCATTCAGCCAAAGTAATTATTATTCCTGTGTCATTCAACTAAAGATTATTCATGCAATTCAACCAAAATACAACGATATTGATCAACGAGGTAGGAAGAAACCAAAGACATAATTATAAACTAAAAAGTAGAAACCAATACAACTGTCATGAGTCAAAGAGACTATCCAGAGAACATTGTGCCATTTAACGCATTGCAAAAAGTATCAAATCTTACAAATACCTTTCACAGTGGCTTACGCTGACAAAACCTGCATTGATTTTATACCTTGTCGTTCTAGCTTCTTTAAGTTCGTATTGTTCCGTTTCTATTTTTCATTTTAGAAATAAATCACTCGTAAAACTCCAACGAACGTTTAGCAATCAACTCGATGACCTTAATCAATGGCTTCTAAATATCCCTACAATCTTGACACTTAGGCTTCAGCCATCCAATCTTAAGCGGGTTTACATGGTCGAACCACGAGTGTCTGTCGTGACGTTCAAACGTGTGAACGGGGTATTTCATTGTTGAATAAATTTGTCAAACGGTTCAAAGAAAGTCAGACCTAGCCTGACTTTGTGGGCGGGGCTTTATTGTCCACAAACCATAAGCATTTGTGACTGACTCCACCTCTTCGAACTGTTTGAGAAGCAGGTTCGACCCCCCTTTATATATTGTTTAAACTACTACATAAAAATAAACTAAAGGTAAAATCATTTGGAAACCGATTCTCCAAAAAAATCTGGCTGATCAGATATCAGAAATAGGTCTATTCTAAACACATTTTGTTTATTCGGAACCAATTCCTCATTGCTCAGATAAGATACCATACAGTAGGGTATTATATTTCCGATCTTATAATTACTAAGAAATCGCTATAATCATAAACGTTTACAGGATAGTTTATCCCTAATTGGGGTATAACATGACGAGATCTCTCCTTTCCATTTAATCCTGCACACTGTCTTCTAATTCAGTTTAGCTAACTATTTAAACAAAGTATTACCTAAGTGTTTGTACCTTATTTCTATTATGTTTTAGCCTTATCAAATTTATCATGGGAATACAGCATACACCTAAAGTACATGCAAATTTTATACAACAATACATTTCATTTATCGAAACACTCGATACTAATTTCTCTTCATCTATCAAATGTATTATGGGAATACAGTATACACCTAAAGTACATGCAAATTTTATACAACAATACATTTCATTTATCGAAACACTCGATACTAATTTCTCTTCATCTATCAAATGTATTATGGGAATACAGTATACACCTAAAGTACATGCAAATCTTATACAACAATACATTTCATTTATCGAGACACCCAATACTAATTTCTCTTCATCATACATACATACATACATATACCAAGGGACTTCCCCCAATTTTGGGGGGTAGCCGACATCAAAAAATGAAACAAAAACAAAAAAGGGGACAAAAATCATTTCTATAAAAGCAAAAAACAACATTCTTACCCAGACTTCAATTTCAAAGATGATTTCAATAAGTTTAATTCAAATATAAGAATAAAACCAGTGCTTGTGGAAGCAGCAACCGAATTGGGGGTCTTGGGATACGCTCCGCCGGAGGCAATCCACGACAGGGCGGTCACGCAGCCGCGGCAGTCGCCCACCACGACGGGCGACACGGACTCGGAATGCGATAGATCGAACACCAGCAGTTCTCCTGTTGAAGAAAGCGGGTAAAATATAAACAACTTTAAAATTAGTATTTTTCCGAGCTATACAAATGAGATGAGATTGTAGTGAGGGATAGATAGAGATGGTTTGGGCATGCTCTTCGCACTTCCCAAGAGAGATTAGTTCACCAAACTTTCAGCTGGGGTACACAAGGCACTAGAAGAGTTGGAAGACCCAGGGCTAAATGGCTGAGGATTATGAAGTGCGAAGTATGAGATGATTGGCGAAGTATTGATTTAAAAGCACAAGATAGAGATGACTGACGATATCTAACTGAGGCCCTTTGCGTCAATAGTCGTAGGAGATGATGATGATGATGATACAAACTTTATATGAAAGATTTACTTTAATATTGTTACTGTTCTTGAAACATTTTACTTTAATTGTTAATTACTTCTCTTGTAGTTTATTTATTTCCTTATTTCCTTTGCTTACTGGGCTATTTTTCTCTGTTGGAGCCCTTGAGCTTATAGCATCCTGCTTTTCCAGCCAGAGATGCAGCTTAGCTAGTAATAATAATAAGGGTCATTTAAACTATATATGACTCTGTGGGGCATTGGAATAACCGTTGAGTAGTTAAAAAAGTGGTTATCAATACAATTGGCACTTAAGGGAGGCTCAGTTCACCCGCCTTTCACAAAATAGCCACTTTGTTCTTAAGCTTAAGACTAGGAATGGTGGTTAGCGGGAAATTTAATTTAAAGGATTTATTCTTTCAAGGACTATTTTAACTCATCCTTTTTCCTGGGATGGTTCAAGGGCCAACTCTTTACAAGGGAAATTTGAAGCGCTCTCTCTCTCTCTCTCTCTCTCTCTCTCTCTCTCTCTCTCTCTCTCTCTCTCTCTCTCTCTCAGTAATACAGAAGAAATAAATAGATCTATAACCTCCAAATTGGAGTCAAGTGGCCAGCAATAGTAAAAAGAAAATCCCTGCGGCCAGACATAGATGCAAAAATGATAACTTAAGATCTGCCATTTTGTTTGGCTTAGAGATGAAGATCTCTAGATATTGTGGTTCAACCGTGAAGGTAGTGCGCTTAAATATCTCTGGGAGAGTCAAAGTAATCCCGATATAAAATTGTGGAGGCTGGGGCGTTATATTATTAGAGGCTTATCTCAGGGAGCTCTGGGAGAGGCAAAGTAATTCCGATATAAAATTGTGGAGGCTAAGGGAGTTATGTCATTAGTCTTGGTGCTACCTATATCCAAAGAAGGTTTTAACCTGACACATTTTACAAGAGATGTTTCCAACTTTACATCTGGAACATAACCATTTTCAAAGTATGTTTTCAATACAATTTAAATAATTATTTACAAAACTATACTCAAACGATAACTCTAACCCAAGACAGTGGAAGAACATGGTAAATTTGAAATTCTATTTCCAGAGAGGGTTTTAAGCTGAATCATTTCACAAGAGATGTTTCCAACTCTATGTCTGGAATATAACCATTTTCAAAGCTTGTTTTCAATATAATTTAAATCGTTTACAAAACTATGCTCAAAAGTACGTACCACTGTACGTCCCAACGGCAAAAACGGCAGGATTAGTCGGATGGAACGCGACGCAGAGAACGCACGACGATACTTCTATGAGTTTTTCCGGCTGGTTGCTGTCAAAATCACTCCTGGAAATTCAAATCTATTAGAACATTTTCTCTTTACTAAAGGAAAAATACAACTAAATTTTATAAATATAATCTTCATTTCCCAACACAAGGCTTCCAACTGAATGATGAATCAACTCTATCAGAACGGTTAGTCCTTTCTGATGCTAAAATAATAATAATAGTTTATAAAAATATTTTTCATTTCATGAGTTGTGATAAAGGCTTTCTACTTAATGTAACATTGCAAGATAAAAAATGGCCTCCCCTTAAATTCTATTGTTACCTCCACCAACGGAGTTGGAAGAAGCTTATGTTTTACCCTGTTTGTGTGTTTGTTTGTGAACAGCTTCCTGACCACAATTTTAATTGTAGAGTAATGAAACTTGTAGGGATTAACTTTTATGTAAAAGGCTGGAAATGAATAAATTTTGGAAGGTCAAGGTCACTGTCAAGCAGAAGGTCGGGAAATAAGCTGCGGTGGCGGAGGTCTGCGCTCTACTAGGTGCCCCTCTAGTTTTCAATAAATTAAGGACAAATCAGAGGGTAAAATCTATGATTAATCTACTGAATGTAACATTGCAAGATGAAAAACAGCTCTATAACATCTTCCCTCAATATTCTATTATTTTCAATAAATTAACAAGAATAAATCAAAGAGTGATATCTAACCTATTAATATTCCACGTGGTAACGACTCCTTTGTGGTCGCACCAATCTTCGTGGAATCTGCTGCCGTAGGCCACCACAACCACGGACCCCGTACAGCTCCAGTCGATGCCCGTCACAACGTGCTGGAATGGAAAATTAATAACTTTAATGTCGAGGACCCATGAGACAGAGATAGTCTCTTCTTTAATAACTTTACTGTCGAGGACCTATGAGACAGAGATAGTCTCTTCTTTAATAACTTTACTGTCGAGGACCCATGAGACAGAGATAGTCTCTTCTTTAATAACTTTACTGTCGAGGACCTATGAGACAGATATAGTCTCTTCTTTCTCGCTGTTATCCCTACATTAAGAGGTTAGTTACCTAATGCGTCCTCTCCAATGCCTTCTATCAAAAGCATCCTTTTCCACCAAACCTCTTCTTTCCATATCATCCTTCACCTTATCTCGTCACCTAATTCTCTGCCTCCTTGATCTTCTCCCTCTTAACAGGTTCCTCCCAAGCATTCTCACTCCTTCCCCACCATCCATCCTCAACACATGTCCATACCATCTCAGTCATGACACTCCTATCATCTCTCTAATTTTTACTATGCCTGCCATTCCTCTTATTTCATCATTTTCCAATCTATCAAGCAGTGATATTCCTTAATTCATCTCAGCATTCTCATCTGTCTTCTCTCAAGTTTTGCTTCCTCTTTTCGACTTACAGACCGAGTATCTGATCCATACATCAACCCTGGGCTTATTACTGTGTTGTAGATCTTAACATTTAGCTTGACTGAAATAGTCTGAACATGTGTAAAAAGTAAACTAGATACTGAAGCAACAGTACTTGGTCTTTATGATGATAAATGGAAGAACTAGAATTAATGAAAGTTTGGGGAAAACAACAACAGGACAGAGGAGGGTGGAGAGAACTCAAAGGGAGACACTTGATGTAAAACGGATTTGTTGAAAAAGTCTTGAAAGTCGATGGTAGATAGAGAATATCTACGTATACATAATCAAAATACATATACATTGCCAAAAGGAAATTGAAAGTAACATCCTAGTTTACAAGTGAAAAGTTGTACTTATAAAATATCATCATTAGTCTCTACGACTCAAAATACAAAAGTGAAAAGCTGCATAAAAAAGAAAACTACTACTACTGGTATTTTATGAAGAGAACTACCGGGTTGCATAAAATTTAAACAGGTCGTTAAGACCAAAATAATTAAAACCTAGCAAATAATAACTCAAAATCAACTCTTATTATTATCTTTATCATCACTAGTAAAGCTGCAACCATAGTTGTATAAGCAAAATACTACACACACAAGGACCATAACAGGCAAACAAGCCCAATGCTGTATAGAAATAAAGTAAAGAATAAACTATAAAATATAAATATAAACTATCAAGATTAGATGATAATGTTAACCCTTTTACCCCCAAAGAACATACTGGTACGTTTCACAAAACTCATCCCTTTACCCCCATGGACGTACCGGTACGTCCTTGCAAAACACTGCTATTTAATTTTTTTTTTGCATATTTTTGATAATTTTTTGAGAATATTCAGGCATTTTCCAAGAGAATGAGACCAACCTGACCTCTCTATGACAAAAATTAAGGCAGTTAGAGCAATTTTAAAAATATATACTACAAAATGGGCTTGAAAAAAAATAACCCCTGGGGGTTAAGGGTTGGAAATTTCCAAATACCCTGGGGGTAAAAGGGCTAAAGTAACAAAAAAAACTTCGACAGGAGACTTACGTCAACTTGCTCAACAGCGTCCGCATACTCACGTTACTCTGGAGTTGATTCAGTCGTAAAAACTTCGACAGGAGACTTACGTCAACTTGCTCAACAGCGTACGAATACTCACATTGCTTTGGAGTTGATTCAGTCGTAAAAACTTCGACAGGAGACTTACATCAACTTGCTCAACAGCGTACGAATACTCACGTTACTCTGGAGTTGATTCAGTCGTAAAAACTTCGACAGGAGACTTACATCAACTTGCTCAACAGCGTACGAATACTCACATTGCTTTGGAGTTGATTCAGTCGTAAAAACTTCGACAGGAGACTTACATCAACTTGCTCAACAGCGTACGAATACTCACGTTACTCTGGAGTTGATTCAGTCGTAAAAACTTCGACAGGAGACTTACATCAACTTGCTCAACAGCGTACGAATACTCACGTTACTCTGGAGTTGATTCAGTCGTAAAAACTTCGACAGGAGACTTACATCAACTTGCTCAACAGCGTACGAATACTCACGTTACTCTGGAGTTGATTCAGTCGTAACGTGTGCAAAATCTTCCCCCCGGACGATTCTTCTTTTTCCAACAGTGAGAATCCGTCAAAGGCCCGGCTCCTGTTCTGTCTTTCTATTTCCCGAATAACTGGAAAAACGGGAGAATAAATGATTGAAAAGGAAGATCTTTTCTACTTAAATGATGGTGAGAAATTTTACAATGGTGGAGTAATTCATAATTGGATAAGTAGGTGAGGTTAGTTTTTAATTATTATTAGTATTAGTAGTAGTAGCCAAGCTACAACACTAGTTGAAAAAGCAAGATGGTATAAGCCCAAGGGCTCCAACAAGGAAAAATAGCCCAGTGAGGAAAGGAAGTAAGGAAATAAACAATATAAGAAGTAATGAACAATTAACCCTTTTACCCCCAAAGGACGTACTGGTACGTTTCACAAAAGCCATCCCTTTACCCCCATGGACGTACCGGTACGTCCTTGCAAAAAAATGCTATAAAAATTTGTTTTTCATATTTTTTGATAAATTTTTGAGAAAATTCAGACATTTTCCAAGAAAATGAGACCAACCTGACCTCTCTATGACAAAAATTAAGGCTGTTAGAGCAATTTAAAAAAAATATACTGCAAAATGTGCTGGGAAAAAATAACCACCTGGGGGTTGAGGGTTAGAAATTTCCAAATACCCCGGGGGTAAAAGGGTTAAAATAAAATATTCTAAAAACATTAACAACATTAAAACAGAAACTTCATATATAAACTATAAAATGGATTTTGATGTAGGATAAATCTATTTTTGGGTGTGAGCCATAAAAAGACTTATGTTAGCCTGTTCAGCATAAAAACATTTGCTGCAAGTATGAACTTTTGAAGTTCTACCGATTTAACTACAACCCGATTATGAAGATCATTCCACAACTTGGTCACAGCAGGAATAAAACTTCTAGAGTACCGAGTAGTATTGACCCTCATGATGGAAATGGACTAACTATTAGAATTAACTGCGTGCCTAGTATTTAGAACGGGATGGAACTGTCCGGGAAGATCTGAATGTAAAGGATGGTCAGAATTATAAAAAAAAATCTGTCTGGGAGGATCTGAATGTAAAGGATGGTCAGAATTATAAAAAAAAATCTGTCTGGGAAGATCTGAATGTAAAGGATGGTCAGAATTATAAAAAATCTGTCTGGGAAGATCTGATTGTAAAGGATGGTCAGAATTATAAAAAAAATCTGTCTGGGAAGATCTGAATGTAAAGGATGGTCAGAATTATAAAAAAAAATCTGTCTGGGAAGATCTGAATGTAAAGGATGGTCAGAATTATAAAAAAAATCTGTCTGGGAAGATCTGAATGTAAAGGATGGTCAGAATT
Organism: Palaemon carinicauda; assembly: GCF_036898095.1. Classification (NCBI taxonomy): domain Eukaryota; kingdom Metazoa; phylum Arthropoda; class Malacostraca; order Decapoda; family Palaemonidae; genus Palaemon; species Palaemon carinicauda. Next base: position 25,337,686 of record NC_090756.1, read on the forward strand.
ATAAAAAAAAATCTGTCTGGGAAGATCTGAATGTAAAGGATGGTCAGAATTATAAAAAAAAATCTGTCTGGGAAGATCTGAATGTAAAGGATGGTCAGAATTATAAAAAAAATCTGTCTGGGAAGATCTGAATGTAAAGGATGGTCAGAATTATAAAAAAAAATCTGTCTGGGAAGATCTGAATGTAAAGGATGGTCAGAATTATAAAAAAAATCTGTCTGGGAAGATCTGAATGTAAAGGATGGTCATAATTATAAAAAAAATCTGTCTGGGAAGATCTGAATGTAAAGGATGGTCAGAATTATAAAAAATCTTATGTAATGGACATACTAAATATAAAGATAAATCATCAATTAAATGTAAAGTGATACACAATCCTAAATGATTCATGATTGCCATTAGAAATCTTCCAAAGTCGTAAGTGAAGTGAAATCCAATAGCCTGTTTATACTCGGTCATTTAGCTCACGCAAGTAACGTATATGTAACTATGATTACAATACTGTATGCTAATAATTAACACATCTCCTGTCTGTTATCTTGTAAGCGGACATAAATTATCAATGGAATTTAAAGTTTTTTAAAGTTATCCTAAATGATTTATTGTTACCATCAGACAACATTTAAAGTCAGAGGTGTACTCAAATGCGATTGTCTGTTTCCACTCGTTGTTTATTGTTTTTCTGTAGTATAGTTTAGATTAAACATACCGACTTGTGTGTGTCAGTGGACTTTTGAATCTAACTGTATTAATAGCAGTATCCTGTATACTAATAATAACCATATATCTACTGTAGTCATCTTAGAGACTAAAGAACATTTTAACTAACACTTCTTTGTGATCAAACTCTAACATCGTATTAAAGTTCATATCGTGGAGCACGCATAAGGAACATGCGGCCCATGGCCCTTGAGACTTTATAGGTTACTAACACTATATTTATACTGTTAATCATCATTAGTTTTATGTAAACATTCACAGTAAGAAAATAAAACATGGAAAACAAAAAAAACAAAGATAAGTATATACTGAGCAAGTAATATATCTTTCATATGTATCAAGGATGACCTCCGATCAGAGGGATTAACTGGTGATGAAGTGTGGGACAGAGGTAGATGGATAACGCTGGCCAGAAACATCGACCCCACATAGAAGTGGGAAAAGATGCAGACAAAGAAGAAGAAGAAGAAGAAGAAGAAGAAGAAGAAGAATATATCTTGAGTATGAGTGTTATCATGCATCCCTCACTCAATTAGATATAGTGAAATGTAGCCTCCAATTGATCTACATAGTTTTCCCTGCCTGTAGTAGAGTATCATTAAGCTGGGCTCCACAAGGCACTAGTAGAGTAGGAAGACCCAGACCTACTTGGCTAAGGACTATGAAGCGTGAAGTAGATGATGATGAATGGAGAGGTATTGATTTAAAAGCTCAAGACAGATAAGACTGGAGAAATCTAACTGAGGCCCTTTACGTCAATGGGCGTAGGAGGAGATGATTATGATGATGATGATGTAGTTGTGTCTATTACAAAATCCAAGATTTTCATAAAGTTATTTGTATATTTTTTAACTATAGAAACCTGAGTCATTTAGTAGGAGTAATGGCTTCAGCCCTTTGACCTTAACCTAAGACTTGTCAGGTCAGACAGTGTAACTTGAAGGGAGAAAGTTCTAGACGTCAAAAATATCTAAGAGAATTGTAACATACTGTGCAGCCAACAAATCGTGTTGACACGAGAATAGTTACAGATGGTTTCAAACTATTGGGACCTAGATATACGTCTACTTACTAATCACTTCTCTTGTAGTTTCCTTATTTCCTTTCCTCACTAGGCTATTTTCCCTGTTGGAGCCCTCAGGCTTATAGCATCCTGCTTTTCCAACTACGGTTGTAGCTTAACAAGTAATAATAATAATACTGTAGGCTCTAGAGTCTTTAAATATGCAGTCTCGAGACTATATAATAAGCTCCCGCGAGACATCCGAATGATTGAAGATATTAAGGCTTTCAAGAGGAAACTTGAGACTTTCTTGTTCTCTGAGTACTTTGATAGTGACGAATTAACAATAAACGTGCAATATGCAGTGTGAAATGTTGACTGCTTTTGAACGAACATGACAACTTGAATGTCGAGGTCCTGTAGAGAGTAGGGTTCCCCTATTGTATAGGACCATAAAAACAGCTCTTGAAGTAACGCAAGTATTACCAAATGGGCTGGTTTACTATCCCATGAAATGCTAATGCTCTTTGGTACTGAGGAGGATTGAAAGTAACGACACCTGTTGACCTCCTAACGATCTAATCATGAAGTTGCAGGTGTTATAAGAGGCTCCTACCAGAAGACTGGTAGGCGGACATGGAAGAACCTACAATGGAAGGGATATGTCTGAACGTACGGTCAATACGAGAAATGAACTTGTTACGTTTGTGCCGTGGGTCGAAACCAAAACCAAAGCTGAACTAAAGTCCGAACGGTCGGGTCTTAGAAGAAGAATTCAGGACTACTCGCGAACCACAAGAAAGAGTGAGGGAATCATGGCCCAAGTATCATAGAGTTGTTTATGAGCTGAAAATGAAGAATGTTCGAGTGAGCCTGAAGAGGTTTCTTGTAGATTTACTATAAAAGTAGATTCGGTGGCTATCGTAGCAAGTCAAACTGGTGTGTAAACAGCAAGTACTGTACATTGCTTCCATCCTTCCTCTCGTTTGGGAGCACCAGCAAAGTCTAAGGAAAACCAATTTCCTTAAGTTCACGTTGCCTTCGACGTTGTAAGGCCACACTCGTGAGGGATAGAACAACAACAGACATGCCACCCAATAGGAAAAAGTACTGTACGTTGGAGAACAACAGGTACCAGAAAACTATCTCATTTATAGTTATCAAGAAACACTGCGTGTCGTTGTCTTCTTCAATTGAAATCCCTCAATCATAATTATCTGAAAGCACACTTAATGTAAAAGAAAAAGCAAATTATCAAAACAGCCACATGATGAGAAGGCAGAGCAGTACATGTATACAGAACCACAGCCAAAGTAAAAATGCGAGGTTTGCTCTATCTGGAAAGTGGGCGTGGCCTATCCTCCAACCACCATCAATTATAACTACCTCGTTGAAAGTTTGAACGACCATCAGAGCATCGCTGAAGTCATAATCCTCTTAACGAACAATGGTTCGTATACGTGTAAGAATAAAGTACCTTAGAAATCTCACCTTTGGGACCAACACTTTTGAGAAACATCAACAGAGACTCCTCGTTATATTCAGGCGCCTTTGAAGCATTAGTCTGCTCTTCCTCTGTCTGTACTCCAGTCTGTAAAAGGAATGACAACATTAGAGGTTTAAAAATGAACTATAACTATACATATTCTAATTATTACTATTATTATAGTTGTTGTTGATGTTACATTTTGGAATGTTTCGACGAACTGGTCTTCATGAATGAACATATCACAATATATTAAAATGAACTATAAGTTCACTTGGGGATAATAACATTTTAAAAGTAATTTGTATATTTCCTAGCTATAGAAGCCAGAGCCGTTTAAAGAAGGGATACGGGTTTAGCATATATGTCAGTTTTTATCTTATAGATTATTTAGTTTATAAAGATATTACATCAATTTTTTCTGTATTTATCCTTCAAAAAACAAAATCTCGAACAACTTACCTCCGATAATTCAAGGACTTGGCAGCCCTCCTCCGCCAACTCCACAGGATCAGTCTGGCATCCGCCATCGGCAAGAGATCTGCGAAGAACAGGAGAAATGTTGATGGATTATTGACAAAAAGGATTCCCCTTAAAATGTTATTTTGATTATGAAATAAATTTTTGAATATACTTACCCGGTGATTATATAGCTGCAACTCTGTTGCTCGACAGACAACTCTACGGTAAAAACTCGCCAGCGATCGCTACACAGGTTGCGGGTGTGCCCAACAGCGCCATCTGTCGCCCAGATACCCAGCTCTCAATGTAAACAGAGACTCAATTTTCTCCTCGTCCCACTGCGTCTCTATTGGGGAGGAAGGGAGGGTCATTTAATTTATAATCACCGGGTAAGTATATTCAAAAATTTATTTTATAATCAAAATAACATTTTTCAATATTTAACTTAGCCGGTGATTATATAGCTGATTCACACCCAGGGGGGTGGGTAGAGACCAGCAATATATGTTTACACTTTTATGAGCTAAGAGTTTTTATTTCATTTTAGAAGTTATCAAAATAACAAAAACAAAATAAATAGGTACCTGGTAAGGAAGTCGACTTGAACAATTACTCTGCCTTTTAAGTACGTCTTCCTTACGGAGCCTCGCGATCCTCTTAGGATGCTGATCGACCCCTAGGATCTGAAGTATCAAGGGTTGCAACCCATACAACAGGACCTCATCAAAACCCCTAATCTAGGCACTCTCAAGAAATGACTTTGACCACCCGCCAAATCAACCAGGATGCGAAAGGCTTCTTAGCCTTTCGGACAACCCAAAAAACAACAATAAAAACATTTCAAGAGAAAGATTAAAAGGGTATGGAATTAGGGAATTGTAGTGGTTGAGCCCTCACCCACTACTGCACTCGCTGCTACGAATGGTCCCAGTGTGTAGCAGTCCTCGTAAAGAGACTGGACATCCTTTAGATAAAAAGACGCAAACACTGACTTGCTTCTCCAATAGGTTGCGTCCAATATACTTTGCAGAGATATATTTTGCTTAAAGGCCACGGAAGTTGTTACAGCTCTAACTTCGTGCGTCTTCACCTTAAGCAAAGTTCGGTCTTCCTCACTCAGATGTGAATGATCTTCTCGTATTAACAATCTGATAAAGTCTGACCAAGCATTCTTTGACATAGGCAAGGATGGTTTCTTAACTGAACACCATAAAGCTTCAGATTGGCCTTGTAAAGGTTTAGTACGCTTTAAATAGAACTTAGGAGCTCTAACAGGGCATAAGACTCTTTCTAGTTCATTGCCTACGATCTCCGATAAGCTGGGGATATCGAAAGATTTAGGCCAAGGCCGAGAAGGCAGCTCATTTTTGGCTAGAAAACCAAGTTGTAGCGAACAAGTGGCTTTTTCTGACGAAAATCCGATGTTCTTGCTGAAGGCATGAATCTCACTGACTCTTTTAGCCGAGGCTAAGCATACCAGGAAAAGTGTCTTAAGAGTGAGATCTTTCAGGGAGGCTGATTGTAACGGCTCCAACCTGACTGACATGAAGAATCTTAGTACCACGTCTAAATTCCATCCAGGGGTAGCCAAACGACGCTCCTTGGTGGTCTCAAAAGACTTAAGGAGGTCTTGCAGATCTTTATGTTTGGAAAGATCTAAGCCTCTATGCCGGAAGACCGATGCCAACATGCTTCTGTAGCCCTTGATAGTGGGAGCTGAAAGGGATCGTCCTTTTCTCAGGTATAAGAGAAAAACAGCTATTTGAGCTACAGAGGTACTGGTCGAGGATACAGAAACTGACTTGCACCAGTCTCGGAAGACTTCCCACTTCGATTGGTAGACTCTAATGGAAGACGCTCTCCTTGCTCTAGCAATCGCACTGGCTGCTTCCTACGAAAAGCCTCTAGCTCTCGAGAGTCTTTCGATAGTCTGAAGGCAGTCAGACGAAGAGCGTGGAGGCTTTGGAGTACCTTCGTTACGTGTGGCTGACGTAGAAGGTCTACCTTTAGAGGAAGACTACTAGGAACGTCTACTAACCATCGAAGTATCTCGGTGAACCATTCTCTCGCGGGCCAGAGGGAAGCAACTAACGTCAACCTTGTCCCTTCGTGAGAGGCGAACTTCTGCAGTACCTTGTTGACAATCTTGAACGGTGGGAATGCGTAGAGATCCAGATGTGACCAATCTAGGAGGAAAGCATCTATATGTATTGCTGCTGGGTCCGGGACAGGAGAGCAATAGATTGGAAGCCTCTTGGTCAGCGAGGTTGCAAAGAGATCTATGGATGGTTTTACCCCAAGTGGCCCAAAGTCTCTTGCACACATCCTTGTGGAGGGTCCATTCGGTTGGAATTACTTGCCCTTTCCGACTGAGACAATCTGCTACGACGTTCAAGTCGCCTTGGATGAACCTCGTTACTAGGGAGATGTCTTGACCTTATGACCAGATGAGCAGGTCCCTTGCGATCTCGTACAACGTCAGTGAGTGGGTACCTCCTTGTTTGGAGATGTACGCCAAGGCCGTGGTGATGTCCGAGTTAACTTCCACCACTTTGCCTCGAAGGAGAGACTTGAAGCTTTTCAAGGCCAGATGTACTGCCAACAGCTCCTTGCAGTTGATATGCATGCTCCTCTGACTCGAGTTCCACAGTCCTGAGCATTCCCGACCGTCTAGTGTCGCGCCCCAGCCCACGTCCGATGTGTCCGAGAAGAGAACGTGGTTGGGAGTCTGAACAGCCAGGGGAAGGCCCTCTCTTAGGTTGATATTGTCCTTCCACCAAGTCAGACAAGACTTTATCTTTTCGGAAACCGGGATCGAGACCGCTTCTAGCGTCTTGTCCTTTTTCCAGTGAAAAGCTAGATGGAATTGAAGAGGACGGAGGTGTAGTCTTCCTAGTGACACAAATTGTTCCACGGATGACAGCGTCCCTACCAGACTCATCCACAGCCTGACTGAGCAGCGTTCCTTCTTCAGCATCTTCTGGATGGATAGCAGGGCTTGATCTATTCTGGGGGCTGATCGTCTTGTTGTTCAGCAACGTCCTCATCAGAGGGTTCCTCATCCGAAAACTGATGAGGAAACGGCAACGGAGTGGGCAACGTCTAGCTTGCTGAGTCCGGTCGCACTGGTGCATGCGTGACGGAGCCGGACGCAACATCATGGAACTGCTGCACAGTCTGTGAACTGTCAACAACCATGGGTGCGCAAGGAAGCACAGCGTCAACCCGAGACTGTCTAGACCGTCTGGGTTGTGCAGTCAACACCCTACCGGGTTGCTGAGGTTGACGCACTGCGTCAAAACAAGTCACCTCTGCTGGTTGTTGAACGTCCTGAACGTCAACAACCACCTCCGAGCGTCGCTTAACGTCAACGTGCGGCTGGCAACCCACACTGGGTCGCATCGGTGGAGGAACCACCTCAACTGGCAGACGCGAGTAGGTTACCTCAGCGTCAACAGGGCGCACAAACGACCGGTTGGAAGGTTGTTGGCCAGAAGGTTCGGTAGCAACCTTCTCCGCATTAAAGTCCTCTATCAAGGACGCAAGCTTGGACTGCATGTCTTGCAGCAAAGCCCATTTAGGGTCTACGGGAGCAGGTGCGGCAACAGACGTGGTTAGCGACTGAGGCGGTACCGCTTACCATCCCTGAAAGCCTTGTTATGCATGACATAATTGTACAGCAAAACTTCAAAGGCTCGAAAACAGCTGTGAAGTTGACCTGTAAAAAACTTGGAGCGTCTCCTGGCCAGGCGCCAGGGAGAGTCTACGAGAATTGAGAAGTCTATCTGGGCAGAGGCATGAACTCCCAAGCCGAGAACTTCTCTCGTGTCATATCAGACTCTCGCTCTATAAACCAGTTTAAAAGAAGGGAAAGCAAAGGCTGAATCCCCCAAACTCCTCCTGGTGAAAAACCAGTCGCCTAGCCAACGTAAAGCTCTCTAGGAGAGCGAGAGAGCACTAGCTTAAAAACAACGGCTTCGAAGTAGCTAGGCCTAGTGTAAGCTCTGACGTTTAGGCGAACGAGGAGCAGCAGTTACAAAAAGATCCGGACAAAGATCCTTAAAAAAAATCATCATGATTTAATTAAAGTCCATAGGGGGCTAAGCAGCTTTAGGCTGCTCTCCATCTGACAGAGTCCTCAAGGGAATATCAGTAGGAGGGGGAACAGCAACTTCCTCATCTACAGGAACCTTGTCCGATAAAAGCTGAGTCTCAAGCAAGGGAGAGACCTACCGTGGTGGCAATGCTTTACAAGCAGAGTCCACACTCACTGGTGCATTAGTAGCGGATCAGAACGCAACGTCATGTAACTGCTTGACAGTGTGTGAACTGTCAACAACTGAACTGTCAACCACAACAGGTGCGTGAGGACGCACAGCGTCCACTCGAGACTGCTTTGACTGCCTAGACTGAGCAGTCAAAACAACTCTAGAATGCGGAGGTTGATGCACAGCGTCAAAACAAGTCAACTCCGATTGTTAGTGAACGTCTTGAACGTCAACAGGAGCATCAGCAAGTGGCCTAACGTCCAAATGCGGCTGAAAAACCACACGAGACCGCATCGAGTGTGGTTCTAAACAACCTGACTGACGTGACTAAGCTACGCCAACGTCAACAGTAAGCACAAAGGAACGTTAGGTTGGCTGAAAGCCAGGATATCGATGAGATAAACGGCTAGACTCAACGGACTAATCGGCAGAATAGTCTTCCATAAGGGAGGCAAGCATATACTGCATGTCTTGCCATACAACCCATTAAGGATCAACGGAAATGGTTGTGGTAAGAGACGAGGGTAACGTCTATGACCGCAACACTTTGCCAACAAAAAAAGACTCTCGGAGTCTGTGTTACGCTTTTGTTAGGCGGCGAGCAGTTATCCGATGACTGCATAGGGTCAGAGCTGTCCTAATGGTTGTAACCAGGACGCTGGACCTGTCCTGAAAGGACTGACTTTCGCTTAAGGGCTTCGAAACCTTGTGACAGGTTTCTTATGCGAAAAGCCTTCGGATGACGAGGAGAAACAACGTCTCTCTCGTCTTATGGTAGGGGAGATCTTGGTAAGATACACCCGATACCATAGAGGGAAAACGTCTGTTCGTTGATCAAGGCCTCTCGAACCCGTAAGTCGTTTGACATTACTTCTCCCCTGGGCTTGGGAGCATGCAAGAGGTCCCGGACTAGGTGAACGACAGGCACGAACAGACGAACCCTCGGACGCAACACTGTAACACTTTGCGCATATCACTTTATCACTTCGATTTTCTGTTTTGCACTTATTACACTGAAATCGAAACTTTTACTGATTTCTACCTGAAACACGCAATTCTACCCTTCATTAAACGGTAGTAATTGCGAAATCAGTCGTATAATGCGTCAACTCATAAATACCAGCAAAAAAAAAAAAAAACAGAAAACATATTTTAAGATAAAATCAGTGGCTGGGAAAGAGACTAAACACTAGTTCATATAAACTACGTTTACAATCTCTCACCGCACATAGCCTGGGGACGAGAATAAAAAACTAAAAACGTTTTATCCTTCCTCCCCGTACAGAGACTAGGGACGAGAGTAACTCGAGAACAACGTTACCCGCTTGAACGGAACGTTTTCTCTCCTCTCTCCGTCTCTATCTCTCTCTCTCTTACTCTCTTGATTTCGCACCTAAGAGAAGAGCCCAATTATATTTCGTCAAAAAAATATTTTATTTGACTAAAGGAAAAAACTGAAAGGTTTTTCAAATAAAAAGTTCCTTAAAAATAGAATTTAAAACATTTAAGCTAAGAAAGAATGAACAAAACGTCAGAATCGATTTACTCTTACTGCAAAGTGAAACCGTGATACACTCTCTCTCTATCGTAACGATAGAGCGCATGTTGAACGTCCTGAACGTCAACAACTGCGTAGCATAAAAAAACTAAACGTTAGTTCATCTTTGAAAACAGTACGAAGACTATCAAAGAAAATCTTTCATACAATATTACATTTAAAAAGTTTTAAATCCTTAGCTCTTTAAAAGCTAATTACGATATAAAGGGCTCAACGTTGATTAACTTCGGTTTCCAAGTTAGGACCGCCTACTCTCAGGAAAGGTCTATATAAACAAAACATTAAAATTTATTTTTATATGTTTATAATAAATGGAAAGTTAATCGAAGAGGCCTAATAAAGGCGGAGAGATATAAAATATATAGAGGAAAATCTATAAATAATTTATAACGTGATATTTACTAAAAGCCTAAACACACTTCCGCCTAAGGGAAGGGTCGGCCATTTAAAAGTGA